>NC_056748.1:124029619-124157119 GCF_019279795.1 Protopterus annectens | reverse complement strand
AGCTAGTACTACACAGGGTGACAAAACCCACTGCAGGAAATGTGCTGGGCGACATGTGTGTTCATATGACTCACACATGCCAGTCAGGGAGGTTCACATACCCAACAACAGTCTCAGCCAACAGGACAGGTGTAGACAAACTCAAACAGAGCCTGTGCTATGGCCTCTGAATGATGCCTATGGGTAACATCCCCCCCAGGCCTACACAGACAGACTACAGCAGGTCAGGCAGTGGGATGTTAGCTCTGAAGGGTAGGAAGTCAGACACTAATATGTAGAGCAAACAAAGCTAAGACCTATAGTACACTGATATGCCTCTAGTCAGTATGATAGGTTAGAATACAGAATGAAATGGAGTACCTGACATACCAGTACAGTCATAGCAAATGTGTGCAAGTGCCAGGTGTGCCCCCCATTCTATGTAGACATGTAGAAACAGTCAGGTGTGCCCCTACCCCCAATCATGTGTAGAAATGTAGTAACAGTCAGATGTGTTCTCCAATCTGGTGTAAAAATGTAGAAACAGTCAGGTGTGTCCCCCCACAATCCTATGTAGAAATGTAGTAATAGTCAGGTATACCCCCCACTCCTGTGTAGACATGTGGAAACAGACAGGTCTGCCCCTTCCCCCAATCCAGTGTAGAAATGTAGTGACACTCAGGTGTGCACCCCCAAGCCTGTGTAGAAATGTAGTAACATGTATAAGTAGGTGTAATATGAGTGGAGCACAGATGCCCAGAGGTGGCCAAGGTTGCAGGATAGGTTGTAGCATTTGCACAATATGCAGGTCTGTGTATGTTAGGATGGTGTGTGTTTCATAATGTGTGAGAGTGGTCAGTATGTATGCATGTTGAGGTAAGACCTGGTGGCCATTGCCCACTACTGCTGATGACATGGATAAGCCCTCACAACTGCAGTGCCAAAGACAATCCCCACCAGTATAACACATGCTAGCAGTATGCCATTGTAAATGTATGGTGGTAATATGTGTCCATATCTGAAAGACTGAAATGGCATGGCTGTTGAGCTATATATACAAGCAGTACACAGGGGAAAGTACCCCAGACATACAGTATATATTGTGTCACTGTGAAATGGAGACACCCTTGGATTTGTACATATAGGTATGCATCACAGTAACTGGACCTGTAGTAGGGGATACCGGTGATGTCTGCCTGAACACCTGCAGATCACAAAGGAGGTAGAACTGATGTATTTGGAATCAGCTGAAGTACCTGCACATGCCAGCATAACTGGAATGCTCCATGCATATGTGTGTCAGATGCAAGTAGTTTCCATAGCACACATGCACCCAGCCATGCAAACTCCACCCATGGGCACCTCTCTGGTAATATCCCTGCTGTGGGGAATGGGTACAGTAAGACTCCACCTGTATATGGCAATAGCAGAAGACTGCAGCATGCAGTGCAGGTGTCCCATGCAGGGGTGTCCCTAGCTGTAGGTAGCACCCTGCCAGCATCCACACCACCTGATCAAGACTGATAGAAGGTATTGGCATGAGGGTCTATATTATATTCTCAAAAGCTGACAATGTCGAAACTGACATTGTCGACATGGGAATATTGAATCAGAATTTCTACATACATGTATATATATATATATATATATATATATATATATATATATATATATATATATATATATATAGCCATATATATGTAGGACTATGCAGATGTGTATACAGACATATGTATGTGTATATGAGTGTAAATACATGTAGACATACATAAACCTATTAATATGTATACAACCATATTCCTGTCATGAGTAAACTCATGGTTGTGTATACCCTCCCAGATGTATCTCACCGTATGTACCTGCTATGTGCACATTATGATACAACAACATGTGTGATGCAACAGTCATATTAATAACAAGGACTACACAATACAGGAATGAAAGGCAATTGTTCAGTACTACTCAGTATGTATATTGACAGCTATATTGGTAAAACAACAACTGTTTTCACAGTGGTCATGGTGTAGTGGTTAAGTGTTGTGACTTCAGTGTATAGCTGTAGACATATATATCTATAGATGTATGCATTTGTATATATATATATATATATATATATATATATATATATATATATATATGTATATATTTCTATATATATATATTTATAGCTACATATATAGATATGTTGTATCTGTTTAGGTATTAATATATATACACACATGATACATCTTCATGTTGGAATATATTCCCTGTACTGTTGAATGACTGGGCTGGATGATATGTTTGTGAATACATCAGGGTTATGTATATCTGACATGGCTTAGTGGTAAATCACTTTGGCTATGTTGTGCAGGGTCCTGGGTTCCAGCCTTGCAGAGGCTGTTTATTTTGTTGCTGGGCAGAACAAGGGCCATTGGATACAGCATGATTAAGGCACTTTTGAGCAGTTGTAAGCAGGTTTGCGCAGAGGTAAGCACTGCTAACTTTCGGTTACAGTTTCTGATACTCAGCTTCTAAATTGTTTAACCAGTGTAGGCATTGCTTACCCCTACGCAAACAGCATGAAACCCGCTTACTGCTGCTTAAAAGTGCTTACTCCCACTTATCCCCATGCTAATTTCTTTAAAAGAAAAGAAAAAGGGGTTGATAGGAGAGTGGTGAAAAAGGGGCACAAAGAGGGAAAGCCAGTAGGGAAGATAGCTAGGGATGTGCAGGACGGGTGTAGGGAATGTCCATAGCTGCCCATTTCTTCTACAGCAACAGCTGTGCATATACACTGAATTTGGAGGTAGATTTGGACAATCAAACCCCTGGGAGGGGGCGAGGACAACAATAATAAGTTGTGATGCCAATTAGACCAGATTACATGTGTTAAGTAGGCATGTGTGTGAAATGGACAGCTATGTATGGGGCAAGATATTTTTTGGGAACACATTGCCCTTTTTTTTTTCAGGTGAGAGTGGGATGTTGGGGAGGGATAGTAGGTATATTTGGGGAGGTAGGTTGAGTAGGTTAACAGACAAGACAAACAAGGCGCATACAGGGGTGGTGTTTGACACATGTGGGGGTAAACACCTTGATGGGGAGGGGTGTTGGAAAATTGGAAGCCCATGAGACCCCAGTGGACACAGTCGGACTGAGGTCCCCACCCATGGGCAGTCACCACTGCACCTTCACAGCCCCAAAGGTGGCTATGCTGGGGGCTGAGTCACAGAGCTAGGCTGACCCTCTAATCGTGACATGTGGCCCTCAAGCTGGCATAGCAGATCACCAAATTGCTGGTTGAGCTCGCTGCACACTATGACCCGGACCTGGTGACGGGTGCCAGGTTCCTGTCCGCATCCACTCCCGGGGGGCGCAAGCCCCATCCCCTGAGGCAGTTCCACATGATGGTGGTGCAGGACCAATGGACAGGGAGGTCCCTGGTTGGGCCCCAGACATGCTGTTGCCCGGTGCCATGGCCAGCTGAGGTGGGACACAGGGTCATCTGGGACCGGCCTTCCCAAACGTACTATAGTGTTTAGATTTTATCATCATATGTGGGTTAGTAATAGTCAACACATTCCAGGGTTAGGTATAACAGCATGCATAGATATTCCCATTAACCCAGACACCAGGTATGGAACAGTTGCATAGCAAACAGAACACACGCATATACGGGACCGCAGTGGTAATGAGAACAGCATGCAGGTACATTGATGGCACCATGCCACTAATGTTGGAATAATTCAATATAGCACATGCATGGGAACAATTAAGATATTTATCAAACAATTGGACAGTATCAGAACATTGGTGTCATTACATACCAGTTTGGGTGGGTATGTTGATTATGGTTGCAGCTATGATGGGGGGGGGGGGGAGATGTCAATTAACAACTAGTATATTCCTGTAGTCCACATTACTTTCCTAGTCAGTGCTGTTATCTTTACCTTACAAGTCTTACTACACTACCCTATAACTTTAGTTTGGAGAGTGATATGGCTGTCATCATCATTATACATGAACTGGTTTTACCTGCAGTATACACCTCTTACTTGGTATACCTGTGGATGGAATGTTTGTTAACACTAACTGTTTCTACACATACTCCCAGATTCCAGGTTGATGTTGTGCACATAGCTATCCAACTCTTTCTGCACAGACTCTGTCCATGTGTTGACCACATGCAGGTGTACCGGGACATATCTAGAATTTTGCCCTCTTCAACCTTTAATGACTTGACACACACATATACAGGCTTTCCTATGCAGTTATATTATGTAGCACAGTGTGGGTGATAGTGATCAGTGATACTTTATTATTCAGAGAAACTGCAGTACTCACAGTTCCTTACAATACCAGCGTGAACAGTATCAGTACAGGTTATAATGGTTTTATGTCTCAGCATGATGTTTGTATCCAAAGTACCTGTTGGAGCAATGTTTGTTAGCACTACCTGACTGTTGCCACACAAAGTTCCAGATTACACATTAGTATTATGCACATACATCACACTCTGTTACTGTGCACACTTTGGCCACAGCTTGACAAGTTGGGGGTGTAAATGGGACATGCGTGGCTTCTTAGTCTCATAAGGTTTTGGGGAGTTGTTAGTATGCCAGCTTTGTTCTCATAGATGTGTGTCAATCAGTTGTATTGTCTGTTTGCTGACTATATGTCTGGGATCATCCCGCTGATTTCCCTGGGGGACAGGTTGACAGGCAATGGATATGGGCCACCTTACTGGACATTATGGACATATCTGTGCAGTTGTGGTTATGATTCTATATGCAGACTACTACCACTGGCAGGATTCAAACCATGGCTGTGTGTGCTAAAAAAAGCAACAGTTCACATCTCAGTTGCATGTGCTATTCAGGCTTTGTTGTCTGCATTTTCCCTGTTTTCTGTCTATGTGTCTCTCAGTCGTACTAAATGGCCTCTGGGGATTACACCAGTCATATACAGGCATTCCTACACATTCTATTTATGGTGCACAGTGTGGGTAACAGTGCTTACTACTACAGTACTATTACATGATTGCAAATCTGCATTACCATATGTGACCAGAGTATGCACATGCAGTCCAGCAGTTAGAACTTTATTGTCAGACTATTACGCTTTATTTGCATACAAACTATATGAGACTCCTCCTGACATATTCTCCAGTGTATGCAGTACTTGCCTTGAACAATACAAGTTTTATACAGGCAATTAATTCACTAATACTTTTACTTTTATTTCCTATGACAGTACATGCATGAGTATTACTGACCTGCCTCATGTTGCAACCTCGCCAGGCAACTGACATGGGCCTCCTGGTTCGCGGCCTGCTTCATTGCAGCTGTGGGGGACATAAGAGGAATATTTAGCCATACCTATCCATGATATACATGAGCTGGCAATTATTTTATTTATTTATTTTTTTATTTATTTATCATTTGTTAACCGGGAAAGTTCGACTTGGAACAAAGCCAATTTTCATCGGAGGCCTGGGGAGAAAGGCTCCAGATGCATGTCTTTGTAATTATTACACACATAGTGGGGTGATACTTACACACAGCTGGGACATTCCCTGTCACTCTAACCTCTTGGATCCACTGGTCCAAGAGGTCCACCTTACACCAATTCAGGTCAGCATAGTGATGCCTGATCTGCTCACCAGTTCAGGGTATGCCAGTGGCACTGGTGAGGTCATGGGCGAGATGGTCCCAGGCCTCCACCTTATATTGGGAGGCTGGTACTGGCCCTGCAGTAGTCTCTGATCATGGTCTTTAACAAGGAGTCCTGCCATGATTCTGGACTCCTGGATGCACCAGCTCTGCACCCGAAAGTGCACACCTTCTCCCCTTTCTGATATGGTGCCTGCAAGGGGAAGCTACAACCAGTTATGAGATGTATTCATGCCGATGGGTTTAAGTAAGGCCAGTTTCCCGCACTTTTTCATGACTGGACAGTTTTGAAAATGCTAACCTATGGGTAAACCTGCTTACCTAAGGTTGGCATTGTTTAAAGGGATATAACACTGGGCACATTGAGTTAGCTGGCCCACACATTGCTTACACCTCCTAAGCTAGCCTGTGCAATGCTTAGCATCACTTATATTTGAGTTTGCATTATCTTTCCTTTTTGGCATTGATTTATTAATCATTACATCTTATATGTATGCCTGGAATGCATGATTCATGTGTATGACTGCAAATTAGGAGCCATAATCGAAACTCCTAACAATGTGGACATCCTACAAAAGGGCCTTAATGAGACAGATAACTGGTGTCAAAGCCATGGCCTCAAGCTCAATACCAAAAAGTGCATTGTCATCCCCTTTGGTAAAAACTCTGTACCCATGAACTACAACATTGGCGGTAGTATACTTAACACCGAAAGTGTGATAAGAGACCTTGGGACACAGGTGGACAGTAGTCTCTCCTTTAATAATCACATCGCCACAGTAGTCAGGAAATCCTTCTCCATGGCGCACCTCATCACAAAAGGTTTCTCATCCAGAAAAAAAGAGGTCATTGTTCCCCTCTACTCATCACTCATTAGACCCATTATAGAGTACAACGCCCCTTTTGGTATGTACCTCACAAGACATCTACAACAACTGGAAAGGCTGCAGAAATACCTCACAAAGAGGATTACCGGCCTCAAACAGATGCCCTACGCAGACCGTCTCAAAAAACTCCAGCTTTACTCCGTCGCATTTCGCCTACTCAGAGGTGATCACTGCCTAACATACAAAGCTATGTCAAACCCAGAGCTATTGGACATGCTCCACTTAAAGAAATCCCAATCCCTCAGAGCTACACGCTCTAGGGACCTAAACCTTGTTACCACAATAAACAGAACATGCCAGAGGGATAGATTCCTGTCCTAGAGACTTCCCATACTCTAGAATAAACTACCTATCTATATCAAACAAAGCTCCTCATTAGAACTCTTCAAGAAAAATCTTGATGATTGGATGGGAAATAGGAAATTCACCCAGGGGATCACCTCTGTGGCTCTGCTCAACAGTGGCACAGGAAAATAATTTTCTTGGGTGGCAAAAGCCAGGGTACCTTTTTGGCTGGGCTTATATAGGCCCCAGGGCTGATAGCCTAGTACCTACCTATGAACCTATGTACACTGTGTGGGGTCCTTGTGCTTTATTGGGGACTTCAACACTCTGTTACAATTACACCTGACTTCTGGGCTTACTGCTGTACTCCAATTCACACATTTATGTTATGTAGTGGGTTATGGGACATAAGTTTGTATACTGATTCCTTTCACAGGTTCAGTTTGATTTTATTATAGTGAAGACATGTTTGCTAATACCTCATTCTTCTGTACTGTTGTGATGGCTTGGTGGTTAACTACTGTGACTATAGTGTATAGGGTCCTGGGTTGAAGACCTGAAAGGCTGTTTATTTTGTTGATGGGCAGAACACGGGATGTTGGAGACAGAGTAATTAGGGCAGTTTTGAGCATTTATAAGCAGGTTTGCATGGGTTTGTGTGAGGGTAAGCAATGGTAACCTCCGGTTACATATGCTTACAGAGAGTTAGTTTTAAAATTGCTTAACCTGTGTGCGCATTGCTTACCTCCACCCAAATGGGCTTAAACTCGCTTACTAATGCTTAAATATGCTTACTACTGCTTATTGGTTCTTAAACCTTCTTACTAGTGCTTTATTCATTATGACACTGACACCTCACATGTGCATTTACTGCAGTACTCCAGTTCATAGATATATGTTATTTAGTGGAGTATGTAACATGAATATTAGTCATAACATGCTTTGCCATGGAAAATGGAATGTGCTACAGTGGGAATCGAATCGGGAATGCCTGCTTGTAAGGTGAATGCTCTGCCCACTACACTATTGCTATGCTGTTTCATTTGCATATATCTTCCTTGTTATCCTCTTCAGCCATTTCAGCTGCATTAACTGTAGCTAAGCGATGGGCACATCTGTGCACCTATGGTTAGCTTTACTCGGATTAAAAAAAAAACAAAACAAAAGGTTTGTTCATTTTATTTTTATTTACTTGCTGTTGTACATGAGGGGGACTGTTGGTGGGGATATGCAGACACCTATGAGAGGTCTCACTCATTTCTTAGCCCTTCCTGCTGTTCTTCATTGTGGGCGCATGTATATTCTGAGTGATCTGCTCTCAGACATGCCCCCTGCACTCTTACACACTCTGTGTAAGATTAGGAGCTTAGGCAGTGTGCCTCATTATTATGCATGGCATGCTGCCATCCTGCTCCTACACAGCCACCTCCATGCAGGACTAAGCTAGTCCTGCACAGAGGAATAGTAAATCCAGGGGAAAGTCATTACGTCTAGGAGGGTTACCTGTGTTAAGTCTCAACGGCCAAACCAGTTCCTTCTGTTCTAAAATACTGCCCAAGTACTATACTTTTTGCAATGGTGTACTTTGTCAGTAACAAAGAAAATATATTTTTTGAAATTCTAACAGGCCATACTATGTCTATATAATGCATTTGTATATCATTTTTTCTTAATGTCACAAATGTGTTCCCTTATCTTGTATTTCAGTTTCCTGTTGGTTTTGTCTACATAAAAGTATGCACAGAAGGTACATGTTGCTAAGTATACCACACATGTTGTGTCACAATTACATATATTAGCACAGGACAAACTTCTCTCAAGCTGTCAACCATCACATAAGGTCCAACATTAATAAATGTACAGAATTTACATCTGAAACATGGCTTCATACAGTTAGCCTAATTTCCTTGGAGTCCCTCTCTAACAGGTTTTGTAGACATGGCTCTTTGCTGAAAACCAACTGGAACGCAATAAGAGTAGGCTAAACTGTTAAAATAATTTAATGAAATCACAGATAAAATTAGCGCTTTCGGCGGGTAAAATAACCCACCTTCTTCAGATCACACAGCGGAACAAGAGAAACTTTTATTTATACATCTATGAATATTAGATGTCCAATAGACATGAAGTGCATTGTTTAAATGCTTGAATTGTCATAGCGACCTTAAAGTAAAATCGCTACCCATGAGTTTTTACTTACACTGCTGTCGGGTACAAAAGCACATTTAAAAATAACAAATATATAATGCATTTCCTACTTGTTACATTGCAAGTAAGCAAAAGAATATCGTCTATGACATTGAGGCAGGCTATATCCAGATTGTCCAAATACAAAAGTTAGTGTTAATGTAAATTGAATGATCGCTAGCTGGAATAAATCAAATTCACAAAAAAACATGCAGTAAATCTGATGCAAAATAGCGCCAGTTTGAATGTCCTTTTGGCTTACCAAGTTGCAAAAATAGTTATGAAAATGCCATCAACTTTAATTATATAACAAAAATTAATAAATAATATATTTTGTGTCTAAATATGTATGATTGTGATTTTCAAATAGAATGTGGAAAATTGATAGATATGTTTACATCAAGGGGTTACCCTTTACATTTAGTTAATAACATTGTTCTAGAAGTTACTAATAAACGTGAAGAGGGGCATTTTTCTCCTCTGCTTTCTTTTAGAAATAGTAACAATCAAGATGTTATTTCTGGTATTCCCATTACACAAGTAGAAACATCTACATTACATCAGCTCAAACCTAATTATTGCAGTAGTTTTCTGCATACCTATTCCTTGGATTTCCAACAGATAATAGAAATTGTTAATAAAAATTGGGAAGTTGTTAAACATGAAAAAGGATTAGTTACCTTTCTAGGTGAAAAACCTAAAATAACTTATAGAAGAGGGGACAACCTCAAATCGATTTTGGAAAAAACAAAGAAGAAAAAATACATGTCCAATCGTCCACAAGGGATGCATAAGTGTGGAGCATGCAGTCAATGTATGCATATTAAAACTGGCACTACTTGTATTATTAATGGCATAGAATATAAGATCAATAGCCACTTTACTTGTGAAACAAAATCAGTGGTCTACGTGGCCCTATGTAACCTATGCAAGGCTTTCTACATAGGAAAAACCGAGCGTAACTAAAGATCAGAATTTACGAGCATATGAACGCAGTTTCTAAAAATGATCAAAACAATGCTCTAGCTCGACACATTGTAGAAAACAGAGGGCACGTATTTAAGTTTGCCATTTTACAGCAAAGAACACAAGACATTAGAGGGGGACCCTGGCAAGTTCGTCTAGAAATAGATGAACTATGTTGGCAAATTCGCACCAGGGCACATGTTACACCAGGCATAAATGAGGCCCTTTCTATCAAATGTGTTTTGAAATGGTTGGCCTATAATAGATACATTTTAATAGTTGGCAGGATTGTGAATATTATGTCAGGGTTTTTTATTTTAGTAGAAATACATAAATTGTGGACCTGATAATGTAGGCTTGTTTTTATATATATGAATTCACATTAATTAGTCATATATAGTATTTTAATTTAGGTTTATTTAATGTGTTTTATATAATTATATAGTTGCAAAAGTAATGATTTATATAATAATAATGTTATTTAATTGATATATACTAATATATACATATTTAGACACAAAATATATTATTTATTAATTTTTGTTATATAATTAAAGTTGATGGCATTTTCATAACTATTTTTGCAACTTGGTAAGCCAAAAGGACATTCAAACTGGCGCTATTTTGCATCAGATTTACTGCATGGTTTTTTGTGAATTTGATTTATTCCAGCTAGCGATCGTTCAATTTACATTAACACTAACTTTTGTATTTGGACAATCTGGATATAGCCTGCCTCAATGTCATAGACGATATTCTTTTGCTTACTTGCAATGTAACAAGTAGGAAATGCATTATATATTTGTTATTTTTAAATGTGCTTTTGTACCCGACAGCAGTGTAAGTAAAAACTCATGGGTAGCGATTTTACTTTAAGGTCGCTATGACAATTCAAGCATTTAAACAATGCACTTCATGTCTATTGGACATCTAATATTCATAGATGTATAAATAAAAGTTTCTCTTGTTCCGCTGTGTGATCTGAAGAAGGTGGGTTATTTTACCCGCCGAAAGCGCTAATTTTATCTGTGATTTCATTAAATTATTTTAACAGTTTAGCCTACTCTTATTGCGTTCCAGTTTGTTTTTGTGTTTTACAAAGTTTATTTGGCGTGTTTGTTTCTTTGCTGAAAACCGTCCTGGGATGGGCACCTAACTTTTCCCTCAGCTGAACTAGAAAATGGTAACCCAGGAGCACTGAATACCACTAATGTATTTAAATACATCACTTTTGTATGGTAAAATCAAAGAAGTGGCTATATCTCTGTCATTGTGTGGTACATAACAACTAACATTAGTATCTGTTAATCACGCATCACATATGGGTTGTAAAAGGGGATAAAGTCTACCCAACTGACTCTAGGAGACCACATATTTAGTTTCACTGAGTAAATCTTTGGGATATCCTTTCTCCCAAAACACAGAAAGTAAATTATCAATTTCATTCACAGAGGTATTATCTGCATTGATTATGCCCAATAACCAAACCATCTGGCCTTTAAAAATGCCCCTCTTCTGGTGAAATGGATGACAAATCTTGAAATGCAGGTACGAGTCAGAGAATGTCCTTATATGGTACATTGTTGAAGTAAAAAAACCTGCAGAGATATTTTTGCTAAAAACAATATGCAAATAATGAATACTGGTTGAATCAATGTGGTAAGTGAATTTCAAAACACCAGTGAAATTCTCCAGAAATATTTTAAAATCAACCATTGGTTCATGCTGCCTTTCCACAGTATTATAATTTCATCCAGAAATGTAAAATAGGCATGAATCAGGGAATAGAAGCTGGAGGGAAATACATGTTCATCCTCCAAATAAGTCAACAAGGCATCATTAGCATACAGGGGCACACACTGCCCCCACAGTAATTCCAGATACCCGAGTGAAATATTCACCCTCAAAGTAAATGTAATTATAATTCAATACCATCTCCAAAAATGTCTCAATAACTTTTGTCTCATTAACAGAAACAAATTCTAAGGACATTAATCATTTTGAAAAACTGTTCAGACCATCACCATGCGGGATAACTATAAAGTTTTATTACATCAAGGGTATTAAAGATGATATTATCATAAAAAGGAACAGCAGTTAACTTCTTCAATAACTGCCAAGAGTCTCTAAGCATATAAGATCTATTATTAATTAAAGTGTTACATTTACTATTTGCAAATATTGCTGAAGGTTTGGTTTTAGAACCTGTACCAGAACCAATAGGTCGAAATGGAGGATCAATGAGACATTTATGTATTTTCTGAATTCCAAATATGGATGGAATTATGGTTTTAGCAATTTTTACAAACTCAAAAAAAATCTGTATGCATAATGACTTGATACACAAGGTCCAATAAAAGAAAATCAATTTTAGCATACGCAGTATTAATTTCACACCTAGAAACTCTTCTGTATGTAGATTCAGCCAATACAATGCCTAACATTTTAACTGAATAATCAAAACTACCCATTAAAACAACACCCCCTCCCCTGTCAGTTTTCATAACTCAGATATTGCTGTTGTTCCTCAACTGAAGTAAACATTCCCTTTCTTAGTAATTAAATTTATTCATCACCTGTCTCTTGTGTGAGTGTATATTTCTACAAATTTCCTCACATGACTTCTCAAAGGCAGAGACCAAGGAGGTAGCGGAGGCAAAAAAAAACATATTTACCTTAATCTAGAATCACGATGATTAAATTAACTCTCTGAAAAGAATAACCTTACAATTAAACTGCTAGTAAATAGTTTTAACTCAATAAGAATTTTAACAAAGTCCATTTAAAAATCAGGAGCAGAACTGAAATCTTTTTCAAACAATGACAGAGAAAAATCTGAAAAACTAAAATTGGACAAATTAAAAATTAATTGCAAAACTGACTTAATTTGGGTACACACAATTGTTGTGAATGTCAAAACATTGTGAAGTGGTGGCCATCACCTCTTCCCTTTCCCCTGCCTTTTTCCTTTGCCTTTGTTCCAGTTTGTAATCCATTGATGGTGGTCTTAATGCCTGTTGGAGGTGTGTCAAATTCTGACAAGACACCAGGGATTGTCATTTTGCAAGCCTCTCTGACTGTCTCACTGAGGAGTCATCTAAAAAAGTGATGTAAACTCCATGTTCTCATAACAAATACCCCCCCCCAACTGCCAATGCTAAACTCTACATCATTAGGCAAACCCCATTTGCTATTCCCAGTCCTTCTATAGGGTTAAGATATGCACAGTGCTCCTTGTACTCTCTTCTGTCCCAATCCAATTTTCTACATTTATGGTCCCAAATCTGTCAAATCAAATTATCTGTCTGCACAGAAATACCTCTGTAATTAACTCCAACAGAGGTAAATGACAAATGTCTAGTTAATGATTAATTCAGTACCTTAATACTATGGTCCAGCACCACCATCTGTTTATTAATGTCAATCAGTAGCTCCATACGTTTACATCCAGTGCAATCAAATAATTCTAGCAGTTCCTTGGGCAGAAGTGAACTTACATCCACATGATTTGGGTATTTCCAAAATCTCAACCCTTTCAGTACCTGTTTCCTGCATATATAGCTGTTTTTCAGCTGTAAGCTTTTGAACTTGTGAAACTTAGAATCAAAGATGTCCAGCTATGATTTAACCTTGCCTTGAAAAGTGTCATTGGATATAGAAAAAGAAAAATTGCAAGTGTGCAGCCACTCTTCCAAGTTAAACTCAGTATCAGGATGACCATTCACACCATTCACCCCACCAATATCATGGACACCATCACCATTAGTCTCTGTACTAATGTCATTCAAAAGAACTTTGTTCTTTCTCATCATGTGAAGTCCAGTGTCATGCAGTACGTGCATGTTCTTCTGAGGGGCAATATATTTGACAATCTATCAGATAACAACGGTGAGAGCTCCTGGTAAATTACTATCCTGTGAGGACATATTAGGTTTGAAACAGCGCACAAATAATTAAGACCCAATACCAATACTAATACTAATAAAAATAAAAAATAAATCAATCACGAGCAGTCATCACAAGTTTATTAACAAAAGACTAAGCACTTTTGTTTTATGTACTAGAACTTCATCAGAGTAATTATTGTCCAAAAAACTTTGCAATTTATAGATGATCTCACCAGTAAAAACAACAGACTCATAAATAATTCATTGTTAAATAGCAAACTAATCAGCTAATAAAAAATAAACAATAAATAATTTCATGATTAAAAAATAAGTAAATACAACAAAGTTGATAATGAGGAATAAAGTGCAAATAAGTTAAAACAATATATAACTTTTTAAAGGTCTCACACCTACATCTTTGGTATATTACTCAATTAAAATCAAACTTGATATGCAAATAATACAATCAATTAAGGACAGTACTTTGATGTTAACAAATTCCAAATTAATAGTTAATAGGTAAACCCTTTACTTCTTAGTACACTTTTAATTGAAATATAGTAATTAAGGCCAAGAAGTGTACCAGCATTAAGTCTCAGCTGCCAAACCAACTCCTTCTATTCAGAACTATTGCCCAAGTCCCCACCCTTTTCAGAATGGTGCATTTTATTCAATAAAAAAAAAAAAGAAAATGAACTTCTTGAAATTTAGAACAGGTGACACATATGTATAATGCATTCTTTCAATTTCCTATTGGTTTTGCCTACATAAAACACTGAATTGGAGGTACATGTTACCAAATATACTACACCTATTGTGTCACAATTATATGTACTGGAGCAAGGCAAGGTTCTCTCAAATCTGTCCACCATCACATAAGGTCCATCATTAATATATCTGCAGAATTTACTTCTGCCACATGGATTCATACAGTTAGCCCTACCAATTTGTTTGATCTCCTTGGTGTTACTCTCTAAGAGTTTTTTAAACGTTGCCCTTTGCTGAAAACTATCAGGGTAGAGGACTGATCCAAATGCCTGGACAAACATAAATGGCAGTAGATAGGTACTTTAACAAGAGGTGTTATGAATGCAAACAAAATGTGTGAAGACAGCAATGAATCAACAACAGTTATAATAATAAAGTACACAGTACAGGGGAGAATAGGAGAGTATAGTTAAAGTCAGAAGAAAAAGAGAGAGAGAGTGAAATAGTGAAGGGATAGAGCACAAGGAGTGAAATGAAACAATGGGTGAACCAACAATGACACAATTATCCATCTCAGAACATTTCAACCATAAAAAGCCACTCAAACTGTCATCATTATAATCCACCAGTATCAGTATGCAGCATTTATTGCCACTTTATCAACTGTGTACACATTGCATGTCTGTGATAAAATAACTTTACACAAATGCACACTAGTCCTGCAAAGACAAGCTGATGACATTTTTAACTTTCACCAGCTAAGTAGCGTCAATCATTCTTATCCACAGAAATCCTTCAAACCCAGCAAAAATAGTTACATTCTTTACTGCTTTCACCCCCAGATGTCTATGTCACAAATACTGACCAGTCACATATTTTACATTCATTTCACACACTCAGTAGTCAAAGTATTCCAAATTAATTCACAAACACATGCACACTAGTCCTGCAAAGACAGCTTAAAAATGATCATATAAGCACATAAGGTACTTCATCCACAGAGAGCTACTAACCCCCCCCACCAGAAGCTGTAGTTTATTGATAGCATTGGGTGACCTGCATGAACATGTATAAAGATCACTAGTATCATACCATACACTCCAGTCATGTGCAGCACAGTTTTAAATAGAAGAGTCTTTATTAGAGCATAAGAAGTACTAAACACCTGAATACATATGATAAGTCAATATGCACAATTTCTACAGAAGTAAAAGTTATCAGAATAGTTCCACATTAGATAAAACTATTGCTAATGCAGAAGTTGCTACTGGCAAACAACTTTGCATTTCAGTGCTTAATATACAAATTAAGTGTCTATTGTCCTTGAAGAATAAGTTGCCAAGGCCAATAATGCTGTATTGGTGAAGAGTCAGAGATGGATCATGGAAAAATGGGGCCCTATGCAGGATGATGAATCAGGCACCCACCAGGCATAACAATGCCCCCTTTGTAGATCAGAGTGTGTGTGTTGTACCTTACAAGCCACTGTAGTTTGTGGGCATGTGCATATAAGGACTGAGCATGTGCAAGGAAAGTTCCATTTTGTGTAAGCAGATGGAGTGAAAACATGTATGTGTATAACAGTCAGTTAGTTCATTTATGTTTTATATTTCAGTCATCCATCCTGGTGTGGTTGTGTGTAATAAACATCTTAAATAAGCACCCAAGCCTCATCATCTTATTTGAATACACGAGACAAATGACATGGTGTCAGAAGTGGGTTCTGAAGTAAAACTTCTTCAAAACCATGAGGTGCACAGTTATAAGTGGAGGAAAATACAGAAGTGGCTCAAATGACAGACAGACAAACAGGTCAGGAAGTATTTCCAGGTATTTAAACTTGTTAAATGATTTTTCACTCCACTGATATAAAGTGAAGCATTCAAAATGTTCAAAACAAATTACTGTATATGATCAAAATTGTGACATATTGATAAAACTACTTGAAATAATTACAAAAACATTTAAAACAATATCTGAATCATATTAAATGATTGAAAAAGATAAAACAACTGTATTTTTCACAATTTACTACTTTTTCACATTAACTAAAGCTGTTTCAGGTATCAATGTGCAAAGTGTTTGCAGTCTGTGCAGTATTCCAGTACAGTCGTTTCAAAGGGTATAGTCATTTCAAATTGATTGTTGTACAGTTGAGTGTAATTACAAGTACCTGGTATGTGTTTGAAAATATTTTGGCATGGCAGAAGGATGTTGTAGACCTGGTCTGCTTGTGTTTGACAATAATATTGCTGAAAATTGGAGACTGTTTAGCAAGAATATGATATTTTCATACAGGCTGCTTTTCTGATAAAGATGCATGTACAAAAGCATTTGTTCTGCTCAATGTAGCTGGTTAAGAAGCCATTGAGAGAAAACATTCATTTGTGTATGCCCCTGCTGTGTATGCAGGGGAGGGGGAAGACCACAATATTGTAGTACAGGCTGAAATGTAGGAAGACCCTGCGTGCTTGAAAAGTAAATTTAGAAAATGTACAACCCTCAAATGAATATTACAATGGAAAGGCACATATTTTACACAAGAAATCAAAAGACTGGTGAAGCTTTTCCAGCACATATAACTGACTTGAGAAATAAGGGTAAAACGTGCAGATTTGCTGATCTAAGAGATTAGTTGATAAAATACAGACTTGTGTGTGGTGTTAATAATGAAGCAGTGAGAAAGATTTTGCTTCAAGAGAGTGATTTATCTTTGAGCAAAGCTATAGAGATCTGTCAATTACATGAGCTTACAGAAAAGCACACAAATATGCTTACGAATGAGAAGAACATGCTTGCAGTGTCTAATAGTGCAAATATTTATAGTATGGAGCATGAGATTAAAAGAAAAAGGAGATGTAAGCCAAAGGGAATGGCATCCACCATAATGCCCAGGGTACACACAGTAAAACTGAGGGGTAATTTAGCAAAACCCCTGGCAAACCTCATGGTCAGCTGTCATAACTGCGGAGGCAGTCATGAACCTAAACAAGAGAAGTGCTTAGCATTTGGTCAGCAATGTCACAAATGTAAAAAGTGGAGTCATTTCAAAAATGCTTTGTAAATCTAAAGGAGCACAATCTTTTATTAAAAGAGAACATCTAAAGAAGCAAGTTGATCAAACTGAAAGCTGCAACCATACCTTTTATGTTGATGGTGTTTCTGTACTTAATGAAAAGGTTAATGCAGTAGATTTGTTGACAAAGAGTGAAATATTTTTACTGTACTGATCAATGGGAGACCTGTAGAGCTCAAAGTAGATACTGGATCAAGGTGCAAAGTTATGTTGGTGAAAATGTTTGCTAAAGTAAAAGCTGGTGAAAAACTTGATTTGGCAAAGTGTGAGTAGCTTGCTGCATGTGGTGATGAGAATCACACTAAAGACTCAGTAATACTTGCATGCTATTCTGCTGGAAACAGCTATGACTTGCAGTTTTACATAGTTAAAAGACATGTGCAGTTATTGTTAGGCCTCAAAAAAACATTTGAAAATGGGACTGGTTTCATTTAATAAAGAAGTACACCATGTAACCATGAGTAACAATGAAGGTTTTACACAGAGTGTTTTTACTGAGTATGCAGATATTTTCAAAGACGAGCTTGGTAAACTTCCAGTCATATACTTCATGAAGTTAAACCACAAGGCAAGCCCAATTGTCAGACCAGCACAGAAAGTGCCAGTAATAATGCAGAGCAAAGTAAAAGAGTCAACCGAATGGGTATCCTCCGTGGTGGTAGCTCATAAGAAAAGCTAAGATGATATTTGAATATGTATTGATTTGAGAGATTTGAACAGAGCACTTAAATGACCTTATCATCCTATGCATACAGCTGAAGAAGTAGCCGCTGTTTTACCAATTGCCACTGTTTTTTCTGCCTTAGATGCAAAAATTTCATTTTGGCAAATTTTGCTTGATTGAAAATCTTCATTGCTAACCACTTTCAGTACACCATTTGGAAGGTACACATTTTTCAGAATGCCATTTGGAATAAATTCTGCCAGTGAAGTCTTTCAACATGCAATGGAACACATTTTTTCTGGTTATTCATGTGTTATTATAGTAGATGATATTCTTGTAGGAGGCAATTGTGATGTCCAACACAATAGAAACCTCAGGAAAGTTCTAGAGCGTGCTCATGAAGTGAAACTTAAGCTCAAGCCTCAGAAATGTAAATTCAGAGTTAAAGAAGTTTGTCCAAGCAAGCTGCAAGTTTTGAAATGCTGCCTTCAGACAATGTCACATCTTTGCAACATTTTCTTGGCATGGTCAACTACTTAGGCAAGTTCACTCCTGATTTAAGTGAAATTTTAGGACCATTATGTGAACTGACATGCAAAAATGTAACTTGGTCTTGGATGGAACAACACCAAAGAGCATTTGATATCCTGAAACAGAAAATTGCCAGTCCACCCACTTTGAGATATTATGATGTTCATAAACCCTAAATGGCCCATCTCAATACCGGAAGATTGCCAAATTCCAGTAATAACGGCCACACAGGTACAAAACGCACTCTCTAAAGCCAAGAAAACAGCATCCATGGGACCAGATGACATCCCGGGCTGTGTACTACATGAACTACAATATGAACTGGCACCTCACCTAAGTGTCATGTTTAATCATAGCCTCACCTCAGGTTTCGTGCCCACTGAGTGGCGCAGAGCTATAGTTATCCCAATCCACAAGGGGGGATCCACCTTGGATCCCGGAAACTACCGTCCCATCAGTCTGACAAGCCTTATCTGCAAGGACATGGAGCGTATTATCATGGAACTTATAAACAAAGACATTGGCAACCTTCAAACACTGGACCCCACCCAGTTTGGGTTTGTGAAGGGCCGATCTTGTCTCCTGAACCTGATTGACTTCTTTGAATCAGTCTCCAGAGCCATGGACAAGGGTAAGGTGGTCCACACAGCCTATCTAGACCTTGCCAAGGCCTTTGACACCATCCCCCACTCTGGAATCATAGATAAACTTACTAAGATGGGCATTAATCCCTATGTCACCCAATGGGTTGCTAAATGGCTTACTGATAGAACCCACACTGTAAAAGTAGCCAACTCCAAATCCAGCTCCGGACAAGTGACAAGTGGAGTACCTCAGGGTTCAGTCCTGGGGCCGCTCTTGTTTGGCATCTACTTCTCTGAAGTACAGGTCAACACTAAGGGACTCTGGCTAACAAAGTTTGCAGATGACTGCAAACTGGGAGCCATTATTGAATCCCCAAATGATGTGGATACTCTACAAAAGGGCCTTACAGAAACAGATGCTTGGTGCCAGAGCTATGGGCTCAAGCTCAATGCCAAGAAATGTATTGTTATCCCCTTTGGGAAAAAACATGTATCCATGAATTACCATATAGGTGGCAGTACACTAAACACAGAAAGTGTGATAAGAGACTTAGGGACACAGGTGGACAGTGGTCTCACCTTCGATAACCACATCGCCACAACAGTCAGGAAATCCTTCTATGTGGCACACCTCATCACGAAGGGCTTTTCATCCAGAAAAAAGGAGGTCATTGTCCCACTGTACTCATCCCTCATTAGACCCATTATAGAATACAATGCACCATTTGGTATGTACCTCTCAAGACATCTGCAACAACTGGAAAGGCCTCAGAAATACCTCACTAAAAGAATCACAGGCCTAAAGCAGATGCCCTATGCTGACCACCTTAAAAACTACAGCTATACTCTGTCGCATATCGCCTACTCAGAGGCGATCTCTGCTTAACATACAAGGCCATGTCAAACCCAGAGCTGTTGGACATGCTACACTTAAAGAAATCCCAATCCATCAGAGCTACACGCCCAGGGATCTAAACCTTGTCATCACAATAAACAAAACATGTTGGAGGAATAGGTTCCTGACCCAGAGACTCCCCAGACTCTGGAATAGATTGCCCATACATGTCAAGCAGAGTGCCTCTTTGGACCTCTTCAAGAGGAACCTTGACGATTGGATGGGAGAAAGGAAATTCACCCCAGGGATCACGTCAGTCGCCCTGCTAGACAGGGGTCCAGGAAAGTAAATAATGTGGGAAGAAATATTCAGGGAATTGTTATGGCTAGGCTTGTATAGGCCCTAGGGCTGATAGCCTAGTACTAACCTATGAACCTATGAACCTATGAACCTGTAACTCTTTCCTGCAATGTTTTAAAATTTGGTCTTTATGCAGTAATTCTTCAGGATGGCAGACCAGTAGCCTGTGCATGCAGAACTTTAACCCAAACTGAGATGCAGTATGCATAAACAGAAAAGGAGCTTTTAGCAATTGTGTTTGCATGTTTGAAGTTCAATGATTATATTTATGGCCAACCTATACAAATATAGACTGATCACCAACCTCGAGTTACTAGTTTAAAAAAAAAATCGCACACAGCTCCAGCTAGATTGTAACACAAGATGTTAAAATTGCAAAAATACAATTTCAACTTCGTCTACACAAAAGGTACATTTCTTTTTCTTGCTGATACTCTATCCAGATATCTGAGAAAAAACACTAAACAGCATGAACATGAGAAAGCTGATTCTGAAGTCATGGAAGTGAGAAATGTTTCTTCCGCATGTCTTGATGAGCTTAGAAATCACACAGTTTCAGATTCAATTCTCCAGAAGCTGAACCACCTAATCAAGTCAAGGTTGGCCTTCAAAACAATCTTGTTTACTGCTAGACATATAGCAGTATTTTCCTTATAGAGATGAGATTTTGATGGAAGATGGTATCATCATGAAATGTCCAAAAGTTGTAATTCCAAAATCCTTGCAACGTTAATATATTAAAAGCTTGCATCATGGTCACCCAGGAACTGATTCTACTAAAATAAGGGCAAGAGTACTAGTATTTTAGCCTTCTATGTCAAAAGATATTGAGAAGGAAATCTCAGCTTGTTCAATTTGTAATAGTACTAAACCGCATCAACAAAAGAAACACTTCAGCTAAACTAGATTGCTGAACTACCTTGGCTGACAGCAGCTACAGATATTTTTGAATGGAATGGTCAACATTACTTGGTATTAGCAGACTCTTATTCAAATTGAAAAACCAAAAAAGTAGGTACGAGCCAGATAGCCAATCCCAAAAGAAATTTATTCCACAAGTCCACAAACAAACACAAAATTCACAGCAAACCAAATAACATTAACGTAGTGTAGAATGTCCTAACGTTTTCGTCGTATCACTTCATCAGATGAATACTATCATCAAAAATGACTATTTAAATAGAAATTTGAAATGCTGACATCCAATGAAAATACAAAAATAATTAAAACAAGTAAAACCCAAACTTGAATCGTGATGCATTTAAAATACTGTGTTAAATACCGAAAATATACCATGTATATACACATATTTAAAAGAACTGAGAATGTTGTTCCAAACAACTAATTACTCACTTTCAAGACCTGATTTTGTAGATTAATAAACTCAATAAATGGCAAAATGTATGTTATGTATAAATAGAATATATACAATAAAACAACACCATCTACTGGTGAAAATAAAAAACGTTCTTAAACTATAAAAATACTTTTCCAATATTTACCTAAGTTGTGATATGGACTATATAAAGTAAAAAATGGGAGCCTTAACTATTTAGTGCTAAAACCTTAAAATGTTGTGAACAAGTGTAGTGTTAAAATTTAAAAAAAATGTTTAAATAATATTTATAAAATCCATAAGTAATATAAATAATTATTTAAAATGTGTCTTAAAATGTTTTAAAAAATGTGAAAGATGTATATATATATATATATATATATATATATATATATATATATATATATATATATATACACATTTTGTTTCATATGTTTTGTACATTTTATAATTTAGCAGCCCTTAATTTCAAAACAGGCTTTACAGATACCATATCATTGAGACCTGGGGAGTGACTGGCATCTAAAACCAATTGCCAGTACAATTCTCTATATTCTAAACGAGTCTCCCAAGGGCCACCCCTAGGGTCTGTAGGGACTACCTCAATGACAAAGAACTTAAAATTAACTTTCTCACAGCTTAAAGTGTGTTTAAATAAAGCATTGTTGTCATTCTTTTTCCTCATATCATAGCCGTGTTCATAAATTCTTTGTTTTAACCGTCTCTCAGTTTTGCCTACATAAAATGAATCACATGAGGCACATAAGGCTAAATATACCACCCCTGAGGTGTTGCAATTTGCAAACCCGTTTGTGTTGATGTACATATTTCTACTTTTTATATAAAGAGTCTCAAGGTTTAATATATTACAACAGTAACCACAACTACCACATTTATATGTCCCTTTCTTGTTATTGTCATATACATTGTGTGAATGCTTGTGTGTGCCACCTTCTAAAATATTTTTCAAGTTGCATCCTTTTTTGTATATATACTGCAAAGGTTTCTCAAAAATAACATCCAAATCTGAGATTTTTGCAAATCTAGACCATTCAGTACTTATTACTTTTTTAATTACGTTGGTTTCACCAGTATAGGTCATAGTAAAAGAAGACGAAAATTTCTGCTCTGTGTTCACATGTCCTGAATTTACAGTTTTCATATTAATAGTGGGCAATCTTATACCCAAAATGGGGGCAAATCTATTGCTCCTGCCTTCCTTTACTTGTGCATAAATTTCTGTTAACATTTCTTTTGGATAACCTCTAATTTTAAACATATCTATAATGATTTCACTTTCATCTTCAAATTCCTTATCCAAAGAGGTCATTCTACTTGCTCTAACTAGCTGACCTTTAAAGACCCCTCTCTTTTGGTGTGGTGGGTGGGCACTGTTAAAGTGTAAATAAGAATTAGAAAAAGTTGATTTTCTATGTATTCTGGACTTAAATCCATCTATTGTTCTAACTAAATTGATGTCTAAGTATACCAATTCATTGTCGTCAAGTTGATGTGTGAACCTTAAAAAATCAGTGGTTCCAGTAATATATTCAAGGAACTCTACAAATTTAGTTCCTGAGTCATTTCAGAATAAACAAATATCATCCAAAAAGCACCCATACAGATTCCAACAATTGTAATATTCTGAGGAGAAAACATATTTTTCTCCCAGTATAACATGACAATATTGGCATAAGTGGGCGCACAATGTGCCCCCATTGCCACACCCTTTAACTGTTCGAAGTATTCACCTTGAAAAAATATAAAATTATTCTTTAACACAAGGTCCATTAAAACAAGACATGTTCAAAATGTTTTGAAAGGAATAGTATGAATGTCTGCTAGAAATTCTTCAAACCAAACCAAACCTATATTATGAGGCATACAAGTGAATAAATCTATCACATCAAGAGTAATGAAACTTTTGGTGTTAATCAATGTACTATCAATACATCTTAAGAGATCCCAAGAGTCTTTTAAAATAGTCTTATTTTCCAAAATAACTGGTTTTAGTTTAGAGTCTATATATTTGGCCAAAGGTGCAGTCACTGAACCTTCAGCCGAAAGTATTGGTCTCAGTGGAGGATCAACTGGATCTTTGTGCACCTTTGGAATACCAAAGATTGAAGGGACTTTTGGTTTTTCAACAGTCAAAAAATTGTATGTACTTAAATCAATCAATCCTTCAAAAAGTAAATCATCTAAACACACCTGTATTTTCTTGTAAGCTATGTGTATTCCATTTAATGAAACCGTAACGTAGGTTTCTTCATCATTCAAAATATCCAACATTTTACCCTCATATGTAATATAATCCATGAAAACAGCATTACCACCTTTATCCGATTTCATTATTCTAATATTCTTATTATCTCTACAACATTGTAAAATTTCCCTTTCTTCTGTTGTAAGATTAGGGTTTACTCTACTATGTTTTAAATGCTCCCTCAGTTCTTTCTCCACTAAAATTTCAAAGTTTTTTTAACTGGGGGTGTAAAGGCGGATTGAAAGTGCTCTTTCTGGTCAAAGGGTTTTTTACATGTCTTTTCTCTTTGGCTGAAAAAAATATCTCTAGGTTTTTTTGTCGAATGAACAACTTAAGGTCAACTAGTAAATTAAAAATATATTAGTCTTAACCTTTGGTATAAAAGTGAAACCTTTAGAGAATAAAGCAAAGTGTCCCTTACTAATCTCAATACTGGTATAGTTAAAAATATTAAATCCTTGATAAGTACTAATATTACCATTCCTTGAAATTTCATTAGTAGAATTTACCTCCAATAATCTTTTTTCGTTGTTGTTGTCGAGCCCCATACTTTTATTCAAATTGGTTTGAGATTGACCTACTTCATAACCTAATGTCCAGTACTGTCATTACGAAGTTGATGGAACATTTTTCTGTCTATGGTAGTCCGCACAGTCATTTCTGACAATGGTGCACAGTTTACAAGTCAGCAGGACTTTGTTATGTTACTAGTAGTCCTGAATATCCACAGTCTAATGGCTTGGCTGAACGTGCAGTTCAGAGTCTGAAACAGTTGTTGGAGAAATCCAAGAGCGACACTACCGATGTTTTTCTCAATTTGCTTAATCTCAGAAACATTCCTCAAAACAATTTACTTGGTTCACCTTCTTAGAGATTTATGTCAAGACAAACCAGAACTACACTACCAATCAGCAGGAATTTGTTGATTCCAAGTGGTGGAAACAACAAAGCAGTAAAGGCTCAAATCATGAAAAAGCATTTGTCACAGAAGTTCTATTATGATAAAACCAGCAAACCTCTGAATCCATTAAAAGAGGGACAGATAATGAGGATGCAGATGACAAAAGGTTTTGACCGAATAGGACTTGTAAAACATCTATGTGAGGAACTGAAATCATACATCATTGAGTCAAAAGGAATGGAATTTAGGTGGAATTGGAAGCATTTATTGCCAGTGTCTGAGTCAGTGTTACAGCATCTTGCCTGTAATCGAAACTCTAACTCTCAGAGTATGCTATTGAATGTTCCAGTTCCAGAGAACATTTCATCTTCTTAGGTTCATAGGTTCATAGGTTGGTACTAGGCCATCGGCCCTAGGGCCTATGCAAGCCTAGCCATAAGAATTCCCTGGATATTTCTTCCCACAATATTTACTTCTCTGGACCCCTGTCTAGCAGGGTGACTGACATGATCTCTGGGGTGAATTTCCTATCTCCCATCCAATCATCAAGGTTCCTTTTGAAGAAGGCTAATGAGGCACTCTGCTTGACATGTATGGGCAGTCTATTCCAGAGTATGGGGAGTCTCTGGGTCACGAAAGTACCCCTGAAGTTCCTAATGAAGAGCATTCCCAAGTGACTGTCCCTGTTGCTAAATATAGCTCTGATTATTATATATAATGAGATCAGGTCATATCTCAGGATGCAATCTTAGATAAATGGCAACCTAGGCATAGTTGTTATTGTTTATATGTTTATATAATTTGCATGAATCTCTGTCATTTTTCATTTGTATGACAAAATAATCAAAGAGGGAGGATGTAGGTCAGAGTGTGGGTGTTGTACCTTACAAGCCACTGTAGTTCATGAGTACATGTATGTAAGGACTGAACACATGCAAGCAGAATGCCATTTTGTGTAAGCAGCCAGAGTGGAAGCATGGATATGTGTAACAGTCAATCAGTTAGTTAGTTCATTTAAGTTTTTTTGTTCCAGTCATCCATCCTGATGTGCTTGTTTGTAATAAATATCTTAAATGAACACCCAAGCCTCATCATCTTATTTGAATACACAAGACGAGCGACACCTTTACATGACTGCCTGTCCCCAGTTGCCATAAACACTGTTCATACCTGTCAGTATACATACTGTCTTCTTCTTTACTTTTTATAGTTATCACAGGCATTTGTATTTCATTTAAAACTTATTTCAAATTTTACAGAAAAACATTGACAGACATTTTCCAAACAAAACACTGACATTGAAAACTGACTTAACATGAGAAACAATACACTTCCCTTGAGATCTGCCTTTAGTAAAAATACATCAGGTGACCCACCAGATTCCAAGAGACATGCTGGGATTCATACTCAGATAGCATATAGTGAAGGCCTAATTAGCACCTGCGTGAAGGGTGCAAGAATTCAAAAGACAAATGTGTAAAGTATTTGCTAACATCCTGCAACAGCCCACTGGACAAGTGTGTCTTTTCAGGTGTACTGTCTGGTATAGTAACATGGCAGAGTCACATAGAAGCCAAATGAACGCTGAGGGAATCAAACCATGTACTACAGAAAACCACTCCTTAACAGCTCATAGTCTTACTCATCTGCACAAAGTACTAGACACACTATTGTAGCCCAAACAGTGCATTTTGCACCTGTGTACCTGTAAAAAAACAAACTAAATTAAAAAAGCATTCATTGCTAAAATATTAACATTAAGCTCAGACTTCATGCTGTCCAGTTTATTCAGATTTAAAAAATGAACATGCCTTCAACATTCAACAGAACATCAAGAAACATGGCTCATATGATATTGCGCCTGTTTACTACAATCGATTTCCCTCATTTACACAATATCGAGTCTGCTCATAAGTAGTTACTAGGCTTGCAGTCCAGTGGACCATTGAGGGGCCAAGCCTAAATTTACAGTTGCTCCAAAATGATGCCTCGTTAAGTGACTTGTTCAAGGGTAGGACATAAATAGAAAGCAAAATCAGACATGTTCTGCAAAACTGGAGATACACAAGAGAAGACTACTGTAAATCACTTAAAAACTTAACAGAATAATAAGATTTGCATCAACGTGTACTCTGTAAGGCTCCATACTGAAATGGTGGTACTTGAAATGCCAAATGCTGAAAAGCTAAAACAAAACAAAAAAAGTCAGAAAACATGGGCGAATAGCAAATTTTGAAAATCGCTCTTCTTCTTAAAACTTCTTTTTTTTGGGGGGGGGGGGCAAGCACTGCCTGCAGCCCCCTAAGTAGAGGGCAAGCCCTCCTGAAGTTATATATGCCAACTCCGAGATCGCCATACCTCAGGAAAAAGGGAATATTCTGAGAAATGCCATCTTGGACTTAGTATAAGTCTGATCTTTCGGCCTTTCAGTACATTTTAAATTGTTACTATTCTGTAAACCATAAAAACTATGAAAATCTAATCACTGACACTGACTGACTCTAACCCTCAATGACTTACCAAAGAAAGCAACAAAAAAAACAAACAAAAAAAAAAACAAATTAATGGAGATCTGGCAGTTGGTGTGGAGGATTAAGGTGCAGGGTTTGACTCTGAACATGTTACCCTCTAACAGGAACATCACTCTCACATACACATGCACACACACTTCTATCACTGTAGCATGGTGACTGTACGACATTTCAGTGCTAACAACAATATCACAAGAGTTAAACATCACTATCTCACATATAAGTTATACTTTGTTAAGTGAATACTCTGGGACTGACACACTCCTTCCCATTCTGTAAATGTGCTGCAAAATGTTCCTTTCCATATTGTGACTAACGTCTTCCCTTCCCATAGCATGACTGGACTATTTCAATGCTCCTTCCCATAGTATGAATGCACTACATTTCAAGGGTGTAGCAAAAGAAATACACCTGAAAAGCTACAATCCATGCTATGTTTCAAAACACGGGACTGACTGACAATCTGCAGAGTTAAACAATCATACCAATTCCTGGAAGTTTCTACAAAGAGGGACATTGAGTCAATGAAAGAGACTGCAGTCTGAGCAGCAAGAAATCTTATGGAGACCAGCAGGAGTTTGTACAGCAACTGAGGATGAGCAAAATTGTTTTTTTTCTAAAAGCTTAGCAGGAAATTTGGTTTTAATTTTTTTCAATGATGTTATATGTCCTGGCCGGGCCCTCCAGCCAGCACTGGGCCCTAGGCAACTGCTTGGGTCTCCTTCTGCCTCATCTCATACTGAATGCCTGACCATGGAGCTTACGTCCAGGTGTATCTCATTCAGGCCTTGTATATAAGCACTAGCTGGCACTCGTATAGCTAATAAAAATAACTAACCAACTGAAGAAGTATGACAATTTCAGACTACATTCCCTCTCTTTTAAAAACATACTAAACTCTCACAATGTACAAGAAATCATAACTACCTCTAGCACAAATGCACTAGTTTTGGTCTTACATGAATGGGTTTTATGACTTTAACAACCCACTGATATTTTTGTTAGCCAGGCCAGGCCTATAGGATGCTGTGTACAGAAATCGTAAGAGGGATAGTTCCCAGCAGCATGATTTGCATTGCCATCTTCTTGCTTGTTTAATGACTGTAATGGGGCACTATCAATTATAATGTTATACTGCTGCTTGCCAAATAAATGATATTTAAATGAATACAAGGCCCAATTCACTGATGAACATTCCTTTTGTAGCAGATTTTTTTTAGCTTTGCTTAATGTTGGTTGCTATGGCACACAGGGTGTTCTTCACCTTGAAAACCTTCAGACAAACTACTCCCAAAGTTACCACTGAGGCATCCATATACAAAGTAAAATTGTTAGTAAAGTAATTAATACAGGTTCAGAACATGGGATCTTTTTAATTCATTAAATGTCTATCTGCTTCAAAGACCACTGCACCCTGACAGGAGCTTTTCTTCTAGTCAAATATGTTAAAAACAGACAAGAATTGCAAAGTTACTTACACAGATTCTGTATTACACAGCTAATCACCTTTATCTCTCTTTTAGCGGAGGGTATATGGCAAGTTTCTATGGTCTGTAGCTGTGGTGCTACCAATCTTCTTGTTATACAGTATCCAAAATAATTTGGCTTTCCACCATGTCCAGTTCACTTTCCTAGGGGTCAGTGTCACCCCTGCTTGCCTTATAGATTGAGACCTAGTCTGCACCTTTTGTATATGTGGCTCCCACTTACTCAAAATGGATGACCATATTATCTAGGTATGCAGCAGCATACTGTGAGTATAACCACATTATCCAGGTATGCAGTAGCATAATGTGAGTATAACCACATTATCCAGGTTTGCAGCAGTATACTGTGAGTATAACCACATTATCCAGGTATGCAGCAACATACTGCCTGTATAACCACGTTATCCAAGTATGCAGCAGCATACTGTGAGTATAACCACATTATCCAGGTATGCAGCAGCATACTGTGAGTATAACTACTTTATCCAGGTATGCAGCAGCATACTGTGAGTATAACCACATTATCCAGGTATGCAGCAGCATACTGTGAGTATAGCTATATTATCCAGGTTTGCAGCAGCATACTGTGAGTATAACCACATTATCCAGGTATGCAGCAGCATACTGTGAGTATAACCACGTTATCCAGGTATGCAGCAGCATACTGTGAGTATAGCTACATTATCCAGGTTTGCAGCAGCATACTGTGAGTATAACCACGTTATCCAGGTATGCAGCAGCATACTGTGAGTATAGCTACATTATCCAGGTTTGCAGCAGCATACCGTGAGTATATCCATGTTATCCAGGTATGTAGCAACACACTGTGAGTATAGCTATATTATCCAGGTTTGCAGCAGCATACTGTGAGTATAACCATGTTATACAGGTATGCAGCAGCATACTGTGAGTATAACCATGTTATCTAGGTATGCAGCAGCATACTATGAGTATAACCACGTTATCTGGGTATGCAGCAGCATACTGTGAGTATAACCATGTTATCTAGGTATGTGGCAGCATACTATGAGTGACACCTCAAGATTTTTGCTATCAATCTCTGAAACGTAGCTGGAGCTCCATGTAGACCAAATGTTAGTACTGTGTACTGACATAGACCTTCAGGGGTACTTTAGCAGAGGGAGACGTTGCCTGTGCTAATACTCCTTTTCAAGTGCAGGATTGTCAAGTATCCAACATTTTCTAGAATCTCCATCAAGTCATTAGTTGTGACATGAGATAACTGTCAGACATTGACATTTTTTTTAATTATGTCAGGAAGTTAAGAACTGATACTCAAGAATGCTCAGAGGTAGTTCACAATAAAACTGCATACTCAGACCCATAGAAAATAGCTATTATCCTGGCTGACAAATTCAGAGCATATTTTACTCCACCTACAGTTATAGCTATTCCACGGGTAGGTTCCAGAATCCCAGCCACCTCCTTTAATTATGGAACAAGTGTTTTCAGCCCTCTCAAATGATAAGAATACCTCATCCATGGGTCCTGATATTTTATTAGGTTGTCTGACCTTTAGTGCCAAATATGGGCTATCTGAGTCCCCACTTAACCTCTTTAATGTAAGCCAAAAAGAGCAATTGTAATGCCATAGCACTGGGCTGACCCAGTTATGAGCCTTGGTAACTCACTACCCTCACATATAAAGCTATGGAGCATATTATCTCAGAACTTATTAAACTGGACTTTGCAAATCTCTTAACCCTGGACTCTCAACAATTCAGCTTTGTCAAAGGAAGATTCCTGACTCTTTAATCTCATTAGTTTATTTGAAAAAAGTAACTGAAGCAGTGGATAGAGGTTATGCAGTACATACAGCATATCTAGACCTGGCCTCTGCACCTTGCCAAGGCTTTTGACACTATTCCCCATTCAGATAATATTGACAGATTTGTAAATCTGAATATAAATCATTATGTTGTCTACAGGATAGCTAACATGTTGTCTGAATGAACCCATGTGGTTAGAGTTGCGGGTGCCACTTCTCAAAGCAAAAAAGTTACCAGGAGTGTACTATGGGGCCCTAAGTTTAGCTCTCTCCTATTTGACATCTATTTCTCAGACTTTCAGACCAACATTCCTGGACTATGGTTACCCAAGTCTGTAGATGACTGCAAATTGGGTGGTGTTATTTGAGCTTCCAATGACTCAGCATTTTTCTAAAGTGAGTTAAACCATGTTAAAATCTGGTGCAAGGACTGTGGCCTCAAATGAAATGTGAAAAAAATATAACGTAGTTAATTTTTGTAAACAAAACATTTTCACGTACCACTCTGGTGACACACCCGTCCAGTTAGACATGACAAGAGATCTATACACTTTTGTTAATAATTCCTTAGTTGACCATTATGTCTCCACACTAGTTTTGAAAGCCTTCCACCTAGCTCATCACATTTCCATAGCCATCTCCACCATAGTCACAGAAGTCTTAGTTTCCTTTCACTCATAGTTCTTCAGACCCATTATTAAATTTAATGCAGCTTTTGGCTTGTATTTATCTAAATATAACACTCAACCTGAGAGACCTCAGAGATTCAGAACTAAAGAAAAATCAGTAGCCTAAAAAATATAGCTATCAGGGGGCATCTTTTATAGGCTCCTCCATGGAGATTTGTGTCTAGCCTTCTGAGCTATGACAGATCCTGCCATCTTTGACCTACTATTCCTTCACAGAACAAATAGTACCTCAAATACTCAGTTAAAAGCACTAAACCTCCATCAACAGATAAATAAGACATCCTGGCATGATAGATTCAGTTCCCAATTTATCCCTCACATCTAGAAAAAACTTCCGCTATAGCTCAAACACAGTAACACCCTTGCCACCTTTGAGGTAAACCTAGATAACTCGATGGGCAGTCTTGCATTTTCCCCTGGCCTATCTTGTCCTATCTTGTTTTACCCTCCTTGAGGCTGGAGGGAAGTTCTGAAGGTTTTTTTTTTTAGGCTAGGCTTGTAATGGTCTGCAGATGAATTGCCTAGTATTTACCTGTGAACCTATGAAATGCTATTCAGTTTTCAAAAGTCATTACAGATCTCAATACTTCTGCCAGGTTTGGAAACTAGCATTATCAGGCTGCTACATTCACTTTATAGTATTATTATTATTATTTTATTCATTTCTATCTCTCCTTTTTGAAATCTTTTGAACTCCTCTTACTTTTTGTTTCAGTGACTGTAATACCCTGTAAGTTTTCAGTCAGACTTTTACTACAGGCATTATCTATGCTCTGTTCTATCATTTTAATTCCCTTAGGCATATCTGAGAATATCTTTCTCTTTTATAATAAAATTATCTTATTTCCTGCATTTGTACTTTTGACAGGGATTAATCTAGCAAAACTTTAAGTACAGATTCCCTGATCTCTGTTGCAAGTGTTTGAACCAATTTGGTTTGTTTGCTCAAAGTTGTAGGAAGTTAGGCCTTCTGCCATTGCTCTGCTGTTTTCCAAAAACCTGATGTGAACTACAAAAGATAAGTGCTTATTTGCAACTGCTTTTTGCACTTCTGATTAACTAAAACAATATTTGCTGCATATCTGTTTAAACTGTGCAACTGTATTATGACTTAGTGAACTGAATCCTTACCTCTGCTCTGATCTCTGTCTCCTTTTTGTTTCTCTGATTTTTCTGTTCATTTTACTTGTTGCTGTACTTGAAAAACACTAACATAGACTAGGTACAGGGTCTGCTGAATCTAGTACTCATAGCCGGCCTTAGGCATAGGCCAACTAGGCAGCGCCTAGGGTGCCGTTCTAGTAGGGGAGCTTTTCCAGTATTTATTTGGTGTAGGTAGACCAGGATGGGGGCACTGGGTGGTGTGGTGGGGGGGGGGCACCATGGAGCCTTTTTGCCTAGGGCACCAGTTGACCTAAGGCCGCTCCTGCTAGTACTATTTGTGACCTTTGGAGCTTGTAGAATCTTTTGTCTAGAGAGGCCTAGCTGTGCTTTGTGGGAGGGGGGTTCAGTTGGTCTGATCTACCTAGAATTACTGCTACAGGGCTCTGTTTAGGGTGTTTTTGATTGGATAATTTGAACTTTGTCTGGTTCCTGTTTCTCTGCCTTAAACAGCCAGTGTTTGGACCAGTTTGTGCTTGTTTGCTCAAAGATGCAGTGAGTTATGCCTCCTGCCCTTGCTCTGCTCTTTTCCAAAACCCTGCTGAGAGAATACAAAATATAAGTGCTTATTTTCAACTGTTTTCTGCACTTCTGATTAAATAAACAATATTTGCTGCATATGTGTTTAAACTGTGCAACTGTATTCTAGGCTTAGTGAATTGAATCCTTATCTCTGTTCTGATCTTGTCCCCAACCAGCTGCCCAACTGTTGTTGTGGTCTTAAAGCTTGATGGCTTTTGAGTTGCCTGCCTTTACTATAAATTTGATATTGGACACTTCTAGTCCCATTGCATCAGCTCATTCTATTGAGTACAGTGAGATCAGCTGTGAAGGCCCACCCCTTTAGCTTCTTAACCTTGAATTATCGTCTGTTTCCTCTCTTTTTACTTAAAAAAATTGTGACTCTTCCTACTTTATTTTGCTGCTTGTGCATAGGTGTTTGTTACTGCTTGTCAGTAGCCTGATTAAATTGCTCTGCATCGACCCTGTGCTGATTTCAAAGCTGCTGAGAGAATCTACAAAACTAAGTGCCATTTTTCAATTCATTCTGACTTGTACTGCACTTGTATTTGATTAACTGTACTGTTTTACTAACTTGCATTACATCTGCACTATATATTTTTCACTGTTTTACTGTTAAACTGTTTAATTAACTGAGTTTGAACTGTTCTGCTGTTATATTTGTGTGCATCTGTTCTGCTGCATTAAAGCAACCTAAACAGAGTTAACTATCTTTAGCATACTCTGTTTACAGGTTTTGTTGTATCCAGATATGTTTGTGTGATACCTGTGTTTTCTGCTACACCACCTTATGTTGGCTGGGGCCTACCTACACTTAGTGGGAGTAAGTGAACTGGTTGGAACTGGTCTGGCACAGGGTGTTTAGCTAAGAGTTCAGGGGCAAGGGTGGATTGGTCAATTCCAGTGCTTCTATTTTACTTTTGTTTTTGTGGTATTTAAACCCCGCATTTCAACGGGTTTCCGTTTGTGCATTACACACTGCCACAGCACTGTTTTAACCCTTTGCAAGGTATCCCAGCTGCATGTTATCCTTTCAGCACTCCTGTGTAAGTGAGAACCTCCCTTGCAACAACTGTATTGATTTTATCCAGCCCTACTCACACTTATACTAGACCTGACCTATTTTCCACAGATTCTGACAACCATGGATGTAAAATTTCCCATGGTTTCTTCTGCTAATCTAGTTGATATGGGCATCCTGAGACAGTGTAGCAATTGCCTTGTGTATTTATTTTACATTTGGTTAATGGGAAAGTCTGACTGGACAAAAGTCCTTTTTCAGTGGAGACATGGGGACAAAAGCGCCACATATGACAAACATTAACAATTACAAAAACATGACAAATGAAAAACACAAACATTTTTCATTCATGAAATCTAAGATAAGAACACAAGACTGTACATCGACCTGGAGAAATGCCCACTTATAACATAGATTCACAAGTACAGCTTCATAAGAACAGAATAACACTATACATTTAAATCAAGGCTAAGATTTCCCCTATGTCACAAGATGGGTTGCAAACTGGCTCAGGGATAGAACCCACATGGTCAGAATAGCAGGTGCCATGTCAGACTCTAAACCAGTTACAAGTGGCATCCCACAAGGCTCAGTCCTGGGACCTCTCTTGTTCGGTATATATTTCTCTGAGGTACAGGCTAACACGGGAGGACTATGGCTGACCAAGTTCGCAGATGACTGCAAACTGGGTGCCATAATTGACTCACCGACTGACACAAGCATCCTCCAAAAGGGTCTCACAGAGACGGATAACTAGTGCCAGAGTCAAGGCCTAAAGCTAAATGCCAAAAAGTGCATAATCATCCCCTTTGGGAAAAACAAAGTGCCCACAAATTACCACATAGGTGGTAATCCATTAAGTACAGAAGAAGTAATTAGGGATTTGGGGACCCAAGTAGATAGCAATCTGTTCTTTGACAATCACGTTGCCAAAGTGGTTAGAAAGACCTTCTATATAGCCCACCTTATCACGAAAGGGTTCACATCTAGATCAAGAGAGGTCATTGTGCCCCTCTACTCATCACTTATCAGGCCCATAATTGAATATAATGCCCCATTTGGGATGTACCTTACCTGACACCTGCAGAAACTGGAAAGACCCCAAAAGTACCTCACCAAGAGGATCAAGGGACTCAAACAGATGCCCTATGCAGTTAGGCTAAAGAAACTCCAGCTCTACTCAGTTGCTTACCACCTACTCAGAGGCGATCTGTGCCTGACGTATAAAGCCATGTCCAAACCAGAATTAATGGACATGCTCCACCTCAGGAAATCCAAATCCCTTAGAGCTACATGCTCCAGGGACTTAAACCTCAGCACAGAAATAAATAGGACATGCTGGAGGGACAGATTCATATCCCAGAGGCTCTCCTCACTCTGGAACAAAATCCCAATCCATGTTAGGCAGAGCCCCTCAATGACCCTCTTCAAGAGAAATCTTGACGAGTGGATGGGAGATCGTAGGTTTACCCCTGGGATCTCTTCTGTGTCCCTACTAGACAGAGGTACAGTAAACTAACCTTGAAAGGGCTATCTTCTGTGACCTACTATACAGAGGCACAGTCAACTAATCTAAAAGGGTGGCAAAAGCCAAACACACTCTGGCTAGGCTTATAAATGCCCTAGGGCAGATAGCCTAGTATCAACCTATGAACCTATGAACCTATAAGATTACAATAGTAACACTTAAATGTCAACCAAAATCAATGAAACTCTTTAGTCTGTTTATCCAAAAATATCATTCCATATGTTCTGGTCATGACACAAATAAATTAATACACAAATCTCTTGGCTGAGGGTTGAAATGTACATGGGCAACCCTCTACTACTACCACCTAGGAACACTATATGAGAGATGCAACTACATTAAGAACATAGAATCCCTGCTCTCTGAATCACAAGCCAGTTTGGCACTGAGAATGTTGTCTGCAGAAACACTACAAACACCACACCTCTAACACCACCTACAACCTGCCTGTACAACACACTCCACATATGCGAAAGTTCTAAACAAAAATATACCTAAGCAAAAGAGACCTCCAAGGTAAAAACACACACATCACAACCCACAGCACTAAGCACCAAAGAGAGTACACATGCCTTTGTCTCACAGCCTCTAAGGCCCAGCCACAAACCCAACATACTAGTCATAGGAAACTCTATCTCGAGACACACAGATGTGCCCCTCACCAGGTTAGACAAGGAGAAAGTCACTGTAAGTTGTTTGTCAGGTGTTAAAATCTGTCATATAATGCATGCACTCGAGTCTCTCAACAACAGGTATGGTTATGACTCTGTCATAGCCCATGTTGGTGTGAATAACTTGAGACGTACCTCTCTGGACTATATGAAGAGAGACATGATTAAGTTCACTGAATATGTGTCCGAGGCAGGTATGTCCCTAGCCTTAAGCAGCATCCTACCATCACCGAGAATGATGCCTGAATACAAACAGAAATTGATTGACTTTAACAATTGGCTCAATTTCTGGTGTTATTCCAAGGGGATCCAGTACCTGACAGCCTGGAAGGACATGATTAACCGACCACACTGCTTTGCCAGAGATGGCCTTTATCTGTCCCGCCTGTACTTCAGGCTTCAGGCAAAGGCTCTTGCCTCTCCCAGAGTGCCTTTTTAGGCAAAGTCATGAGGACAAAATTACCAATGTGAAAAGTTCTTATAAATGAAATTTGAAGATCATGCTGCCAAATGTTAGGAGTCTTAACATGAAACTGCACTCATCGAAAACATTCCTCACCCAGGAAGATGCTGACATTTGTGCAGTCACTGAAACCTGGTTCAGAACTGTGGAGAGCACCCCAGCCTTATCAGGTTACTTGTCCTGTCATACTTTCAGACCCCAGACGGAGGGCTGCAAAGCCATAGGATGTGCAGTTTCAATATTTATCAAAGACATGCACACCTCCAGCCTGGTCAGACAGTATGACACACAGGAGACACTCCAGGTACAGTTAACTGTTGACAAAACACCTATTCAAATCACAGCTAGCTACGGACCCCCAATCATGACTCAGGATGCCCACCCCACCTATCTGGACTTACTTGAATCCATCAGGATTCAATCCTTTACCCGGTACCTGGGCAACTTTAACTACCCAACCATAGAGTGGAAGACCTATTCTAGCCCAAACATGAATTCCCAGAGATTCCTCAACTTTGTCAGTGCCAATGCATTGGATCAGCTGGTTGGCACCCCCACAAGACGTGAAAATATCCTGGACCTGGTACTAACCAATATGAGTAGCCACTGTAGCACCCCTAAAGTGTCATCCTCCTTGGTAAGATCTGACCATAAAGAGATAACTTTTGAAGTCACCATCTCCTCTGACCCCACACTCCCACCCTTGCCAGGGTCAAATAAAAAAAAACTTTTCCAAAGCTGACTACAACTTCCTGAGAGCAGGTATAAGCAGTTTTAAAGTCATTGTGCCTTCAGTTGGAACTAGCACTAATATCCAAGCCTACACCAAAAAACTATATGAGCACCTACATAGCTGCATGGACTCAGCAATACCTGACTGGACCAAATCCTCCTCCTCCTCAAGGAAAAGTAAACCTGTCTGGTAGACAGCAGCAATAAACAAACTCTATAATAAAAGGAAAAATTGCTGCCCAGGACCAAGATGGAGCAGGTGCTAAGTTGAAAGCAATCTCTCCTTTGTCTGAACAAGCAGATAAGGTCACTGTTGAAATCTTTTAAGGCTAACTTCAAGTCCAAACTGGCCACATCCACTAAGGACAATCATAAGTCCATTTTCACATATGCCCACAATTTCAAAGTTAATACCCAAATCTGGTCTGAAATGGTGGTCAAGAACACCACATACACAAATGCCATAGATATAGCCAACCTGCTGGCAGACAGGTTAAGTGAAAACTTCACTCCCCCGTCCACACCATCAATAAACCAGGACATCCCCAGCACTTGCCCCCCTCCCCTCATCATCAGGGATCAGATGTTAAATCCCTTCTCAAAGGCAAAAAATACAGCCTCCATGGGACCCGACAACATGCTTGGCTGCATCCTACATGAACTCAGGCATGCGGTATCAGCACCATCAGGCACCCTATTAAACAAAAGCCTGAGCACTGGCTTCATCCCAGCCAAATGGAGGACAGCTACTGTCATCCATCTATGCAAAGTAGGAGCATACACTGACCCAGGCCATTATAGGCCCATCTGCCTAACTATCCTGATCTGCAAGGCCATGGAACGCATTATAATGGATCTTATAAACAAGGATATTGGCAACCTCCAAACGCTTGACCCCACACAGTTTGTTTTTCTCAAAGGGAGATCACGCCTGTTAAACTTGGTTGACTTATTCAAAACAAGTCACTAAAGCCATGGATGAGGGGAAATGGTGTACACTGCCTACCTTAACCTAGCCAATGCCTTTGACACTATTCCCCACTCAGGCATAATAGATAAACTCTCTCAGCTAGGTATCAACACATATGTTACCAGATGGGTAGTTAACTGGCTCACTGATAGAACCCACTCAGTCAAAATAGGGGAAGCCACCTCTAGTAGTAGACCTGTAACAAGTAGTGTACCCCAAGGATCGCTATTGGGGCCTCTACTGTTTGGGATATACTTTTCTCATATGCAAGCCAAAACAGTGGTCTGGGGCTGACCAAGTTTGCAAAAGCCTGCAAGCTGGGTGCTGTCTTAAATTCCACTAGTGATGTAAACATCCTCCAAGAGGGTCTTACCCAAACTAATGATTGGTGCCAGAAGCAGGGCCTCAAACTGAATGCCAAGAAATATGTCATTTTCCCCTTGGGGAAAATGGCACCCCCACTAATTATCACATTAATAAAGTACTAAGCACGCAATCAGTTGTGAGGGACTTGGACACCCAGGTTGATAGCAAACTGACTTTTGACCACCACATTGCCTCTGTTGTACGGAAGGCTTTCTACATGACCCACCTCATAAGTAAGGCTATTTCATCCAGGAAAAAGGAGGTGTTATAACATCCCTGTACGCCTCCCTTATTAGACCCATTATAAAATTCAATGCCCCCTTTGTCATGTACCTTGTCAAGCACATGCAGCAGTTAGAGAGAGCACAGACATTCTTGACTAGGAAAATCCAGGGTCTCAAACACCTATCCTATACAGATAGGCTAAAACCTCTATCCCTCTCCTCTACTCAGTCTTGTACAGACTGCTCAGAGGTGACCTGTGTCTGGCATAGAAGGCTGTCTCAGACCCAGCCTTAATGAAGTTGCTGCATATCTGTAAGTCAAACTCCATTCATGCAAACAGCATACAAGGCCTCAACCTGGTCTGTGACATTAATAGAAATTCTTGCTGGAATAGATTTGTGTCCCAAAGACTATACCACATGTGGAATAGACACCCTCTCCATGTCAAGCAGAGTACCTCACTAGCCCACTTTAAGAGGAATCTGGATGACTGGATGGGAAACAGAAAATACACCCCTGGAATCCCATCTGTGTCCCTGCTAGACAGGGGAAACAGGTGCTAACTTTGTGAGAACATGGGTGAAATTCTTGGCTAGGCTTATAAGGGCCTCTGGGCCAATAGCCTTGTATCATCCTATGAACCTAAAAGCTCTTTAGCTTACTAGCCAACAACAGAACTTTTGACTTTTTTCCATGACTTCAGTACATTAATGTGATATATTTGCTTAATATTTCTCTTTTCTGTATGTGTAATTCTCTGCATTTATTCATTTATTCTTTCAATCACATCAAATGGTCTTTGCTATTTAGTTGGAAATGTGTTCTCTATGGAGGGCACTAATATTAACATTTTATATCCTAGGTTAAATTCTCTTAAGTGAGACATTCTTATTATAAACTCATTGCTACATCTCCTGGACTTTCTATATGTATTATTTTACTGTGGGCATAACCAGCTTTAACCTATTCTGCAAACTAACTTTCTGTTACACCTCTAAATGGTGTCCTCTTATCTTCCCAAGTATCCTAATTAATGTTAAGTAGTCCTCTGTGACTTACATCATACAAAACTTCACTTGGGTTAAACCTATTTGATGCTTTTTGTGCCTCAGTTACTACAGGCAGTAAGCAGGGCAACAACTGGTTCCAGCTCTTACCACCCATATTGCTTACTTTCCTTAGCATGGATATCTACTGAGTCACTAACCAATCAAACTGCAGATGGTAGACTGATGTTCATAGGTTCATATAGCAGATTACTAGAGTAATCGCTTAAGAGTCTTTACAAGCCTAGCCATTATAACCCAATTTTACCCGGTATATGGCCCCTAGGGACAGGACTGCTAGGGTTTGTGCTTATGCATTGAGTATTTTATAGATTTTACAGAGAGCCCATATCCATATGGGATAAGGGTACCACCCCAGGTATGAATTTACAATTCTCCATTCATCAGTCCAAACTGGTCATGAAGAGGGCCAGGGAAGGACTCTGCTTTACATGGGTAGAAATCCCTTTCCAAAGAAGGGGCAGTCTCTGGGACACATATCTGTTTCTCCAGCATGTTCTGTTTGACTCACTGACTAAGTTTAGCCCCTAGAATGGGTGACCCTCATATTGTTTGTAACAGCTCCATCAAGACTGGATTTGTGAATGACTCAGAGATCAGGCATAGGTCACCCCTTAATAATCGATAGGAGACAGAGTAAAGGGAAAGGGTCTCAGTCTGTCCACATAGGACATGTTGTTAACACCATGTAGTTTCTTAGTGAGCAACCTCTGAGGTTGCTCCAGCGGTTGTAAGTACCTGCTCAAGTACATTCCAAATGGCACATTGTACTTGATTATCAGACTAATGATGGCTCTGTATAGTGGGACTATAATCTCCCTGGATATGGATGCCATACCTTTGCTTATAAGTTACACCACATAGAATGACTTCCTTACCATTGTGGGCATGTGACAGTCAAAGTTCAGGCTACTATCTACCTGTGTATCTAGATCCCTTACCTCTGAGTCTTCTCTTAGGGGTGTGTTGCTAATGTTGTAGTTAGCAGGGGTATTTGATTTCCTAAAGAGTATGATGATGAATTTCTTCACATTTAGTTTCAGGCTGTGGTTCTGAAACCAACCATTAGCCTGATTTAAACCTTCCTAAAGGATATCTACATCACTGGGGAGTTCCGTGATTGCCCCCAGATTGCAGCTGTCTGCAAATTGTGTCATCCAAAGGCCTTCTGAATTGGCTTTGGTGTCTGAGAAGTAAATTCTGAACAAGAATAGTCTCAGCACACCGCAAGTAACTGGTCTTTTGCTGGAACTAGAATCACCCATTTTGACCATGAGTTCTGTCCTTGAGCCAGTTAGCTACCCACCTGGTAATATTGAGATTTATGCCCTGTTTTGTGAGTTTACCTATAAATAGCTTATACAACAGGCAATAACAATGAAAGAGAGGAGGGAGTGACTTTGAAAATCAGATTACCATAAGGGGTGGAGGCCAGAGACACAGCCTTATAAAATCACAACAGGAAAAGGGCGAGCTGGGAAAACATTCAAGGAAGAAGCAGGCTAGCTAGAAAAGGATTCAGTCAAATAAAGCCAATATCGGAGCTATTTCAGAAACTTTAGCTTACTGTCTCTGTGGGGAAGTTGGCAGACACAAAGAACAGGGGAACAGAAAGGCACAAGAAAGCAACTTCTTTGAACTGCAGGTCAATGACCCCAGGCAGGTTAGAATTTAAGAAGTGTAAGATGCCACTCATTATTAGAAAATAGTTTCTAGCTGCAATGTTCACATGGATTATGAATTCACAAGTTTTTTCCACACCATTGTTGTTATTATTATTATTATATTATCCCAAAGTTCCTAGCACTTACAACTGAATGTACTATCTGATTATTTATATAAAAGCGATAATCCAGTATGTTGATCCCAAATTGTAACACACATGTTGTTATATGTTAAAGGAAATATCATTACCATTAACCCACATATAAGTCGGATGTAAATATTTTCACAGAACAAAATGATTTGCCACTGAAGTAATCATGGCAACAGTCTTGGTGCTTTCTGTGAATTTACTGAGACCATACATCAGTTGTAATGGAAATTGAGGACCTAAATATATTATGCAGTAATAGTCTTGTAGTGGGTGAAAGACACCTGGAGAGACATTTCACAAGTTCAGTGCACTTTATTTACAGTGGCAAACAGGCAAAATAAAAGCAAAACTTCACTTTCCATCTGGAAACATAAATTCTTAACAAGTCATTCAGGTTTTTCACCTCCAGCAGAATACTCAAACATTCTTTGATAAATACAAGTATTTCCTCATTTGAGTCTTCCTCTGTTTTTCCTATTACTCATTGGTCATCTGTGAGTCTTCCTCTGTTTTTCTTATTGCTCATTGGTCATCTGTGAGTCTTCCTCTGTTTTTCTTATTGCTCATTGGTCATCTGTGAGTCTTCCTCTGTTTTTCATATTGCTCATTGGTCATCTGTGAGTCTTCCTATGTTTTTCATATTGCTCATTGGTCATCTGTGAGTCTTCCTTTGTTTTTCATATTGCTCATTGGTCATCTGTCAGTCTTCCTCTGTTTTTCCCATTGCTCATTGGTCATCTGTCATGCAGTAAATCCACCAGCTGGCTATCGCCAAGAGTCTTGATTCCTGGGAAAGATTTCCTTTACAGGATAGGCAGCTGCCTCTGTCTTTCTTTGTACGGCTCTCTCTCTTTTCGACATCACCATAGTAGGTCTTTTCACTTAGTTTCTGTTGCTGTGTGTTCTCTTTTCCTAAAATGTCTGGAATACACATTGCATTTCAAAATGTATTATGTTTTAAGATACACTTCTTCTTGTATGAACACCAGTTCATTCATACATAATCACATTATGTTTATACCAAAAAATGGCATTTACATTAAAAACTCTACTTTTACTCACACACAAAAAAAAATGGTTTACAATAAAAACAGTATGGTTCTTAGTTGCTTAACATCCACTAGAACGCCCTTCAGCATAAATTCCCAGCTTCTATATTATTCAGCCTGGGTTATAAGACCTGGATAACCCATCTGCTTTGCTATTGTCCATACCAGGTCTGTGTTTACCGTGTACTTAAAGGGGTGCAGGGCCATAGTTCACCCGTCTAATGTATTGTCGACATCTTTCTATTTATGCATCCATTGCAGGGAAGAATGGTCAGTAGCTAAGGTGAAATGTTATCCTTGTAAATAATACTTTAATAAGGTGAACACTCATTTAATGATTTAACATTCTCTCTCAGTGTCAGAGTACCTCATCTCTACCCTGTTCAACTTTCTGCTGAGACAGGAGACCCACTGATTTTCACCACCTGTTTTTTTTTTTTCTTTGCAAAAGTACAGCTTCTACTCCCACTTCCAATTTATCAGTTAAATGATAAATGATTTGGAAAAGTAAAAAACAATTACAACTGGTACTTAGTGCAAAATATTTTCAGCTGATTAAAGGCCTTATCTGTTGCCACAGTCTACCTTACTTGGATAGAGATCTTATCATTTATAAGACCTTTTAGAAGACAGCTGTGAAAGCAAAACTTGACACGTTTCCTATAATAGCCCTAGGGATGTCTTTACTTGACATTCAGATAATGGGTGAATCATACATTGATACACTATTAGACAACAGATGTATGCCATCAAGGTATTACTGTACAGACATCATCTGGTAAAATACAAGTCACTTTCTTGCAGCATAATGAGTCTCTGCCATTTTTTATCCTTGATAAATGTGGCTCTACTGTTTAGTGATTGTAAAATAAAATAAAATATTATATAAAATAAAAAAAACATAATGCTGGTATATGTATGTGTGTGTGTGTGTGTGTGTGTGTGTGTGTGTGTGTGTGTGTGTGTGTGTGTGTGTGTGTGTGTGTGTGTCTGAGAGAGAAAGAAAAAGTGAGAAATTCTGTGGGAGAGAGATCAAGAGAGAGCATGTGAAAGTGAGAGAATGAGTGAGAGACATAGCTGTTAACTTCTTTATTTAAGAAATCTGAATAAAGCTAGCAACATTAGACATTATGTGAAATTAGGGACACATTTTAAGCTTGACCCTCATTTGAAATCAGGATGCATTTTCTTAATAACAAGAAATATGAAGCTATAATGTCTGGCTTTATTGACTAGCAGTACTCCAACATCTTTATCCAAAAATCAAGTATTTCCAATGAACAGAGTAAAATTAGGGGCAGTTGATAGGCATAAGGGTGGGAGGGGGATTCTAATACCTTGTATGATTTTTTTAAGTCATTTAATCACAATGAGACATCTAAAGTGTACTTGTGTGTGTGTGTGTGTGTGTGTGTGTGTGTGTGTGTGTGTGTGTGTCTGTGTGTGTGTGTGTGCGTGCGTGCGTGTGTGTGTTTATGTGAGCACACTTGCGCACAAATGAGCCTGTGTGCCTCTTTTCTGTTAATAGTTGTGACAGTCAGTCTGTCTGAGTCTATTCATTTGTATTAATGCACCTGTGTGTGTGTGTGTGTGTGTGTGTGTGTGTGTGTGTGTGTGTGTGTGTGTGTGTGTGTGTGTGTGTGTGTGTGTGTGTGTGTGGACATTAAAAACTTACATAAATTATATGTCCTCTAGCAACAAATTTGTATTCTACAGCAAGTGTGAAACATTAAGCATTGGAACTATTTTACATATAAAATATAGAAGCATGGCTATACTAATAAAAAAAATAATAATAATTTAACATCTAGCCCATTATCTAAGTGCAATAGTGCCATCAAAGATGGACGTTATCAGGAAATAATAGATATCCAAGAATGGTTTGGCCCTCTTTGGCCCCTGGATGGTCTGTTTCCCCTGATAACACCTACCCTGCCAGACATTGTTGTTTGCTTAGTACTAGATTCTTCACAGTTTCTATCTTTTGTGTTTGTGGTTCACTTACCCTGTTCTCAGTTACACAGACTAAATATCTGGTTTCTGTGCTATAAATCTTACTATTAAGCAGCATTAATAGTGACTCTTGCCTATCTTAAAAACTATGTCACAGCTTGCATTTCAGCTAAATATTAAGTTTAGCCTTCTGAATAAATAACGGAATCATCAGGGTATGCATCGGAGTACCTAGCATGAGGTTGTGGAACTCTATCCATGTGACTTTTTAAAATGGTAGGAGCTCTGTGACTTCCAAAGGCAGACACAGTATAATGAAAATGACCTAAAGGTTTGACAGTACTGTCCTTTTTTTCTTTTTTTACTTTAGAGGCAGGATGATTGGTCAATATCCATGGTCAAATTTAGGGGGATCAAAAAACACATTGCCTAAGAGCTCCATGTGCACAGCATGGACTCAAATGTATAAATAGAAATTTGCATACCCATGCCCAAAAATAATGAATACATTTTTGCCAGAAGGCAAATATTCTGAATGAATTCACACACCCCTGAGTACTGGGTTGCATCCAAGTAAAATGTTATCTTGTGAAGAGAGAGCGGTGCCAGAAGAGCGCCAGTTTAAAGAAAGCTGGTTTAAAATATGATACACTTTCCTTTCTTATTTCAGGCCATTGACACCTTTTTTAAACTATATTTTATTTCTGTTTTAATCTGCAAAATGTGTGTAACCTTGTGATTTTTCTCCTTCTTTGAGGCAAAAGCAAATGAAAGAAGATAAATCCATGGAAGTGTTACATGAAATTATTTGAAAGGCAGCTTGCTGCTGTTTCTCTGTATATAATTAAGTCACAAGGGATGGGAGACAGAAAAGGCAAAAGTAATACAATTTGAATATGATGTTGTCTGTTCCATCCATTCCTCAAAATATGGGTCTTCAGTTCCAACACTGGATCTGACTTCAGCCACTTTTAGACTTTAGCATCCACACCTCAGGCTCCTTCCCTTACCCATGAAACCATCCTGTCTCCAAGATTATCTCAGATCTTGTTTTCTGGTCATAGAGAACAGAAATGGTCCCTTCTACTCAGGCTTGCCTCAACTAAGTTTTATTAGAACTATCGCCTTTGTTAGGATTCTTCATAATTTCTATTTGAGAGTGTAACAGTGTAGCTTGGAACAAACTTCCCTTATACATACATTCCATTACCCACCCATCACACGTTAAAAAAGAACTTAAACTTAATCTACTTAATACCAAGAGCTGCCCCTGCCACAACCTGACCTAACCACCCTCAAGCCCTGTATATATATATATATATATATATATATATATATATATATATATATATATATATACATATCCACATTAAGCTGTCCCCTTTCACCTAGTTGCCTTCTAGGTGGCTACCTACTAAACCCACTCAACTAAACTGAAAATGTTAATACAATATGTATATTTATATTTATCTTTGTAAAATTGCTACTTGTATATTTGCTATGTGTTTGCTTTCCACTTTGTATTTTACTTTATTTTATGACCTTCTTGAATTTCAAGATTCTATATTGTCTTTAAACGTAAACTACTTTTTTACTATAAATTGTATGTAACTGGAGCTTTTCTCCTCGGGTATCCACTGAAAACAGGCCACAGACCCAACCAGCCTGTGTAACAAACATGAATCAATCAATAAATAAATAAATAAATAAATAAATAAATAAATAAGTAAATAAACTGTGTCCTTTTATCTTTTCCTGTACACCAAAAAAAAAAAAAAGTTTATATATTTAGGTATTCTCTCTTGTTGTCTTGTGCCTTTAGCACTTTCTCTTAAAGTACTAGTGCTATCTTTCTACTAGTAGTTATATTACCATTGTTGGTCATCCAGACCCCCCCCTACATCTTCCTATATAAGACCTGTTAGGTCTACCAGAAGCTTGACAGAAGCAGGTATGGATAGGATGATGAGGAAATTTTCAGAACCAAAATTCAGCTGGGTGTTCTCCTGTCTGCACCTCCCATTGGACCCATGAGTTTTGGTGCTTCATCTTTACCCGTGGTTGCTCCAAGCCCGACACGCCCTCCATACTCAGGGATACCGGAGATGAGATTTCCACAAGAATTGGATACGCGTGATCTTCCACCGTGGCAACTTCTCTGATCCCACCAGATTACAGTCCTAGGACTGAGAAGGATCTCAGGGTCAAAGCTTCAGTACTGGTTCGGGAGGGGGGTGCAGAGGATTGACTCTGAAGTTGTCAGAGCTGTCCATTCCTCATGGAGCTTCAGTATTAGATCATTCATTTCTGGCATTGGTCTCAGAACAGAATTGGGTTGGTTCCCTAAGCATCCAGGTGTGGAGGCTTTGGCACTTACCAGGGTGGTTTGGACTCTCCCTTGGCTTCCGCTTTCAAGGCATTCAATAGAGCTCTCTCCAGTGCTGGTGAATGGACCTCCTGTTTCCATCCACCCTACAGTTAAAAGCCCTAGAACCTGATCCCACTCAATCTATGCCATCTGGATAGCCAGTTCCTTCTAGCTTTCAGATGTTTTATGTCCAGGACACCCATCAGTCTTGTGAGTTCTCTCCGAAACATCCCATTATGAGGTTCTCAGAAACATATATGAAAGAGGAGGCATACTGATCCCCCCCCCGGGTGTTTACCGAAGACACTCATTTCAATGAAGGGTAGGTGTCCTTATATCACATCTTGCGGACGTCTCATTCTCATTTCTTGAGCTTTTGAGACAGATATGAGGTTGGTCTTTGAAAGTCCTCTCCCAAGAGGAATCAGCATTTCTTGAGGCTTTTCGATCTGGCTAAGCTACTTCTTGCATCCCTCTTCCCCTGCTGATAAGATGGTGGATTTGATTTCTTGGCGGATATGAAAGGAGCCTGACATGGCAGAACCACAACCTAGGGAACCAGATAAATATCTTGTTGTTCTCAAAGACTGACACTCTACTAGAACAAGGGCCTGGCAGTGGATGTCATAGTAGTAGTGGCAGCCTCTAAAAGCAGCTTGTGGAAGACAGCTCATCTGTCCATCCCTCTAACTGAGAGTCTAGGGCTTTGGATAGGTTTAGGAAGAGAGTTTATGCTTCAGCCACCTTAGCATTGAGGTCATTGAACTATTTGGCACAGATTAAAAGGTTTCAGAGAGATTTGACCTAGCAGCTCTCCAACTCTGTCTCAGGGTCCTTGTCTGCAGAGGACAAGAAAACCATGAACTTGCAGCTGGCTATCTTTTAGTCCCTATCAAATGTCTCTATGTATCTGATATCCAATACAACTAAAGGTGCTTCTAGCATTTCCATAAGAAGACATGCTTGAATGTGCTTGTGTGACTTTGCAGGGTCTTTCCAAATGTCCTTTCTAAATGCTCCCTGTGATGGTTCAACCCTTTTTGGACCCAAGGTCAAGGACACACTCTGTAGGAGTCAGCAAAATGAGAAAAGCCTTTCTGTTGTAGGAATATGTTTTTTACTCTGAGAGAACCTTCAGTAGGAACCAGAATGAGGGTAAGAAGCAGTGATTCTGGAAGTCTCAAGAGTTCACTCCAGACGATTCTGGAGATAGAGCCCCCAAGAAGAGGGGGTAATTCTAATAGTGGACATCACCCACATGACAGAGGAGGTTAACAAAATCAAGGCTTAAGGAGACCTTCTTCAGAGAAGCCTTATCTTGAATAGTTTTCTGGCTGGAGGCAGTCAAGGCGCACTTATCAATACACCCATAAGCCTAAACATTCATCATCAAAGATGTCTGGATGCAGACAATCTTAACCAGAAGTTATTTCAACTCCTTTCTTTGCCCAACTCCATCACAAAAGAAACTTCCCAATGTTTCACCCTCACAAAGAAAAGTAACAGCTATAAAAATAAATAAGCTGCTAGACAAGCAAGTCATCCACAAGCAACAAGGATTCAAAACTTACTCAAGATTGTTTTTAGTGCCAAAAAAAGAATGGGGACCTCAGGCCAAGTTTGGATCTCAGCCATCTCAATCGGTATGTCAAACGCACAAAGTTACAGATTGTCATGGTCCAGACCATCCTTGCTCTATTGTGAATGGGCAATGGATGCACTCAATATACCTTCAAAGTGTGTACTATTACATCATGATGGGCAGGTGGTCCAGAAGCTTTCTTCACTTCTGACTGGCAGCCAGTCACTTTCAGTTCAGAGCCACGCCCTTTGGTCCCACCACAGCCCCCGTCCAGGTGTTTGTATGGCAGTGGTTCCAGCTCATCAGAGACTGCAGAGGTTCTGAGTTTTCCCTTAGCTGGATGACTGACTCATCTCCACTCCTAGCAGGTCTCTTCTAGTTCAGGCCAGAAACTACCTGCTCCACTTCTGCTTTCAGGTGGACATCACAGTGAATCAGGACAAATGTCATGTTTCTGTGGAACAGATTTTTGAGTTTATAGGAGCCCACTTAGATGTCACTACACAGATAGCAAGGTTGCCACTGAACAGACTGTCCACACTGTGCAACCAGCCCTTACAGTTTCTATCTTGCTAAATACCAATAGCCAGACTGGTTCTTCAACTACTGGGATCAGCGTTAATTGGCTAGGCTTATAAGGGCTTTTGAGATGTTAAGTGCAGTTTTGACAATTTTTACAGACTGCTTCTGTCCATAGGGGACATGGTCACCCCCTTAGAAGTGAATTTGTGATTTCCCATCCAGTGATCCAAATTGCACTTGAAGATAGCCAGGGAAGGGTTCTGCTTCACGTGAATAGGAAGCCTATTCCAGAGGAGGGGCAATCTCTGGGACAGAAATCTGTCTCTCCAGCATGATCTATTCGTGTCAGAGATCAAGTTTAAATCTTTGGGGCAGATAAACCTCATGCAGTTAGTTTTGCAAATATGCAACATTTTCATCAGGTCTGGGTCAGACCCTGCCTTGTAGGTTATGCACAAATAAGTCCTCAGTAATCAGTAGGAAACTGAATACAGTGATAGGGCTTTGAATCAGTCCACATTTCATATTTTAGTTATACCCTGTATTTTTGGTGAGAAACCTCTGAGGATGCTTCAGCTGTTGCAGATGTCATGCCAAAGGGTGCATTGTACTCGATTATTGGTCTGATGAGGGCTGAGTACAGTGGTACTATGACATCCTTAGATCTGGATGCCATACCCTCACTTATAAGCTGAGCCACATAGAAGGATTTCCTCACAACTGCTGGCACAAGGTGGTCAAAGTTCAGATTATTATCTATTTGAATATCCCGATCTGTCACTACTGGGTCTACTCTGGGGGGGGGGGGGGTTGCTATTAATGATGTAATTTGCAGGTGTATTTGATTTCCAAAGGATATTATTATGTGTTTCTTTGCATTTAGTTTCAGGCCATGAATTTGATATCAATCATTAGTCTGCATCAGACGCAACTTGCAGTCATCAGCAAACTTGGTCAGCCAAAGTTGATATATATTTCACTTGACATCTGAAAAGTATATTCCAAACAGGAGGTGACCCAGCAGTGACTCCTGTGGTAGTCCACTAGTGACTGGCCTCTTTCTGGATGTGGATTTCCTCACTCTATCAACATATGTTGCATCCTTGAGCCACTTGGCTATACATCTGGTGACTTAGAGGTTTATGCCCAATTTTGTGAGTTTATCTATAACACTTGTGTGGGATATTGTGTGAAATGCCTTGGCCAGCTCAAGGTAGGTGGTATGCACTGCCTTACCCTCATCCATGGCCTTGGTGACCTTCTCAAAGAAGTTCACCAGAGTGAACAGGCAGGACATGCCCTTGACAAAACCAAACTGGGCTGTGTCTAGAGTCTGGAGAGTTCCTATGTCATTGTTAATCAGGTCCATGATTAACCTTTCTACAACCTTGCATATGAGGCTAGTCAGACTTATGGGTCAGTAGTTTCCTGAGTCAGTTAATGGTTGCCCCTTGTGCAGGGAGATGACTGTTGCTGTCCTCCAATCTATTGGGACAAAGCCTGTCTGTAGACTGTGGTTAAATAGAGATCCAAGTGGGTCTGCTAGGTCATGTTTCAAACTTTTTAATAGGCACCATGGAATTCCATAAGGGCCCATTGATACCATGTTTCTAGCTTTAGAGAGCACAGTAATGATCTGTTCTTTTGTGATAACAGGCAAAGGAATGGTAGAGGATATTTCATAGGGAGTGACTGGATGTAATAAGTGGAGGAAATTTGAGCTGAATTTATTGGCCAGTAGATTTGCTATTTCTTTTGGCTGAGTATAGGTAGTGACATCTACAGCTATCTCAGCATATTACTGTTTCCATTAGATTTTGGTCATAACTAAAAAATACTTTGCGGTTATCCATTGCTTGGGGGGTTATTTTAGTCTCATATTTAGCATTTGAAGATTTGACTGTATCCCTGATTTGCCTGTTGAGTCTAATGAGGAATTTTTTTTCTCTGTTGTGCATGCTTCCACTTAGTTCTAGACAAGACTTTCTTCCTTCTGTTGTATAGTCTATTTATAACAGGGGGCCAACAGGGTGGTTGTTTTTTTTTCAGACTTGGGTTTAATTCAGACAGGTATTATTATTTCTATGCAGTTGTTTAAGTGGTTGTAGAGAGCATTTGTGTATACTTCTGCATAGGCGTCCATGTTTTCAGGGTTAGGAGGAGATTTCAAATGACCTATGTATCTCTTAATGGAAGGTAATTTGCCTTGGAAAAAATCTTTAGGGTTTTAGGTTTTGATGGGGGTACTACCATTACATTTATTTCAAAGAAGACCAATTTATGATGTGATGTTACCAACAAGAATATTACACTGGTGGGTTGCAATGGTCCCCTTTGTTTGTGACTACTATGTCAATGATATCTGAGGCCTAGTGGATGTAAAGACCAGCTGTTCCAAAGCATTTGCACTGACAAAGTCCAGAAATCTCTGAGCCTACACGTTAGTGGTCATATATGTTTCCCAGTTTATGGAGGGGTAAAATCACCCATGAGTAGTGTGTTGGGCTGAATGATAAGTGATTCTTATGTGGACTGTTTTTTATGGTTCATGGTTGGTGACCAGTAGCTAGTGATAATATGGTGGGGATTTTGCCTGTATCAGCTGGACATGGATTAGCACAAGTAAGTCATCCTGCTTGACCAGTCTAGAGATGGATTGATTTTTATGTAAAGGGAATCACCTCCACCTTTCCATTTTTCATTTTCAGAGGGTGGTATCAATGTGTGGTTGGCATTGAAACCTTGCACTGCTGGGGTGCTTTCTGTAGCCTTGAACCACTTCTTTGTAACTTCAGAGATGTCATTCTCCAGGGTGAGAAGACCTTCCAGGGAGTGCAGTTTCTTGTTAAGAATTCTAGCAATGAGCAGTAGTACTTTCAGTTTGGCAGTAGAAGAATCTGTTATGTTCGTAGGGCTGTTGGTTGCCATTGCCTACAAAAGGTACTATGGAGTGCCTAATGCCTTGGCAAGTATTTGAAAGTCTAGTGGCAACAGGTGCAGACTCACCTCTGGCAAAGCAGCACAATTTCTCAATTATGTTATCCCAGGCTGACAAATACTGGATCACCTTAGAAAAACATGTGTAACAAAGCCAATTACTGAAGTCAATCATTTTCTGTTTGTATTGTGGTATCATTCTTGGTAAGGGTAGAATGCTGCTCAATGCGAGGCTCATACCCATCTGTTTTTTCACTCCAAAGCACTTCACTTATCTAAAACAATTATTTCACATTACCTCACAAAATATTGTAGCCTTAGAACTAGTATCACAAACCAAACTACTTAAAAGTTGTAACAGATGAAAATTGGATGTTCAACCATCACAAAAATAAAAATCTCACCAAAATCTTGGTTTCTTCTATAGGTCCAAACCTTACCTCATAAACAAAGCAAGCAAGAAAAAACATGGCATCAGCTTCACTTCTTACTTCCAATTATACTTTACCAGTCTCCATAGCACTCATAAAACAAAATTAGAACTATGTTATAACAAAATTGCTAAATGTAATGCCCACCAGCATTCCTATTCTCACCACTGCTTATTTCTTAAACAGCTCATTTGGGTAGAACTTCCACGCTACATAACATGCACACAACTATTAAATGAACATGCCTTAATCCACAAAGCTAATAACTACCCTGCACTACAAAACATTATGCAGCCATACTCACCAGTCAGAGATCTCCAATCTAGTAATAAATGACTTATAAATACTACCAAAACCAAAAACATTGCTCCATACTCACTGTCCTCAAAATGTGTTGCAATCCTGTAAAACGCCATTCCACTAAACCTAAAGCAGACAGTTTAAAATCAAGATAAAGCAACACCTAAACAATTCTTGGCAATGGTCATGTTCCCCGCCAGAATAAAAAGACATCATTTCTGTTTCAAACCTTCTGTCATCCTTATTTCCAATGCCACATAGCCAGCTCTCAGCATCCTGACTACTAAGAGCTACTAACCTTTACACACATACATATGTTGATGTAATGACTGCACTACAGAGCTCATTCTAGAATCATCTTCAATTCATTTATCTCATCTCTTGCTTCCTCACCACGATATAATCTTAACTGTTATTAACTTTAATCTCCTTTTTTCCATGCTGTTTATAGTACACTTTTTCTTTAAATCTGATCTTGATGTAGGAATTATATTAAAGTTGTTTTTCCTTCTGGCAACTATTTATGACACAACAGTTATATTTTTTTGGTTTACTATTAGAATGTCGAAGCGAACTCCGTCGACTGTACTGTTGTCGAACACGGAAGTTCGAAAACGGTAATATTGGAGACCAAAAACCAACCTAGGAACAGGTTTTAACATGGGTCGAGATAGGGGAGAGGTTTGTAGTTCAGAATAACACTGAACACCTATCTCAACCCATGTTAAAACCATTCCTAGGTTGTTTTTTTGGTCTTCGATATTACTGTTTTCAAACTTCGTGTTCGACAACAGTACAGTCGACGGAGTTCGCTTCGACATTCTAATAGTAAACCTATTTTTTGCTATATACTCTAATCTCTCTCTCTTTTCTATCTGTGATATGTAATGTCATTTGCAGTGTTGTAAAGCTCCTACCTGTTGAGTTTACTGCTTTTATATAATACTATTTCTTGATATGTAATGTTGTTTGCAGTGTTGTAAAGCTCCTACCTGTTGAGCTTACTGCTTTTATTTTGTACTATTTCTGTTGCATCAATCAAACTATTGCATATATGTTGTATTTATTTGTATCATAACAACTCAGTAGTACCTATAAAACATACACTGTATATGACTTTTTAGAGCTTTTCTCCTCGGTCCACCACTGGAAAGGGTTGTGCTTGTTAGCTCAGTCAGACATTCCAGGTAAACAAATGCTAAGTAACTGAATAAATAAATAAAAGCAGAATTACCAGTCATCAAGATATGCAAACAATGATCAGCTCTCATATAGAGAGCTGTCTGTATCTGACACCAATCATATGCAAACAGTATGTCCACTGGGACAATTACATGTTCGACCACTATGTGTCTCTAACAGATTTTGCTAACAGCTTAATGTTTTTGGTGAGTAGGAGGAGATAGTTGCAAACTTCATCTTCATAGTGACAGCTTAGTATTTGTAAATATTGCAATAAAACAAGTGCAAGTGAAAGCATATATGATATAGGGGATATCATATTTTCCTCTGTTTCAGATGTTAAATCCTTTCTTAAATGTCCTAAACTATGCATATATTTATTTCTTTAGGTATAAAAGGAGATCGAGGAGAAAAGGGTTCCACAGGAGAAAGTGGCCCACCAGGTCCATCAGGTTCTCAAGGTCCCAGTGGACCTCCTGGAGAAAGAGGATCCGATGGCATGCCTTCCGCAAAGGGAGAAAAAGGAACACAAGGTAAGACATTATTGCTCTGTAAAATTTGGTACCACAATTGTTTGATTAGACTGTGTTAGTCTCAGCATTGCTGAATTATTCTATCAAAAAGTCTGAGATATAATTGAAAGTAGAGCCAAGAAAGTTTGATCCAAAGGACATGCACTTTCATCCTGAGGTTAGGTTCACGGTTTTGGTGTTATGTGGTGGCTAAGATGTCCCTTACAAAATACAATTCCATTTTAAAAAGTCTGGAGTACCCCAAGAGTAGCTTGTCATCTTTTGAGTAAGGCAGTGGTGCCTTTCTGCAGATCCAGCCCCTCAGCATTTGTCAGCAAAGCCAAAGGCTTGAAACTTGAACTAGTTAGTAGTAAGACCTGACAACATTCAAGTGGGAATGCTTCTAAATCTCTTGGTATTTGTGGAAACCTGCGCATAAGTAGTGACAAAACAAGATCACATTCAAAGTTCTGTGAAAGAGAGAGGGAGAACAAAAGGGAAGTGGGAAAAATGAACATGGAAATTAGATAGGTGGCCAAATAATGGAATTTAAGAAAACAGCACAAGAGTTTGTGTGGTCAAGATGAGAATCTGCTAGGTCACAATTAGAAACTGATTCAAGGAAAAACTTTCTCAGAAAAAGGCCTGAAAGACAGAATGTCTTTCTAATGGAATATATGAAGTGTATGATGATATATAGGTTTAGAGGATCATGGAGCAGAAGAAGACTGGATGGAAGGAAGGACAGGAAAGAGACAGCTATGTATGTTCTAGCTGCTGTAGAAACATTCTGAACTATGTACAGGGAAATATTAGGATGTTTAAAAGGGGTGGAATTAGTTAGTTGAGAAATGTCTGGGTCCACAACGAAGCTGAAGCACTTCATTCTTTTCCATTTGTGCCTGATGGTCTATAATGTGCTGACCATGTTTCTATGTGTTTGAGATGAGTAATTACATGTGTATCCACTGTGTTATGCAGTGTGGAATATTAAAGACCTTAAAGGTCATGTAGTCTTCAACATTACAGCAGGGAGTTAATTTGAATACTATTCTGAAAGGACTAGCTACAAACCCATCTTATGTACTTAGTTCTTTCTTAGATGTATGTATATTGACATATAAAGGTGTATGTGTGGCAAAATATAAACATTGAGCCTCTGTATGTTTATAATGACAATTATTTGTGCAGCCATGAGATGTGCATTGAGAAAGATGAAGGTAACTGACAAGCTGTTTAATAGTATGTGCCTGTATGAATGGAGATTACAGGCACAGAAACAAAGAAAATTGTTAAGAGACCATCCTGATTTTAAGGCTGGCAATATTTTCTCTTGGCTGCAAGAGAGAGAAACAAGGACAAGACCCACCAACTCTGGAAACATTTATAAAACTCCAGAATCGGTTGTGGCCAATATTCCTACTGAATGTGTTTTAATCCCAGGTCAAGGAAAGACCTCTGATGATGCCACCTTTGTTTCCACTGATAGCAATTTTGCTTCATCTGGCAATACCAGTGATGTCATCATCCTACTACACAGGGAAAAAGATGTAAGACCAAAAGCGGGGTCTTCACATATACAAGTGAGTCATCAGGTTTTTTCCGCCTTACCATTAAAAATAAGGAATCATGTAAAATATGAGAAATCGAGGAGCAGGGTGAGAAAAAGAGGAACTAATTCAAGGAATCAAGCAGCACTAACTCAGTGGAGATTCTCTGGACACAGAACAAAACAATCTAATCTATAATTTGTCTACTTACATTTTAACTAAGGATCAATACAAAGTTTTGCAAAAAAGTTTATTTTTTGTTCCAGCTACTGCTAGCAATCTAAGTGATACAGTGTTGGATATTAAAATATTTTGCAGGCAGAGTATGCTTAAGTTGATGTTTCCTACTACTGACACTGACGTTAGGACTAATAAAAAGCAGAGTTCCTCTGTGCCACCATTAAATTCTTTAGCTGAAGCATTTATGAAATCACGTGAATCGGATTTATATAACATGTATAACAAAAATCTCAGGTTGCATAGGAGATTCTATAATTTATCTAAACAAGAATATCTAGCCCTTAAGGCGCTAAGTTCAAACAATGACATTATCGTCTGTTCAGTGGACAAAGGATGTGCTGTGGTCATCTTAGACAATTTTATATAAATAAAATGATGGACATGCTTTTAGATCTTGATACGTATATCAGGATAAATATGTCACATATAAATGACATTATACGTAGAGTGCATGCTGATCTCCTTGACTATTTTTCCAGTCGCTACATTACGAAGGAATTATATGAATATTTACTCATTGAGAACCCCCTGATGCCTAAAATAAAAGGTCTCCCTAAGATACAGAAATCCTTAATGAACCCTCCCCTGAGACCTATTGTCTCGGGGAAGGGTTGGTTAACAGAATCAATGTCGATTTATGTAGAAAACAACTTGAAACCTGTTGTGTCCAAATCAAAAATGATTCTTAGAGACACTCAAACTTTTCTAATATCTCTATTTAATCATATAACAACAAAACCTTTAGTGCATTTTTTATTACTTTAGATGTCTGTTCTCTTTTTACTGTATGTTTTTGGAATTAATTTTGAAAAATAATGTTTTTATTTTTAACAATGAATTTTTTCTACAAAAAACAGGCATAGCAATGGGCACTTCATGTGCAAATTCCTACACCAATATTGTAATAGGTTCATAGGTTCATAGGTAGGTACTAGGCTATCTGCCCGAGGGCATGTATAAGCCTAGCCAGAGTGTGTCGGCTTTCGCCACCCCATTGATTAATTAACTAAGCCTCTGTCAAGCAGAGCCAATGAAGTGATCCCAGGGGTGTACTTTCTGTTATCCATCCACTCGTCAAGATTTCTCTTGAAGAGTGTTAGTGAGGGGCTCTGCCTAATGTAGTTTGGAATTTTGTTCCAAAGCATGGGGAGTCTCTGTGACAGGAATCTATCTCTCCAGCATGTTCTATTTATTGTTGTGGCATGGTTTAGCTCACTAGAGTGCATGGCTCGCAGTGACTTAGATTTCTTTAGGTGGAGCATGTCCATCAATTCTGAGTTGGACATGGCTTTGTAAGTCAGGCAGAGATCACCTCTGAGTAAGCGATGTACCACTGAGTACAGCCGGAGTTTTTTCAGTCGTGCTGCATAGGACATATGTTTGAGGCCAGTAATCCTCTTGGTGAGGTGCTTTTGTGGTCTTTCCAGCTATTGGAAGTGTCTTGTGAGGTACATCCCAAATGGGGCATTGTAGTCTATGATGGGTCTGATGAGTGACGAGTAGAGGGGCACTATAACCTCTTTATTTCTAGATGCAAACCCCTTAGTAATTAGATGGGCCACATAGAAGGATTTCCTAACTACTTTGGCAATATGATTGTCAAACAAGAGATTACTATCTACCTAGGTCCCCAGATCTCTTATTACCTCTTCTGTATTAAGGGGGCTGCTGCCTATGTGGTAATTCGTGGGTGTTTTGTTTTTCCCAAACGGGATGACTATGCATTTTTTGGCATTTAGCTTGAGGCCATGACTTTAACACCAGGTGTCTGTCTCAGTAAGGCCTTTTTGAAGGATGTCTGTGTCAGCCAGAGAGTCAATTATGGCTCCCAGTTTGTAATGGCTTACTGGGAGACCAATTGTGTTTTAGGCAATGAGATGTTCAAAAAACACATGTATTATTACAAGCGTTTTGTGGACGATACTTTTGTCATCTGGGAAGGAGATAGGTCTAGCCTGGATGACTTTCTGCATTACATAGAAACCACCACTACATTTCTGAAATTTACTATGCAAGCTTCTAGTCAATGTATTAATTTTCTGGATGTCTCAATACATTTCTGTAATATGTCCATCTGTACATATATTTCTAGAAAGAGTTGCTGGAAAAACAGTCTGTTAGAAAGAAGCAGTATACACCCCCAATCACATCTTTGAAAATATTGTGAAAGCACGTACTTCACATTTGACCAGTGATGATGTAGGTCTAGGCAACTCTCCTAGAGGCTTATCAAATAACTTATCACATAGAGGTTACTCTAGTAAAATATATGATAAATATTTATCTATGGTCATCAATAATAGACATGGAATGGCTAAACCATATTTTTCTTATGGCTTGCGAAGGAAACATAGGTTCATAGGTTCATAGGTAGATACTAGGCTATCTGCCCTAGGGCATTTATAAGCCTAGCCAGAGTGTATTTGGCTTCCGGCTCTTTATTAGATTAGCCTACTGTGCATCTGTAAAGTAGGTCACAGAAGGTACCCTTTTAAGATTAGTTTACTGTGCCTCTGTCTGGCAGGGACACAAGAGAGATCCCAGGGGTGAATTTGCGATTTCCCATCCACGCGTCCAAATTTCACTTGAAGAGGGTCAGCGAGGGGCTACGTCTAACATGAAATGGGATTCTATTCCAGAGTGAGGGGAGCCTTTGGGAAATGAATCTGTCCCTCCAGCATGTCCTATTTATTTTTGTGCTGAGGTTTAGGTCCCTGGAGTGTGTAGCTCTAAGGGACTTGGATTTTTTGAGGTGGAGCATGTCCATTAATTCTGGGTTTGACATGGCTTTGTACATCAGGCATAGATCGCCTCTGAGTAGGCGGTAAGCAACTGAGTAGAGCTGGAGTTTCTTTAGTCGAGCTGCATAGGACATCTGTTTGTAGCCCATGATCCTCTTGGTGAGGTACTTTTGGGGTCTCTCCAGTTGCTGCAGGTGTCAGGTAAGGTATATCCCAAAAGGAGCATTGTATTCAATTATGGGCCTGATGAGTGACGAGTAGAGGGGCACAATGACCTCTCTTGATCTAGATGCGAACCCTATCGTGATAAGTTGGGCTATATAGAAGGTCTTTCTAACCACTTTGGCAACGTGATTATCAAAGGAGAGATTACTGTCTACGTTGGTCCCCAAATCTCTAATTACTTCTTCCGTACTTAATGGATTACCACCTATGTGATAATTTGTGGGCACCTTGTTTTTCCCAAAGGGGATGACTATGCACTTTTTAGCATTTAGCTTGAGGCCATGGCTCTGGCACCAAGCATCCGTCTCTGTGAGACCCTTTTGGAGGATGCTTGTGTCAGCTGGAGATTTGATTATGGCCCCCAGTTTGCAGTCATCTGCGAACTTTGTCAGCCATAATCCCCCCGTGTTAGCCTGAACCTCAGAGAAGTATATACCGAACAAGAGAGGTCCCAGAACTGAGCCCTGTGGGACGCCACTTGTAACTGGTTTGGATTCGGACATGGCACCTGCCATTCTGACCATGTGGGTTCTATCTCTGAGCCAGTTTGCAACCCATCTTGTGATATAGGGGTTGATATTTAAGCTGGTAAGCTTATTTATGATGCCCGAGTGGGGTATTGTGTCGAAGGCTTTTGCGAGGTCCAGGTAGGCTGTGTGGAATGCCTTGCCCTCATCTATGTCTTTGGTAACTGTTTCAAAGATATCAACTAGGTTTAAGAGGCAAGATCTGCCCTTAACAAAGCCAAATTGGGTAGGATCCAGTGTCTGGAGGCTCCCAATGTCTTTGTTTATGAGTTCCATGATAATACGCTCCATAGCTTTACAGACCAGACTAGTCAGGCTTATGGGGCGATAGTTTCCGGGGTCCGTTGTGGCACCACCTTTGTGGAGTGGGACCACTGTAGCTGTACGCCATTCTTTGGGTACATATCCTGTAGTAAGGCTAAGTTTGAACAGTGACTTAATGTGAGGGTTCAGTTCTTCTTGGAGCTCATGTAAGACACAGTCTGGGACACCATCCTGTCCCATAGATGCTGTGTTTTTTGTTTTGGAGAGGGAAGCTTTCACCTGTGCATCTGTGATGTCAGGGAGGTTACATTCAGTTGGGATAGGCGTTTCCTCCTTTGGGGGGGAAGGGGGGGAGAAGTTTGCGCTGAATCTGTCTGCCAGGATGTTGGCTATGTCTGTAGGTTCGGTATATTCTGTACCGTTATGCAACAATTCAGAGCATATCTGGGAGTTTCTGCCCATGTTTCTGACATAACTAAAGAAGGCCTTGTGATTATCTTTAGTGTCCAGGGCAATTTTTCTTTCGAAACTGGCCTTTGATGATTTTATGAGGGATCGAAGTTTCTTGCTAATACTGATCAGAGATGCCTTCCCTTTTTGGGATTATACTCTGTCATGTAGTAGCTTCCTCCTTCTGTTGTATAGCTTATTTATGGCTGGGGTCCACCAGACCGGTCTCCTGTTTTTGGAGGAGTGAGTCTTGGTTTTATTTGGGATAGCACGATCCATGCATTCCTGCAGGTGCTCATAGAATGCATTTGTAAAGGATTCTGCGAATTGGGCTGTATTATCCTCTGGCCCAGGGGCTTTGAAGGATACCACCTCAGTCTTGAGAAGTGCAAAGTTGGCTTTTGAGGAATTCTTTACAGTGATTTCCTTGGCTGGGGGTGGGGACGGGATATGGATGTCCAGGGAAATTTGTTTATGGTCTGATCTTACCAATGAGGGGTTTACCTCTGGTGTGGAACATAGAGTCCCCATGTTGGTGATGACCAGGTCCAATATGTTGTTCCCTCTTGTGGAAGTGGTGACCAGTTGTTCCATTGCGTTAGAGTTTATAAATTCAAGGAACCATTGGGTGAGAGTGTTTGGGCTTGAGTAGTTTTCCCAGTCAATGTTTGGGTAGTTGAAGTCACCCAATAACATAGTGTTTTGAGAGACCTTCATATTCTCCACTGTTCTCAGGAATGCCAAGTGGGGTTCCTGTAATAGGGAGGGTGTTCTGTAGCAGGCTACAAACTGAAAGGCAGTTTTGCTCACTGTTAGTTGCACATGGATGGTTTCTGATGCTTCGTGCAGTGCCACTAACCTGGAGGTGTAGGTATCTTTGATGAATATAGATACTCCCCCTCCTTTTGTGCTTCGGTCCGAGTTTTGGGGCCGAAACGCATGGTATGAGTTATAACCTGGTAGTGCTGGGGTGCTCTCAGGAGCCTTGAACCAGGTTTCTGTTACTGCACAGACATTGATTTTCTCCATACTGAGGAGAGTCTCGAGTGTGTGCATCTTGAGGTTTAGACTTCTGGCATTGAGTAGCATTACCTTTAGTTTTTTTATCTTTGGGTTGTCTATGGAGGTGGGTTTGTCCTTTGAGCCTTGCCTAAAAAGGCACTATGGGGGTGGCAAGAGCCTTGGCCAGTATACGAAAGCCTAAGAGTGACAGGTGCAAGCCGTCCCTAGCGAAGCAACGTGGCTTGTCAAGCATGTCATCCCAGGCTGACAGGCACTGGATCCCCTTTGAATGACACCAATACTTTAGCCAATTGTTGAAACTGATCATTTTGTCTTTATACTGTGGCATCATTCTTGGTGAGGGCAAGATGCTACCCAAGGTCAGAGACATACCAGCCTGGGCTACATGGTCAGAGAGCTCCTCTATGTCTCTTTTCATGTAGTCCAGGGAGGTACGTCTCAGGTCATTCACACCAGCATGGACAATGACGGAGTCATACTTGTACTTGCTTTGGAGTGACCTGAGTGCTTGCGTTATGTGATGGATCCTGGCACCCGACAGGCAGCTTACAGTGACCTTCTCCTTGTTCAGTCTGGTGAGTGGGACGTCAGTGTGACGGACAATAGAGTCCCCTATAACAAATGTATTTGGTGTGTTGTTTGGCCTTATGGGCTGTGACTATGAGGCACACTGATTTTGTGAGATAAGTAATTTGTGGGTATTGTTGAGGGGTGGCTGTTGCTTGGATATCTGCTTAGGAGGTCTTTGCTGTTTAGGTCGATTTTTATTTAGAGCCTCTGAGTATGTTTTTGTGTGTTTATGTGTTGGGTATGCAGATGCAATAGGTCTGTGTGAGACTGGATTTCTGGTGTGGGTGGTTACCTTTTCCTCCTGACTGACTGTGCCAGTCTTGGGTTGAGAGAGCTCTGCCTCCAGTTTGGCTGTGTAACTGCATCTCTCACATGTATTAGAGTTTGTTGGAAGGAGGAGAGGGTTGTCTGTGTACATAAGGCAATTGTAACATTGCCTCAAAATTCCCAGATTCACCAGCTGGACTGGAGAGTAACCTTGAAACTGACCCTTGGACATACCAGATTAGTATAGGGAACTGTTTTTTTACTGATCAGATTAGGGAAGGGAACTGATTTTTCACTTGATCAGGAAGGATCAATCGGGAGTCTAATACTTATGAGAAGTCAAGGAGGGTGTAGTGCTTTAGTTAGTTAGTGTTTCCTTATAAGAGATGAGCAAGTGCAGGGCTTTAGAAAGAGAATAGAGTGATTACTTTGAGAGTTTGAACAGTTCTAAGGGAGAAAGTGAAGAGCAGACTTTGTGGAGCCTGAAATAGTTTAAACCTGTTTAGGTGGTGCTGCCCGACGCTGCTCAGTGCGCAAAACCACACAAAAAGAGAGTTGTAGGGTTTTAAGAGATAGAGAGATCAAGGAGTTTAGAATTGACCCAAAATGGCCAATAAAACTACAGCTTCTAGGTAGTAACCACTCCTCCAGGGACAGGCAGGCTGTTCAGTGTTAACCACTCCCACTGGTGAGCACAGAGACTTCCCTTTAGCCCAAGCACGCACTGGCCTTCTAGAAACTTCCAAACAGTTCAGAACAGAAAATCTGTAACTGAACTTTCTTAACTTTCAGAAAGTGGGAAAAAAACAAGATTTTTTTTTCTTTTTGTTGTAGTTTAAAGGTAGCAGAGATACACAAGCAGCAAAATAATCACAACAGTGCAATAAATGACCCCACACTTGAGTGCTAGGCCAAAATCAGGTAAAATGCAGTTTTTAGAGAAAAAAAACAATTTTAAATTAAGTGCAACACAGGAAATGCAGTAAACAGGCTCTAGATGTTTTCTAAGTACTGTTACTGTTACAGATATAAACTTTAGCAAGCCGGAAAATGCCAAAAAGTAGGCGGCAAAGCAGTAAAACTTAACAAAAAATCAGAAGAAAATACTTAAAATCACAAAAGTGGCTCCTTTTCTTCTCTCAGCATTTTCTCCTCTTGGTAGGTGCTTCAACAACAACTAGCAAGCCTGAAAAGACGCCAAAAGCACGAGGCAGCCTGGTTTTAAGAGAGAGAGATCAAGGAGTTTAGAATTGACCCAAAATGGCCAATAAAACTACAGCTTCTAGGTAGTAACCACTCCTCCAGGGACAGGCAGGCTGTTCAGTGTTAACCACTCCCACTGGTGAGCACAGAGACTTCCCTTTAGCCCAAGCACGCACTGGCCTTCTAGAAACTTCCAAACAGTTCAGAACAGAAAATCTGTAACTGAACTTTCTTAACTTTCAGAAAGTGGGAAAAAAGCAAGATTTTTTTTTCTTTTTGTTGTAGTTTAAAGGTAGCAGAGATACACAAGCAGCAAAATAATCACAACAGTGCAATAAATGACCCCACACTTGAGTGCTAGGTCAAAATCAGGTAAAATGCAGTTTTTAGAGAAAAAAAAACAATTTTAAATTAAGTGCAACACAGGAAATGCAGTAAACAGGCTCTAGATGTGTTCTAAGTACTGTTACTGTTACAGATATAAACTTTAGCAAGCCGGAAAATGCCAAAAAGTAGGCGGCAAAGCAGTAAAACTTAACAAAAATCAGAAGAAAATACTTAAAATCACAAAAGTGGCTCCTTTTCTTCTCTCAGCGTTTTCTCCTCTTGGTAGGTGCTTCAACAACAACTAGCAAGCCCGAAAAGACGCCAAAAGCACGAGGCAGCCTGGTTTTAAGAGAGAGAGATCAAGGAGTTTAGAATTGACCCAAAATGGCCAATAAAACTACAGCTTCCAGGTAGTAACCACTCCTCCAGGGACAGGCAGGCTGTTCAGTGTTAACCACTCCCACTGGTGAACACAGAGACTTCCCTTTAGCCCAAGCAAGCAATGGCCTTCTAGAAACTTCCAAACAGTTCAGAACAGCAAATCTGTAACTGAACTTTCTTAACTTTCAGAAAGTGGGAAAAAGCAAGATTTTTTTTTTTCTTTTTGTTGTAGTTTAAAGCAGTGGCGGCTGGTGACTTCAAATCACAGGGGGGCTGCAGGAGACGCTGAATGGGCGGGGTCAACGGGAAGGGGTGTGGTCAACCATAAAGGGGAGGAGCTATGCACAAAACCACAAAAAAACTAACTTTAATTAAATACGCTGCCCTGGGTGGCAAACCATCATTATGAAAGTCCAATCAAGACAAAAATAAGTGTAGAAGAATAAAAATATTTCAATGCATTGGCTGCATGACAGCTTACTTAATATCTAGATGGAAACAAAAGGTTGTGAGGCATGAAAAATAAATTACTTTTAAATACATTACAGGAATGCCAGTCAAAATCAAGTATAAGAAAAACCAGAAGCACTCAACTCAAACCAATTCTCCTTGCACTGCAGTTCTAATTATAATATATTCAGCTTTATTAAAGTACCAAGCAACATGCTGAAAGTAGAAATCTATGTGATGCCCCACTTGTAAAATGTTTCTTATCCAAAAAGACCTGCTGCCTGACAACTTGTTTCATGAGGAAAACATGATAAAAGTAAAAAATGAAAAGCAAACAAGAAACAAGCTCAAGATACATTGCTTAAAGGATTACTGTACAGGTTATGGACCACACATGATTGGCATTCTGTTTAGTTTACGGGTAAAGCCTGTAGAGATGACTGGAAGTCTCCAACAAGTGTAATGAGCTTTTAAAATAATGGAATCCTGTCCTTTAATACCCAAGGCTTATACATTATCTAGTCAAGTATTCTCTGCATGGCAACAACAGAAAGGCTTTCAATGTTGGCAATTCTTTAACAGTATGCTTATTAAAGCTTACTTGCATCTTACGATGTCAGACAAGCTTACCTTATGGTCATTAAAGCATTGCTACTTAAACACAGAGCAACAGGCACTTTGAGTAATAAGCATAAATCAACAGTACAAAATATGACAGAAACCAGACCATTCTGCAAAATCAAGGACAGATGAAAAGCCACTGTAGTACTTATGCAGTGTGTCCTCCCCATCCAAGGTAGATACAACTACTCCTTGCCTTGCTTGGACACATCCAGAGTCACTACATGGGGAGTGGGGCAACAAGCATGTCACAATTTGAAATCCCTGGCTGACTGTGATGGCCCTGACACATTTGTCATACCTCTCAACTTCAAGAGCAAGAAATCTGGACAAAGCCATACACAGAAGTGGGACAAAGGCACAACAATAAGGATAATTTTAAATATTGCTCTAATAAACTTAGAAAGATAATAGAATAGGTCTTGCATTAGTATGAATTTTCTGAAGGGTATAAAATCTGAAACTCAAATGTCTGTCATTTTCTAACTTCAGTCTTTAGTGATTTGTCACTAATTTGCCAAAAACACAATTTTATGAAAATGGACCAAAAATGTGATGCAAAAATATAAAATAGACACACAATACAGCTTCTACCTGTCAAAGAAGGGACACTTTAATATTAGTACTGCTACCTTGAGCAGCTGACAAAATAAAAGAATCTACATGCATTTCAAGTAATCTATAACTTTGATTATTACAGTTATTTCTTAATTGTAAACCCTCCATGTTTTCTTCCAAAATTGCTATTTTATGGAGGGATTATTAGGGGAAGAGCAACATTTTGAGCCAAAATTGGGGACAGTTGAGAGGTTGGCTATGCCTAATTCTATAAAGCAATTTATTTGCATGTACCTCTCAACCTGTTAATGCAGTAAATCTGAACAAGGCCAAATATATTGGGGCACATATAAACAGTACTAAAATTGCTCTTGTATAAATTGAGACAGTTGAACGGCTCTTACTTTAACATGCATTTTATGAAGGTTATGAAGTCTGAAACTTATTATTTAGTGACTTCTGGCAAATCATTTAGAATTAAAACTACAAATTTTATGAACAAAATCTATTCATTCTTTGAAAATCTGGACAGTTGGGAGGTATAGTTCAGCTGGGCCTGTCTGAGTTTGCTGCCCTTCCCCTGACAAAATAATGGTTGAACTGGAGCCTCTGCAGCCATTCCAATTAACCATTACTTGGCTATTTCACTCCATTTACCATAAACACTAATGTGCATACTGCTTTACTTCAATGATTGGACTTCATTTGAAAGTTTTATTTTGTATTTTACAGCACAAACATTAAGTCATCTGTTAAACAAAGCAATGCAGTCTCACAATGAAAACTTAGCATTAAAACTTCTCTGCCCTTGAAACTCACATTCATTGAAACAGCATTGAAACCTACATTCAAAGAAAATACATTTTGCCAGTGACAGATAAAGATTAATTTTGGGCTGTTTTGAATCATAGGCCCCTTGCATATGAAACATACATGTGCTCTTTGATACACCTTCCTCATTGTACTAAAAAATTATTCCTTGTACAATACAGTACACTTGTTAGATGGTGTTTTAAATTTGTTTTGAACATTTTTCCAGTAAGCAATGAAACAAAACATATGCACCCATAATGGCAAACTGCCCAGTTGAGAACATTTATCATAAAAAGTCTACTCAGACTTCCACAGTCCACCATTATTAGTAAATATACACAATTCTACAGTCCACCATTATTAGTAAATATGCACAATTCCACAGTCCACCATTATTAGTAAATATGCACAATTCTACAGTCCACCATTATCAGTAAATATGCACAATTCTACAGTGCACCTTTATCAGTAAATATGCACAATTCTACAGTCCATATTTAGTGAATTCAGTTCTTGCCATAGCTGTCAACCTTAGCACAAAACCTGGACGAAGCCAATAATGGGGAATACAGTCCCAAAAATAGGGACAAATTTAAAATATTCATCTTATAAACTTAGAAAATTGCTAGAAAAAAGGTTGTGCTACTATGTATTCTGAAGAACATGAAGTTTGAAATTCAAATGCCGTCAATTTTACTGCGGACAGAACAAAACAATTTTCAGGGGATTAATACTGCAGATACGTCTTTGTAAAATGGCAGGGCATCATAGCAAACTCACACAAACAGAGAGAGGAGATGCAGACTACACAGAAGCCACCCCAACCAAGAATCAAACCAGAAAACCTATAGCTGTGAGGCAACAATACTACTACTGCACCATCAAATCTGCAAGGAATTAAACATTCAGAAACCTGAAGTCTGAAATTCAAATGCCTGTCAATTTTACTGCAGACAGAACAAAACAATTTTCAGCAGAGATGCAGGGATTAATACTGCAGACATGTCTTTGTAAAATGGCAGAGCACCAGAGCAAATCCACACAAATACAGGAGGAGATGCAGACAGAAGCCACCCCAACCAAGAATCAAACCAGAAAACCTATAGTTGTGAGGTAACAATACTATCACTGCACCATCAATTATACAAGGAATTAAACATTCAGAAACCTGAAGTCTGAAATTCAAATGCCTGTCAATTTTACTGCGGACAGAACAAAACAATTTTCAGCAGAGACGGGATTAAAACTGCAGACACATCTTTGTAAAATGGCAGGGCACCAGAGCAAACTCACACAAACACAGGCAGGAGATGCAGACTCCAAACAGAAGCCACCCCAACCAAGAATCAAACCAGAAAACCTATAGCTGTGAGGCAACAATACTACCACCGCACCATCAATTATGCAAGGAATTAAACATTCAGAAACCTGAAGTCTGAAATTCAAATGCCTGTCAATTTTACTGCGGACAGAACAAAACCAATTTTCAGCAGGATTAAAACTGCAGACACGTCTTTGTAAAATGGCAGGGCACCAGAGCAAATCCACACAAACACATGGAGGAGATGCAGACTCCACACAGAAGCCACCCCAACCAAGAATCAAACCAGAAAACCTATAGCTGTGAGGCAACAATACTACCACTGCACCATCAAATACGCAAGGAATTAAACATTCAGAAACCCTTAAGTCTGAAATTCAAATGCCTATCAATTTTATTTAACATTTTTAATCAGGACAGTCTGACTTGGAACAAATAAACAATTTTCAGCAGAGGCCCAGGAAGAAATAATGCAGACATGTCTTTGTAACATGGGAGAGCACAAAGCAAACCCACACAAACACAGGGAGAAGATACAGACCCCACAAAGAAGGAACCCCAGCCAAGAATCAAACCCAAGAACCTGCAGCTGTGAGGCAACAATGCTACTACTACACCATCAAATATCAAGCATTGCAACATTTACAAACCAGAGCTAGTATGAGGAGGAGATCAGATCGAATATGAGGTAAAAAATTGAAATTTTTGTTGGGTGAGGAACATCAGAGATCGAATAGGTAAAAAAAAAAAAATTTTTTACAAAATGTGGGGTAGGGAACTCAAGTCTTTAACACCTGCATACAGGGTACAGGGTTCAAGCCTGAGGCATTCCCTACCACACCACCATAAGCACCTGGGGCATTTTCACACACACACACACACACACTCCAGTAAAGCACAAGCACCATACACATACACAAACTCCAGTAAAGCACAAGCACCATACACACATTGTAAATTAAAAGCACAAACTCAATAAAAATAAAAGGCACCTTACCTGAATGAATACATCCAGAACGTCTACATCCTTATACTGAAGACCCGCGAGATCCCTAAGGCTCTGTCCTGAGTCCCTGCTGCTCCTCTTCCGGACGCCCTATAATCTTGGCGGGTCTGTGCACTGTAAAGTGCACAGGCGTACGTCCTCCTGTGTCCCCTCTATGGGACGGGTTGCTTGAGCATGTGCATAGACCGATAAGTCGGACTCGGTCTATCTCGCGCCAGCCACATCGAATTTTAAAAATATTTTTTTTTATTTTTCATTTGTTTTTCTTGCTTTTTTTATTTTTGAGGGGGCTGCAGTCCGGCAGCCCTATGCCACGAGCCGCCCCTGGTTTAAAGGTAGCAGAGATACACAAGCAGCAAAATAATCACAACAGTGCAATAAATGACCCCACACTTGAGTGCTAGGCCAAAATCGGGTAAAATGCAGTTTTTAGAGAAAAAATGATGTGATGAGTGTGGTGTGGTGCAAATGTTTTCCTTCTCCTCATGACTGTCAAGTTCAGTCTTGGTTGGAGAGAGCTTTACCTCCAGTTTGGCTAGATAAGTGCATCTCTCACAGGTTATAGTGTTAGGTGGTAGGAGGAGAGGATTGTCTTTATACATGAGGCAATTTCTACATTGCCTCAAGATGCCCAGATTCATCAGATAGACAGGAGAGAACACTGGGAGCTGACCCTTGGACATGCCTGAATAAAAAAACTATTTTCCTCTAGATAAGTGAGGAAAGTGAGTACAAGAACTGTTTTTCTCTAAGCAAGTGAGAAAAGTAAGTACAAAAGCTGTTTTCCTCTAGGTAATGAGGAAGGTTGAGTGCTATAGTAATTAGCAGCTTATTTAGTGCTTACAAGTTCTGAACAAGTACTGAGCACGAATAATCAAATTTAAGTGCTAAAACTAAGAATCTGTATATGCACTAGACGAGTTACAGGACAGAAACAAGTGCTAATGTAGACTTTCAAATCCGAAAGCTGAAAGAGATGGAAGAGATTGCCCAAATGGCCAATAACTATAATTTCTGGGCCAGAACCACTCCTTATGTGGTTTACAGGTTACCTAGTATTAACCACTCCTACTGATAAGCTAGAAGGCTTCCCTCCAACACAGAAAGGCTTGAGGGGCTCAGAAGCTTACATACAGTCCTGGATACAGCAAATCTGTATCTGGAACACTAGTTACAGGAAAGGTAGGAAACAGGCTTACAGTTTTTTTTGTATCATATATATTAGTAGCTCAGGTTGGTATCTTGTTTTTTTTTTTTTTTACTTTTTTGTTTGCATGCTGTTTTGTCCATATGTTTTTTTCATGAGTCTAGTCACAGTTTATTTTGTTACTATGCATAGTGATGCTTTTACATTAGAATCCATAGGGTTCGCTTTATATTTTTTATGACATGTATTTTTTCACTAGATACTTATTTTCTTTTAGTTTTAAGTTTAGCTACATGCACCAACATCGGGTTATCTTTTGACTGGGATTGCTATTGATGTATTTAGTGCTGTCTTTGATCTGGTCACATGATTTTACAACTTACAGCGATTGGTTGCTTCCCATTAGGAAGCTCAGAGCTTTGTTGCTCTCTCTCATGACTGATCCATTTACATATTGTTTTCTTCATCAGGTAATGGCATTCATTTACATGCACTTTGTTGATATATATTTCTTTAATATAAGAAGTATATCTTATGTTCATTTTTGTTGTTTATTCAAACATTGTATATTTGGGACTTTAAGGCTTTTTCCATGGTTGTTACCAGGAATCCTGAATGTTTTGGTTTGCTTAAACATATTTTGAGGGACACTTGGAAGGTATTAAGCCACATTTTTTTAGAAATGTTTAGTGACAATGTTTTTGTATTTTCTTGAGTAGAAGTCTTAAGTGTATGTTACAGGATTTGTTACTCAACGTCATTCTTTGACGTACAACAGTATGAACTTCTGATTGGTAATCTCTATTTTTAAATTTGTGCTGAATGTTTTTACATTTAATTGTCTGATGAAGCATTGCATGCTGCAATGCAAAAGCAATTATATGCGAATAAATTACTTTTTATACAGCCCGGGCATGTATGCTGTTTCCTGAATTTTTTTCGTTGTGACTGTATTTTTCCAGGAGACGGCTTTATCTTGTGCAATGTTATTTTTATTTGATTACCAGAAATATACTGTAAAGCGCCTGAGTTCAGATTAAAGTTGTAGCAATTAATTCTTCCTCAACTGAGTTTGCATGTGCTCCATTATATGTATATATAAACATATGTAAAACAAACCAAAAATACGCATTTCTAATGAGATTAATTTGTAACTACTTTAGCCATAGGACATTAGTTGCTAAAAAGTGTCATAAATTTATTTCAGGTGTTGAGCTGTACCCAGTTTGCATTTGTTATCTAGGTTTAGTAGACTACTATCTTATCAAGCCCACTACCTTTTAGAGGTCCTCCCCTGTAATTTTAGTAAGGACATAAGCTGCAGCACAACATAGAAGCATGCAATTGTTCTTCTCAATCTGATTACTTGCAGCTAAGTTTGTCTTCTCCAAATGTGTTTTTATGATTCCATCAGTGGTGTGAGGTGCACAAAAGTGCATCCAGATTTTGTGTAGCTTCAACATGTTCTGGCAGTTGTGCCTCCCTGATGGACCTAAGGTTTTGAATATATTTAACATCTTCAGTAGACCACGGCATCAAGTAGAATAGCTACAACCACATCTGCAAATGAAAACAGAGTCAAAATTCCATTTTCATTTTATTTAACTTGCAGGGTTTAAAATGATTATGTAGGTGTCCTAAAAGAGAACTGTTCTTTATTTAGGTGCAAGAGGAGAACCAGGAGTAGGACATACAGGTTTTAGAGGTCCAACAGGTGATGCAGGCCCACCTGGCCCACCCGGCAATAGAGGCTACCAAGGAGAGCAAGGTAAGACAACACCATGATCAAAATAATGCTACAATAAGTTACAGTTGCACAGCTGTTAAAAATAAAATAAAACAATCAGTTAGAGTATCACTGATATATTTGTTCATAAGCTGCCAAAGAGAAACTGAGCCATGCAAGATTGATGAAAAAGGTGGCTTGACATTTTTCATGTTGGTTCATTACCCACGTTTAAGGGTACATTTGTGAATTATAGGATATGAGGGATTAAAGGGACTGAGTATCTCATGAGTGGCTTAAGCTTTTGTGGAGAAGGCAGTGATATTCATCAGCAGTAGATTCTCAACAGGCATTGGCCAGGGCAGTCATATGTTTAGCACTTTTTAAGAGGAACTATGTTTAAAGTATAGTCAGTTAAAATTGAAAAGGTTGCTATTGTCAAACATTTCAGTGCTTTATCTACAAATTCAGTGTCTACTGCCCTTAAAGAATAAATTGTCTATGTTGCATTTAAAAATGATCTGCGTCAATCAATCTACCTGGTGTGGGAAGAGAACACTCAGCCTTCAGCACCGAAAGTAAGTATGGTACCTGTTGCATCACTGACATTGAAAAACATAATCATGAAACTCTGTGTCTGACAGTGACCGACTGTAATCCTCAGTGATTTACTAAAAAAAAAAAAAAAAAAAAGGAAAATTATTTAAGGCACTTGCTTGCTAATAATTAAGATCTGGTTTTGACTCTGAGCAAAGTCACCTAACGTGACACTGTCTACACACACACACACACACACACACACACACACACACACACACACACACACACAGACATACACACACATACACACACACACACACACACACACACACACACACACACACACACACACACACACACACACACACACACGCAGTTACTCCTCTGTACCTAAGCACTCATGACTCCATTTGCTGTAAATCTGATACCATGTGGATGACTTAAATCTCCCATTTTATAATGGGGCTTGCATTACAGAAGTTGTCCTGATGTTGAGGTTTCTGTGCCTTGCTGTACTGTATTAAATTTCTAATGTTAGTGCTGTGTAGTGAGAGAAGTCATTTTTTGTTATGGTTTAACTTTTCTATTTACAGTAGTTTTTTTTTAAGGAAGACAGGCACCCCAAGCAAACATAAGGCCCTTTCCCACAGCCAACACAGTCCCTAGGCAACTGCCTAGGGCACCTAGGTTAGATCTGGCTCTGCCACTAGTACAATTTCAAAAACATGGATCTTAATAAAGATTATTAGGGAAAAGCTTTTTTACCCTTTTTACCTTATTAAAATCTATCTGGTGTGAAATGTCATGCTTCTAGCAGGATACAGACAGTTTGCATTCCTGGGCATTTTCTGAAAAATATATTTAAAAAGCATAAGATAGATAAATGTAAATATTTTATGTACAGTAAATGTTATATGCACAAACAGCAATGCTGTTGGTAAAAAGTATTCTTTACAGTAATAATAGTCAATGAATTTCTAGCCTTTCCAGAAATACTATAATATATTATAATGCACATGATACACAACTTATATTTTATGCTAAATATTCAAAAATTCTCATATCTTGAAACTGTACAACTTAGACATATATTGTTAGAGCACATTTGTTAACCATACATAACCTTTAATATGACAACAAGAAATTCCTCAATGAGTGTATGTTTATTGAGATGTTTATAGGTTCATAGGTAGGTACTAGGCTATTGGCCCAAGGGCCTAAGTAAGCCTAGCCAACAAGGTTCCCTGGCCTACGCCACCCAAGAAAGTTATTTTCCTGTGCCACTGTTGAGCAGAGACACAGAAGTGATCCCCAGGGTGTATTTACAGAGATATGAAAACATATACTTATTTGTATAATTAGCAATACAAATAATACTGGATATCTGTCAAAATGTGGCTCTCACGGTGCCAAGAACACTGACTGTTCATTCAACAAAATCTAAGGTTTTACTTGTTTTTTTGAAGTATTACATAAATATGGAAATATTGTTTATTTTCATAATAATTAACCAGCAGCTATCAATATCTCACTTATAGTGTAGTATAAATGGACATTGAGAATGAATTTCTATATCTCCCACAGTGGCATATCAGACTGTGCCCTTCAATAAAACCCAGGGCGCTCAGCTATGAAAATATGAACACAAATATGAAAATATGAATAATAAGTTACAAATAGTGATTCATTTCTCTACTGCAGCACATCCTAGATTATCAGTCTTCTTATCATTGTGTTAATAATTCCTTGCACTTTCTAATACTACCTGTTATTACCTGGTAAGTTGCTTAGTTAAAGAAACCAGACACAAAAAAATATGTGTGAATGCCATAAGGAGCTATGGGTGTAAACTGATAATATACAAAAAAGTGTTTTAGGTTTGAACGAGTTACACTTGCATCAAATCTACCTGTTTAAAATACATAATAGGTATGACTCACACAGCATAAAGATGAACAAGTTAATTCAGCAATGCAAAGAATGCAGAACAGTGTTCAACCAATAATTAGACAAGTACAAGCTGATTGAGTTATGAATCATGCAGTGTTTAATTTTCATAACTCAATCAGCTTGTACTTGTCTTCAAATTTTAACACTGTAGCTTCCAAGTTGCCTGTTGGTATACAACTAAACAATGATTCAAACTATAGATAAGAAAAGACTTTTACCTGTATGCTCCTTTATTTCTACCTCCTAATATAAGTGAGGGATATATTTCTGCTAACTTCTTTCACAATGGCCTCTGAACTGCAATGGACTTACTTAAGATGTCACATCTTCTTTGCAAGTTTCATAATATCTAGCCATTCTTTTACACTGATGTACTAGTCTGGTAGTCAGTACAGAGGATGAATGCTATGAGCTGTTGATAAGCTGTTTTCTGTACTCCAAGGTTTGATTCTGTTGGTCTCCATTTACAAGTCACTTAACCAGTCTTCCTATGTCACTCCTGATAGGGGCACCTGTGTCCACTGCTTGAGCTTTTCTGGCTAACAAAAAAATATAAACAGTGTGCTTGGGCTTGGGTAATGGCCTGAGTTTTGGAGCAGTAACCCTCTTTTAAGGAGGTGCCCAGTTTTTGCACAGCCACGTACAGTGATGATGATGGAGACCATTGACACTTGAGGATTTCTGACCAGACAAGTGCAAGAGAATGATGGAAGCATAGGGAGATCTGAATGGACAATAGCACCTGGAAACAATGAATGTAAGCAAACACTATGAGAAAGCAGCATTGAAGTCTGGTGGAAAAGAGAAAGGTAAGGATCCAAGACACAGTCACTGGAGATGTAAGTCATAAGTATACCTTTATGCAAGCAGGCTGGTTAATTTCATGATGCTGTTGAAAATGGAGTAGCATTATATGGCATGTTGTTATTCTCTTTTTTAGGCAATTAGTAAGACATCTTCTAGAGGAGCATAGCTGGTTCCAGGGCTGCTGCTACTACAATGCTATAGACAGGATAGGGATGCTAAAAGGAGGGAAGAGAGTTGGTGCCTGATTTTACCTGCACTTGTAAAGCAAGCACTTTCTGTCCCTGTTGTAGATACATATAAGTTCATAGGTGCTTACTAGGCTATTGATCTGTGACGATCTTAAGAAGCTTAGCATTACATTCCCATGATAGTTTTTAACCCACATGTTTTGTGTACAAATTACCCAGAAATGAGCAAAACAAGGATATCTTGGGACATGCACATGTTGCCCCAATCACTATAGACAAGTGTGCTAAATTGGAGGGGGGGATTTGTGGTTAACTATACTTTCATCCAAATTACATTTGAATAGAGTAAGTGAAGCAATTTGGTTTATGTGGAATGGAAGATGCTTCCACAGAAGCAGCATTCTCTGTGATGCAAACCTGTCCCTCCAACATGCTAGATTTATGTTTCAGAAGAGGTTGAAATCAGTTAAGTGTCTGTTTATGCTACCATTTAACTTATGGATGTGTAATAGGTGTGCCAAGACAGGGTCTGCTGAGGCTCTATAGGTAAGACAGAGGTCACCTCTCAGTAGTGTAAATGATGCAGAAAATAGGGACAAGGCTTTGAGATAGTCTGCATAGTTTTTATGATTTAGGGCCTTGATGTTCTTAATGAGGAAGCATTGGGGTCATTCCAGTTGTGACTAGCGTTTGGACAAGTACATACCACAAGGGGCTTTATACCCAATGATCAGCTAAAATAGTGACAAATACAGTGGAATGATTACACCTGGATGCCATACATTTAGATATAAGCTATGCAATGAAAATGTACTGTCTTAAAATAGTGGCTACATTGTCATCAAAGGACTGTTCATTGTTGACATAGGTTCCCAGATCACCAAGCGTGGGATCAATTTTTATAGGTTTGTTGTAAATCTGGGGAGTCATGTTTACTCAAACATACAGCTATACATTTCTTGGCATGTAATTTTAGTCAATGGTTTTGACACCAGTTGTTTATTGGAGACAGGCATTCTTTGAAGATTATGTATCCTCTGGGGAGTTTATAATGGCTGCAAATCTTGCCAGCAGCAAACCCTAGTATTAGCTTTGACCTCTGAGAAGTGAATGCCAGAAAAGAGGGTCCCAAGATCTGAATCCTAGTGACAGGTCTTCTGGAAGATGTAGAGCTGTCCACCTTCATTTCCTGCAGTCTACTTTTTAAACTAATATGCTATTCAACAAGTTACACAGAGATTTACATTTTATGTATGATCTATTTGCTTATCTATGATACTTTGGTATGGAATGGTGTTGAAAACCTTTGAGATTTTATTGATATGTTGTGTGTACTGATTTGCTTTCATCCATTGCTACAGTAACCTTTTTCAAAGAAGGCAGCCTGGTTAAGTGGGCAGGATCTGTCCTTCATTAATCTGAACTGGTTTGTATCAAGAGTATGTAGGTTGCTTATATGCTTATTTATTAACTCCATAATGATCCTTTCTTTAGCTTTATTGATGAGACCTGTCAGGCTTATAGCTCTATATTACCTGGGTCCATTGAATCTCCATCTTTCTGCAAGGGAATGACTGCTGCTGTCCTCAGTTCAAGCAGCACAAAGCCTGTTTTAAGGCTGATATCAAATAGACATGTTTCAGGCTGACCAATTGGTAGTGTGTTATGCTGGATAGTCCCATAGAAGTAGTGTTCTTAGCCTTAGATAGCACCTTGAGGACTTGATCTTGGGATGTTTGAGGGGATTGCAGGTGCAGGTAAATGATTTGAGAATGTTGGAGGGGACAGGGAGTGAAGTTTGAGCTAAATGTGTCTGCTAGTAGATTGGCAATGTCTTCTGGGTCTAAGTATGTGATATCGTGTATTATTAGCTCTGCACAGTGTTGGAAATTAATTTTCAGGTTATTAACATCATTAAATATGGCTTTGTGGTTATCCTTCATCTAGGTGACTATTTTTAACTTCATGTCTGGTTTTGATTCACTTGATCAGGGTCTGGAGTTCTTTGTTTAGTTTAACAACAGTGTTTTTGGGATCTTGAGAGTTAAAATGTATATTTGAGTGGAATTATTTTTTTTTCTTTTATTGTTGAGCTTGCTTATATTTGGGTTACACCATAGGGGTTTATTTTTGAATTTTACATTATATTTTATTCTGAGGAGGGTGAGATGTGCTTAGACAGCTATTTACATGTGCATACAATTTGCCAGTAAAGAATTCTGAATAAGCAGTGGGGTCATTAAGATAGAAAGGGCTTTTGAATCTAGCCAGGCCATTACTCATATTTAGCAGATTAACATTTACATAATTTCTGAATACTGAGGTTTTGTACATTGCTGTAGGCTTCAGTCTTATGGTGAATGTGATTGATTTTTGTTTGATTTGACCCAGAATGAAGTTGCCCAAGGTGGTTTTCATTTCTGTGAAGTGCAACTACAAGTTATTTCACCAAATGGATTTTTCAAGATTTAAAATAAGAATATGTTTAAGGAAACTTCCTAACAAACTAACAGATGGGCCAGGAGCCAGGAAAAAGTGAACTTTGACTCCTGCCCTTTGTTTCCATTGTTGAAAGCATACCCTCATTGCCAAGTACTGTAGATAACCTGAACAAGAAATCGCTGTTCATGCAGACTGAAATATGAGAGGGGAAGACAAGACTGTAGAATGTGATTAAAGCCACTACAAGACTCACAGAAGCAGCCTTCATTCATTGTGTTACAGATAAACTAATGAAATGCAGATACAAGTAGATGTTCAGGAGTTACGTGGGACTCCTAGATTCTGACAATATCATGATGTTGGTCATGGATCAGAGTCTTTGTAAGAAAAAGGCCCCTTCTCTCAGAGCCATAGAAGTCATCTTTATACATGGAGAAAGAAAGCACTTTCTAATCATCCAAGATGAAATGCAGACTATGTTTGGGAAACTTTTTCACCCAGTGGCTTAAGTCCTTTCCTTTAAATGTGTCATACCAAAAAAAGATTTAATTTTCTTTAAGAATGTCTAGAGACAATTGGAGAGGATAACAACAGGGGAAACTAGGACTTTCCCCATCCCAGAAAGAGATCCTAATGGGGAGATACAGCTAACAGTATCAATTGATGGCACTGAGAAAAACTCCTATGGATAAATGTACTTAAAGAAACAAAGAACCTTAGCATGGTATGGGGAGATTAATATGAAAGAAAAACAGCACCACTTAGAAATTTGGAACAGACAAAGAGGTCTTGTAAAATCTGGGAAAGGATGAGAAACCACAAGATACTGAGGAGGTGATGAGGTTACGTAAAATTCAACAGAAGTCAATCACTTCAAAACTGTAAGTTAGGACAGGAAGACCAAATTGGTTTATAGCTTGAACTTGGTTCCTAGATGTCAATGCTGTTTTCAGGATTAATTCAAGACTTCTAAAATATCCCTTACTCAGTATTTGCATTGTTCATGTTTTATTGTTGATCCTTCATCAATTTCCAAATATTTATACACTCCCTCAAGTTCTTTTATATCACATTCCTTTCCCAAACTGATCTTTTCCTGGTGCTGCAGTTTTCATGCTTTAAAGGTTGCTTTTGCACATTTTTCAAGACCAAACAACATTCTTGTATCATCTGAAAAAGCTTTGACAACTTGCAGTTGTGCTTTCGGTTCCTCATCTGATGAGCTATACAGTTTTAAATCACTGACAAAGAGAAGATGAGAAGTCTTTACACTGTTGTTTTCTTGGATCCAAACTATAGCCATGGCCTAAGCTGTTAAGTAGACAGTTCAATTGGTTATGGGCAAGGCAGAATAGCAGCAGTGACAGAGAGTCACCCAGGAATATCCCCCCTTTGAATTTTTATCCCTGCGATAATAAATTGTCCTTTATCATGGCTTAATTGCAAAGTGGTCTGCCACTGTTTCATGGTCACTGTGATGTAATTGATCAGTGTAGGGTGTATCCTATACATTTTAAGAACTTTTATATCCATGAATGTAGAATATTATCAAATGCTTTTTTGTAGTCAACCCATGAGATAATTAAAGGTATAGTGGAGAACTGTAAAAAGGGGAAGAATCTATTTAACAACAAATTATCTTTTTTTCCATATGACTTTCTTTTATTGCCCTTTTGTTCTACTCCCATAATTGAGTTTTCTTCTAAATGACTATAAACTCTGTCAGCATTAAATCGTATGTATAGTTTATACGTCGTTGGAAGGCAAATTATTAGTCTATCATTTTTAGGGTAGCTGGCAGGTTCACTCTTACGTAGGGGCATTGTTTTTCCTGTTGTTAGCCAGGATAGTGTCTGTTCAGGGTGAACATATCCATAGTTCTTACTCATGGCTAAATCTTAATGCAAAGATGTTAATACTTTTAACCAAAAGTTAGGTACTGCATCTGGGCCTGGGGTTTTCCAATTAGAAGCTTTTCTTAACTTTGTTTCAATTTCTCCGGCTGTTAATTTATCCCATTTCATATCCTGTACCTTTAAACTTCTTATGCTTTCTTTTACTTCTTCCACCCATTTAGCATTTTTGTTATGTTCCACAGGATCTTCATAGATACTTCTCCAAAATGTATCTATTTCTTCTTTTTTTTTTGTGGTCTTCCAATTCCTTTTACCTTGTTTCCCAATTCTCTATAAAACTTTTTTGGTTCATCAATAAATTGCTTATTTTGTACTTTTCCTTTATATTTATCTGCATAACTTCTAAGCTTTTCCACCTGTGCTGAGATTTTTAGTTTGTTATTTGCAATAGTGCATGACAGATCCTGGTCTGTTCTAATACTGCCCATTCCTTTTATCACATCTATCTTTCTTAGTATTTTTATCTGTTCCCTCTTCTATATTCTTCTAACAATCACACTTCTTGCCTTAATTGCTTTACAGTTTTCTCTATTCGATACTTCCATGATGATATTCAATTTCTCTCCTTCCTTTCCCTCACTACCCTGTGTTCTTGTGGTAGAACTTTATCAGTTATTAATTTAGCAGCACAGTAATATATCCTGTTTACTTCTATTATATCACATGGATCTCTAGGGACAGTCCTAATTACTGTGTTCATTTGTTTTATCAGACTTCTGACTTTTTGGGGGTTTTATTGAAACTTCTGCAGCCTGTTTCTTTCATTGATCTTAACATGTCTATCTATGTCTGTTAAATCAATCAACTCTTCTCTTAGCTCATTTTCTTCTAAACTGAGGGCACATTTTTTTGTTTTCCATTTCCTGCGGGCATTCTATAGAAAGTTCTATATCATCTTCCTGTGGCACATTCTCTTCAATTTCACCCTGTGCCATCCGTTGCTGTGTCATAAAAAACTCACTGGCTTATCATTCCTTAACATTGACTGTATCAGAGTTTCCACAGTTTCCTGTTCCTTTCCTTGCTGTCTAGCTTCAAGTGAATGTTTATACTGGTTTCCTGTGGATGGCTACAAAATATCTTCATATGGCACCTGACCAATTGCTTCCTGTTCCACTGGTTTCCCCTTAATTTGGATATCCATTGCTCTATCCTGTTGTGGTGCTTTCTGAATTAGATTGTCTACATTGAATCCTTCACTTTGGAGGTACTCCATAACCTCAGTTTCTATTTCTTTAACTTCTCCATTACTAATTTCCTTTTCTACTTTTCCTCTTTGCCTTCTTATTTTTTGTATTGTAAAGTTTTCCATGTCTGGATTCCTTTGCCTGTATTTCTCTTCAGATATCTTTGGTGCTGCTCGTTTTGCATTGGTTAGTTTTGCTTTCTCCTTTACATAAATATTACACCATATTAAACATTTTTATTTCCCTTGTCCATATTTCTTCTTCAGATATCTCCTGATCTTTCTGCTTCTACTTACTTTGGGGACTTACTCCATCATGCTGTGTTGTAACCTATGTTAGACCTTCTACATCAAATCCTTCACTTCGCAAGCACTCCATCACTTCAGCTTCTTTCTTTTCTTTTTTTTTTACTTCTACTTTACTAATCTTCTTTTCTACATTCCCTCTTTGTGCTATTATTTTTTTATTGTGAAATTTTCCATATCTGGATGCCTTTGCCTGTATTTCTCTTCAAATATATTTGGGGCTGCCTTTTTATATTGATTAATTTGGCTTTCTCCTTTGCATAAATAGCCACTGTAGTTTGGCAGATTTCTGAGTACGGCCTGGGAAGGGAAGGGAAACAGATCCTTTAGGGGGATAGTAATTAAAATTGACTACAACCATATCTTATATAGTCACTTAGACATGGACAAGTCCATGGCCCAAGTGTTAGTTCATTTCTACTGGCCTAGGGTTTTAAATGAAATGCAAATGAACTGCGTATTGCACGTATGGCTGCTGCATGGCTCCAAATGTCCCAAAATGCAATCAAAACAAAGTGAGCCAGCAGAAAGTGTGAAAATCCCTTTTAATAAAATAAATACATTATGACATAGGTAGAGGGAAAGAAAGACCCCCCACATCCTGTGCTAAAGTGTATTCTGGAACAAAAAGGTCGGGGACAAAATTAAGACCTTTGCTCAGAAGAGGAATAAGGAGAAACCAAAGGGCTCTACCAGCCCATTGGTTCATTTGGTGACAACATATGGACGTAACACACAGGGGTTTATGAACATCATTAATAGACACTGGAACATACTTTTGGCCGAAGACAGATTATACCCATTTTTGGGTAATAGATGTTCTTTTTCCTTTAGGAGAGGGCATACATTAGGTTCCCTCTTTACTCATTATAAGAGGGTGGAACATAGATTAATGGCCCCACTCAAAGGACACTAACAGGAGATCCACTAATTACTAATAGGTTGTATGCCATGTGGACAATGTACCCATTGTTTTAGGGTTAATAAAACCAAGGAATTTAGCAGCCGGAATGCATCTGTAGTTTTTAATATCAAATTCTGGGCTAATTGTAGTACAGAGTGGGTAGTCTACTTAGTCACTTGTTCATGCTCCTCATTCTATGTGGGACAAACATCTAGACCCTTTCATCTTAGAATTGGGGAGCATATTAGTGATATCAAAAATAAACGTTCCACCAAGGCTTTATATAAACATGTGTGAAAACATAATACTGTATCTTTTCATTTTACTATCATTGACTGCATTGTTGGTAAATGTAGGGACAAATCAGGATGGCATAATATACTTAATTTTTAGGAACACAAATGGATCATTAAGTTAGGAGCATTGTTTCCACCTGGACTTAATGACCATTTATGATGGACCAATGAACAGCTTTTGTATGGTATATATAAATGTATGTATGCATCTATGACTATGTTTTTCTCACTGAAGAAGGCTATTACAGCCAAAACCGGTTTGGGGCAGGTAGTAGGGTTCTTGTTTTCCCTTCTACTTATGTCATAATGTATTTATTTCATTAAAAGGGATTTCCACACGTTCTGCTGGCTCACTTTGTTTTGATTGTTAAATGAAATGGTCAACTTTTGCTCCCATTATCCGTACTGTCAATTAACTAAAGATGGCCCCAGATCCAGGCTTTACCAATGTCTATAATTGAAGTCCTTTTTCAGAGAATATCCATGGACATTGGGGAAACTGTTTATCAAGTCTACCAATGGATACAAGTGCTTTTTTGGTGATATTAGAGTACACCATTCACTTACCTGAGGCTATTCCCCTTCAGAAGTCCAACTGCAAGGCCATAGCCAAGACGCTGCTACTATTATACTTAGGGATGAAATGCCAACAGAAATTCTTACCAACTGGGGTATCCTGTTCATGTCAAAGATTATGAAGCATATTTGACAATGTTATCAGGTAAAACAACTCACAACTTCTGCTTACCATGTTCAAACTAGTAAGCTAATGAACATGTTTACTAGAACTGTGAAGTCCATGCTGAAGAAGGCAGTAGAATTTGAAGGGAAACACTGGGACCAATTATTGCCCTACTTAATATTTTCTGTGTGGGAAGTCCCTGAAGCTGCTACCACCTTTAGTCCCTTTGTGCTACTTTATGATCAAGACCAAATGAGGCATTCGGCCTTCCTTAAGTGAACTTGGGAAGAAGAAGAAGGAGAAGAAGAAGAAGAAGACGAAGAAGAAGAAGATGAAGAAGAAGAAGAAAGAGAAGGAGAAGAATATGAAGAAGAAGGAGAATAAGATGAAGAAGATGGAGAAGAAGAAGGAGGGCATTCAGCCTTCCTTAAGAGAACTTGGGAAGAAGAAGAAGAAGAAGAAGAAGAAGAAGAAGAAGAAAAGATGAAGAAGAAGGAGAAGAAGAAGAAGGAGAAGGAGACAAAGAAGAAGATGAAGAAGGAGGAGGAGAAGAAGAAGAAGAAAAGAAGAAGAAGAAGAAAGAGAAGAAGAAGAAGAAAGAGAAGAAGAAAAAGGAGGAGAAGGAGAAGAAGAAAAAGAAGACGAAGAAAAAGAAGACGAAGAAGAAAGAGAAGAAGAAGAAGAAAGAGAAGAAGAAGAAGAAGGAGAAGAAGAAGAAGGAGAAGAAGAAATCCCTTTCAGAAATGTAGCAGCTCTTTAGTTTACAGGAAAGAATGTGACTAATCATACCCATTGTTTAAAATCATGGAGAGAAAGCCAAAGCCATTCATCAAAGTGTATGCAAAAGAAACCTCCATCACAGAGAATTCCACATAGCAGCAAAGCCTTGCTCCTAGCTGGTACCAGTGAGAACAGGTTCATAGCCAAATCACAAATCACACCTTTATGATAGCTTCAAGAAGTTAAATGAGATAAATTATAAATTGAAGCAGGTAGATCATAGATAGTCCAAAGAAATGTAGCATAACTTCTGCTAAAACCCTGTTACTTCCAGTGAGATCCCTACTAGAATAACCCCACCCAACTATTAGCAGGAAGCAGGTCATGACGGCTCTCACTAAAGACAAATTCACAGCCCTAGTGGGCCCAGACAATATCCCAGGTTGCTTCCTAAATAGTGTGAAACATGACCTATCAGGACCACTTGAGCCACTTTTCAATTGAAACCTCAGAAGAGGCTGTGTACCATGTGAATGGAATACTGCAACTGTTAACCCTTTTCACAAAGGTGGGCCATCAACCAACCCCAGAAACTACAAATCCAATAGTCTGACTAGTCTAATATGCAAAGCCATAGAACAAATTATCAGATAAATGATCAACACAAATATTGGCAACCTACAGACACTGGACCCTTCCCAGTTTGGTTTTGTAAAAAGAAGTTCATGCTTACTTTACCTGGTAGAGTTCTTTGAGAGTGACACCAAGGCAGTGGATGAGGGGACAGCTGTGCTTACCTAGACCTGGCTAAGGCATTCAATACAATAACACATTTAGGTATTGTTAACAAACTCACTGAACTTCACATAAATCCCTGCATAACTCACTGGATTGCCTTCTGGCTTACAGATAGGATCCAAGAAGTCAGGACTGATTAGACCATCTTCACCAAGAAAGGTGTCACCAGTGGGGTACCTCAAGACTCATGGCTGTGTCCACTTCTGTTTGCCATCTACTTCTCAGAGATCAAGGCTAATGTCAAGGGCCTCTGACTCACCAAGTTTGTAGACGACTGCAAATTGGGAGCTATCACAGATTCCCCTATGACACTAATTTCCTGCAAGAGGATCTAATACAGACAAATGAGTGGTGTCAAAGCCATAGATTAAACCTTAATGCCATGAAGTGCATCATATGGCTTTATGGCATTGATATTATAGTGTCTTTTTGGAAAAAGTCTACCTGAGTTAATTACTCCATTGATAAGACACCCCTAAGAGTCGACCCAGTACTTAAGGATCTGGAAACATATGCAAATAATAATCATTCTGTGTCACACAACTCATACATAAGGGTATAGCATAGAAAGTTATAGTACAACTTTATTCAATCCTTATCAGACCCATCATTGAGTACAGTGCCCCCTTCAGCATGTACCTGATCAGTATAAGTAACAGTTGGAATGCCTACAGATGTCCTCACCAAGATAATCCACACTGTCCTATACAGATCATCTTAAAGCCCTGTCTCTATATTCAGTCTCCTACAGTTTACTGACAGATGATCTATGTCTAGAATATAAGACATCCTCAAATCCAGCAGTGATGTATCTTTTCAACATATACCAAATGAACATCATCAGGACCACTATATCCAAGGATTTAAATTTTGATTGTGATATAAATAAGACACGGTAGTGAGACAGATATGTGTCTCAGGGGATTCCTATGCTCTGGAACAGGCTACCAATCCATGTGAAGCAGAGTCCATCCCTAACCCAAATGAAGCCAAAGGCCCTTGACGTTGGACTTGACTTCATTGAAGTAAATGCCAAAAAGGAGTGGTTCCAGGATCAATCCCAGAGGGACTCTGCTTGTGACTGCCCTCTTTGTTGAGATAGACTCCACTGTTCTAACAAGCTTGGTCCTGGCTGTGAGCCAGATGGCTATCTACCAGGTGACATAAGGATTTGTCCCTAACCTCTTGAGTTTGTCAACAATGCCCGAGTGGGTTATTGTGTCAAATGCCTTGGCCATGTCAAGGTAGGTAGTGTGAACCATTTTACCCTCATCTATTGCTTTAGTGATCTTCTTAAAGAAGTCTACCAGGATGAGTAGGCATAGCCTTCCCTTGAACAAAATCAGATTGTGTTGGGTCTAGTGTCTGCTGGCTTCCTATGTCATTACTGATATTTCCATAATAATTCTTTCCATAGCTTTTCATATGAGACAAGTGAGACTTATGTGCCTGTATTTTCCAGGATGTGTAGATGGCCCACCTCTGTGCAGAGGGGATGGCTGTTGCCATTCTCCATTCATGAGGCACAAAGCCTGTTTGGAGGTTACAGTTAAATAGTAATTCCAGAGGCCCCGATAGGTAATGTTTCATGTTACTTAGAAGGCATCCTGGAATATTGTTTATACTGATTGAGTTGAATTGGTGTTGGTTGAAGTTAGGTAAGTTGCGTGAGTTTTTTTAGATGTGGTTTCTGGATGTGTGGGTCATGGTTCTGTTTGTATAGGTGGGCATGTGGTCACTTAAGTTATTTGACATAGTTGCAGAATTGCAGTATTTGTGGAGATCTGAAACTAGGACCCACTCAAGAGTTGATCCTTGGTTGCTATTTTTTGGAATATCTTGGAGAAGAGATGAGTTGAGTGAAGCTATGTAGGTTTATGCTATTGGTGAGGTAGTTGAAGTTTAGGTTTTTGTCAGTTTATGTTGATATCCTTGTGATGATGGCTTCATTGGGTATCTTTTGAGAGATTCAGGATAAGATGTCTTCTAGTATAGGAATGTCATTTCCTTGTGGTATACATAGAACTGTCATGCATAGTTGTTTGGTGTTATTAATTTTTAAGGAGGCTAAGAGAATTTCAACATTACCAAAGGAGGGAATGGGTTTGGAATATGGAAGTAATGTGAGAGTGTTGGGATAGATTAAGACTACACCTTCCCCTTTTTTATGAGATCAGTCTGCTGTTATTATCTTGTAGCCTGGTGGGAGTAGTTCAGTATCCATAATATATGGTCTGAGGCATGTTTCAGTGACTGAAAGTATTTTGGGGCATGTTAGGTTCGCCACGTGTGGAGTTGTGTAATTTTGTTACTACACAGATTAAGAGTGATAAAAATAAGTTTTTAGGAGAAGAAGTTTTAGAAGAGGTAGAGTTAAAAGTTGGACCTGGGTTAGGATAGATTTCACTGCATTGGGCTAAATAGGAGTAGATTATTGTGTGGTGGTTAAGGAGGATAGCTGTGTTTGAATATTTCAGTTTTGTTAAGGGTGGGGGTGCAGGTTTTGGGAAGTCATGTAGAATTTTAAATCTGGCTAATAGTAGTATGCTAGAATCAAATAGAGTGGAAGATATATTAGAGAAGGTATTTCTAGGGAAGTATTGGATATGGTAGATTTTTCTGTTACGAAGTGGTTTTGGAGGTTCAATGATGTGGTATGCACAAGAAGACTGACAGGGCAATGACAGGAGTATTATATGTTTACAGTGAAACATGCTAGAAAATTTAAAGGGTGGTAGGGAAAGTAATGAGTTAGTGTTATGGGTTAAGTTGGTGTGGCATGAAGAGTGGTGAAGTATGGGATGCATGAGTGGAAAGATTTGCTGAAGGGTGAATTATAAGTATGGGATTTTGTGAATACTAAATTAGAAGAATGTGATTGGAGACTACATTATTGGCAGTGAGTGACTGAGAGCAAGAGAAGTAAAGGGAGGAGTTCAGGTTGGTATAAATGTAATTGAAGTGGGAGTGGATGGGAATGGGGGTAGGGTAGGAGAGCATAGTGAGCCAGAGCATAGTGAGGATGAATGGGGCAGGATGGGACAAAAACAATCTAAGAAGCTACTACAACTGAAAATTTTACTTAAACTTAACTGGGGAAAAAGTGAAGGGTAGGACAGCAGCAAAGACAATTTATTTTAGGTAGGCATCAGGGCAGAAAATCTAGCAGAAAGACTGGTTCTGTGGTGTGTTAGTTACAGTTAACAAACAGGTATTTGCGGGAAAGAGAAGATATAACATACATTAAGTTTGGTTGAATTTTGCTGAACTGGATGGGCTGAGGTGAAGACACATTTGTTGTTCCAGGCTTGATGAAGAGGGGATCTGCACCCATCTTTTTGTTTTATCAGGTAGACAGCCTAGATGAGGGGGAAAAAAGAATGTAGGTTAGTTGTGAGAATTCAGCTGAGGTTTTACATAGTAAGGTATAGAAAAGGAGAGAAGGTGTGGCTTTGAGAGGGCAAGAACTAGCTACCGATAAGGAGGGGAGTTAGGACTATAGATAGTATGTTAGTGGTTGAGAGAGAAGGGGGTGTTTATAGGGCTATGAGAAATAAAGTAGGCATTAAAATGAGAGTAGAAATAGAAGGAAATATTTATATGGGTAGAGGATAAGTGGGAGGATTAGGAGAGATTGGAAGGTGTTTAAGCAGCAGATAATTAGAAAAGAAATAGACATAGTGAATCACACTAACAGTTTACAACTGAGCAAATGCAGCGAGTCACAATAACAGCATTCAACTTAAACAAATGCAGTGAGTTTCAATAGCAGTATTCAGCACAAACAAATACGTAGGGTCTCAAAACAGTTTACAGCTCAAATAAGTGTCTCAAGTTTAAATAATACTATTAAGCAGGTTATTCACTACCACCATAAAGTAAACAGTACATTAACACCTGTTTTTTCAAAGAACAAAGGTTGTATATAATTGCGACATTCCTGCTATATTTTCACAAATTAAACAGTGGTAACTTGCTCCGTGCTCACATTTAATGGTAAACATCAAGTAGCTGATGGTATCTGAGCAGCAAAAAGTAAGTTAAAGGAGCACTGTGCAAGTTAAGGTCACTATTCAGCAAAAGCCAGCAAACCACACTGAATAATCAAAGCAGCGATCGAGTCTAGGTTAGCTCGCATTGTACACCAATAAGTCGAGAGAGCAATTTGTTAATTGCTAAGGCAGTGCACAGTAAAATAGGTGAAGTAGAACTACAGGCAGTATATACAGAAATATGTATCTCAACTAGACAGGCTAAAACAATAATTAGTGGCTGTACCTATTTCTTAACAATTTTCCATTAACAATTTTTAACTTGATTTTTAAATTTCAGCTTTAGCACACCACAGGTCACAGTTTGTAGATTAGTTGGAATGTAGAGAGAGAAAGATGGCACTTAACACCAAAGGCAAGTTTTAAATACTGCAAGGCATGCTGGGGGAGTGCAGACAAGGAGAAATTAGAGCAAAAATACGAAGGGTCTAACAGGAAGAGTTGCAACAGGGCATGCTTCCTCCTGGTTGAACTGGATCGCAGAACTTTTACGAACAAAAAACAATCTAAGAACCTTAAGTAGAGCTACAGCTGAAATTTTTTACTTAATCTTAATCTTAATTGAGGAAAAAAAAGTGAAAGGTGGGAAAGCAGCAAATAGAAGTTGTTTTAGGTAGACATCAGGGTAGAAAATCCAGTGGGAAGACTGGTTCGGTGGTGTGCTAGTTACAGTTAACAAACAGGTATTCACAAGAAAGAGAAGGTATAACACACATTAAAGAAAAACGCCACCCTAGAACTAAAAACATGTTTTTTCGCTCTATCTTTGTTTCCTGACCTATTTTAACACCTCAAAATGACTCTAAGTGCTTTAGTTGTCATTTTAGCCTGTTTTCCACAACATGGCTACCAATGGGGCTTGATGTATCACCATGATCTTGTACTCCCTCAACCCTTTCTCTTTCCCATAATACTTTGTATAACTCATGCCAGACATAAGGAGGTAACGTTGAATTTCCATGCCATTAACAAATAATGGGATTTGGGAGGGTCACTGTTATTTTCTTTACCTTCTGTAAAAGGACTGCTTCTTTTCTGTCTCTAGTCACCCTCATTTATGTTTGGCTCAGACATTGTTTTACACTATACTTGGAAAATATCCAGCCACAGCCAGAAAAGTAACTAAATTGAAGGTATTTGTTCAGTGTTTTCTTTTGCAGTTCGAGGAATTGAGAGTCCCCTCCCCCCACACTACTGCTGAGGTGTTAAAACTGTCACTGAACTGAGAGACCCTTGAGAATCAATTCCTCTAGTTCTAGAGTGGAGTTTTCCTTTAATTTTGGTTGAATTTTGCTGAACTGGATGGGATGCGGTGTGGAGGCATTTGTTGTTCCAGGATTGATGGACAGGGAATCTGCACCAATCTTTTTGTTTTGTTTTGGATTTTTCTGGTAGACAGCCAATTTCTTAACAATTTTTCAGTAACAGTTGGTTTCCATTTTTACTTGCAGCCTTAAATTGCAGCTGTAGCACACCACCGGGGTTGCAGTTTGTAGCTTAAATGAAAAGTGGAGAGATAAAGATGTCAGGTAATGCCAAAGGCAAGTTTTGTATGCCACCATTGATATGATCATTCAGTCTTGTTGAAGAGCAGTATTAAACAGAACTTACCAATGATATTCTCTTAGGTCTACGTCATCTTCCATGTTATGTCTCCTATTGTTAAGACAAATGAAATTCAATAAAAAAAAAATTTTAAGCTGGCACATTTCAGAGAGTACATTATGAACAAGCATTTTAGCAGTATTGTTTCACTTATTATTACAATTATTTTTCAGAAGTTGTTATAGGGGTCTTTAACTCATTAGCACCTATGTGGTATGGAATGTTACACCTATAACAGCCTACACATATCCTTGCATTACAGAGTATTTTCTAAAAAAATCAAGTTAGAAACATAAGATAAACAAATGTAAGTATTTTGTGAACATTAAAAGCTATTAAACTATACAAATAGCAATGTTATCAGTAAGAAGAATCCTTTACAGCAATGACGGTGCATTCACAGTATTTTTGCATAAATACTGTAATATATGATAATACACACAAACCCAGAGATATATTTTTGCTAAAAAATGTATACACAAATTGTCATACCTTGTAAACTATACAACCTAGACATAAATTGTTAGAACACTTTTTGCTAACCAGGCATAAGCTTTGTCACAACAACAAGAAATTGCTCCCTGCCTGCATGTTTATTGAGATATTTACAGAAAAAATAAAACTTATGCTTGATTATATAATTATCAATGTAAATAGTACTGAATATCTCTCAAGATGTGAAACTTACAGTGTTAATATCAGTGGCAGTTTACTTCAGCAATATCTAAGGTTTTACCTGACACCATGCAATAATTTGTAATTCAGTTGTTTCTTGAAGTATTAACTACATATGGGAATACTGATAATTGTTATAATTACTGACAAAATCTTGCAGTATCTACAGTATATTGTTATATAAATGGACATTGACAATGAATTTCCCTGTCTCCCACCATAGCATTTCACATCATATCCCTCAATAGCATGTAGGTCTTTCAGTTATGAAACTATGAACATAAATATGAAAATATGAATAAGTGGTAAAAAGTGATTAATTTCTCTACTGTGGGACATCTTAAATTAAAAATATTAGTGTTATTTTGTTAATTATTCTTTGCCCTTTCTAATATTGTCTATTACTATCTATAGATCACTTAGTTAAAGAAGCAGAACCTGACAAGGTTTGAACGCAATTAGGAGTTATGGGTGTTAAATGGACACATTCAAAAAAGTTCTTATAGGCTTGAATGAGTTAAACTTCTTGAAAAACCATGCACAAAGCTGTTTTAGTTAGATTAAGGGGCAGATAGTATGTATGTAAGGGAAGTGACATAATAAAGTATTGCTAGGAGTTGAGCTTTAGTGCAGGATTGTTAGAACACTGAATCTGTCTATTTGCTCATTTTGGTTTGCAGAATGTTGTAGGAGGTATATTGCTGTAAATAGAAAGTCAAAGATGTATGGCATTTGTAGTGGGAATGGTTAGCAGGATAGCCACAGATATGAAGGGTAGAGTAGTGAAGAGATGAATATCAAGCATACAATGGAGCATTCAATTTATGTGAATACCCAATGTGGACAGCAATAAAGTCCTAATTAAGACATTTATGGTATGAACTTGGTATGTTTCCTTGTTGGAAAAGCTTATTACTTTATAAATATAAGCAAGTTTTTCAGAAGTTCATTAAAAGAAATAGAGCAAAATGTAAAAGAAAGGGCCATGACATACAATTATATTAAACAATAATATACTTATTTGTAAACTGCCTGTCTCTGGCAGTAATTTGGCATTGAGCAAAAATAATGCTATAGAAAAGTCCTCAGGTCTGCTAGAAGCCCAATAAATGTTTTAAATAAGAAAGGAGAGAAAGAAGGACTAAGATACTGAATGATAAGCTGGCCAGCACTGCAAAGCAATATCCTTATTGTGTAGAATGTTTTCTGTGGCAGTAACTCACAACCCTATCTGTGTTTATGGCCACAGTCCACTGCAAACTTCCTGAAGTTCTCAAAAAGCTTTTTATTGAAGACATTTCAGGTTGTCACTATGAGAGATGTCTTGTTTCATTATAGAGCTGAGCAATTCACTTTTATTCAAAATGGTTTTATTCCAAAAGATTTGTTCACCACTGGATTTATTAAACATCATAAATAAAAATTTGGAAATATTTATTCTCTTACTTAAAAAATTACATATGTCTCCATTTCATGAAGACTGTTAAAACTCTTTTAGTACCATACATATGGATCCTGTATCATCTTTTTAAAATATGTGGACATAAAGGATTAATCATTTGCATTGCCTTAATTTCTGGCAGATGCTTCACTATTTTGGCGTTTAAACTCCTAGAAGATTTTCCACAAAAAAAATGCTTTACTCTTCGGTGTGGCCAAATACATATGTGCTTTGATAAATGTTACTTTCTTTTAAATCTTTTTCTAACCTACACTGAAGTGAATTAACCATATTTGATGGCATATGGACTCACTGAGTGGTGCACAGACTGACAACAACTCAAGACCAATATTACTTTCATGTGCGAACAGGAACAAACTGTACATATACATCAAGTAGGTAATTTATTTCCTGAAGTTAAGGCTTTATCATGGCAATTAATAATTCTCCATATTCTATGTTCCTCTTCAAATAATGATAATGAACATTTATTTATTCTAATTCTTTGTTTTTCCTATTCAAGTTGTATATTTTTCAAAACGGGTTTAATTTTAAATCCTTAACTTGGGCTAGTTTCATAAATCTCTCTACTAAACACCAAACAGTAGTTAAGATTTCAGCTATGCACATTTCAAATACTAACAGAAAAGGAAACTATTTACAAAAGAGGCAAAAATAAATGAAAATCTTATCAAAGTAAATGGATTGCTCCTAATCCTACTTATACTTATTTTCATATGAAAGGTTATTATGGGTTATAATATAATAAGCAACTTATTCTGTAATCTAATATTATTTTCATCCATTTTGATAAATTTGATAGACATCCCTATGCTATTTATACATGCATTTTATTTAATTTAGTAATTTTGTATCTAAAACAGGAGATTATTTGTGTGATGTCATTCTTTAAAATCTTTAATAAAAGTCTTTTTTAAAAAAGAATGCACTTAATTGATGATGACTATTTAGGCTCTTATTACCTCAAATCCTAGCCCCTTCTGCATAGAAAATATACAATCACTTTAATAAACAATAGTAACAGTATTTTGTGGTACAAAAATTTATTTCATATGTGGTGGCATAAATTAGCATTAATTGCTCCTCCAATAAACAGGTACATAACTTCAGTTTAAGAGAAAACATCATTTTAAGTTACTGGGGTTTACATTTACTCTAACCTTCTATAAAATTGTAATAATTCATTTAATCACCAGGTGAGGAATCTCAACAAAAAGTCATTATTCTTCCTCTAATCAAATGATCATACTGCTACATTTCTGTAGACACCTCAGCGTAGTCTATCAAAATGATGACATCTATTCAAGCAAATAGTACCATAACCAACAATAAGCTAAATTCCAAAAAATGTATAGTCATACCCTTTGGCAAAAACAATGTGCCCACAAATTACCACATAGGCGGAAACCCATTAAGTACAGAGAAAGTTATTAGAGACCTGGGGACCCAAGTTGATAGCAATCTCTCCTTTGAAAACCACATTGCCAAAGTGGTTAGAAAGACCTTCTACATAGCCCACCTCATCACGAAGGGTTTCACATCTAGATCAAGAGAGGTAATCGTGCCCCTTTATTCATCCCTCATCAGGCCCATCATAGAATACAATGCCCCTTTTGGGATGTACCTTACCCGACACCTGCAGCAATTAGAAAGACCCCAAAAGTATCTCACCAAGAGGATCAAGGGTCTCAAACAGATGCCATATACTGCTCGGTTAAAAAACTCCAGCTCTACTCAGTTGCATACCGCCTACTTGAGGCGATCTATGCCTGACATACAAAGCTATGTCAAATCCAGAATTAATGGACATGCTCCACCTCAGTAAATCTAAATCCCTTAGAGCCACACGCTCGAGGGACTTGAACCTCAGCACAGAAATAAATAGAACTTGCTGGAGGGACAGGTTCATAACCCAGAGGCCCCCTTCGCTCTGGAATAGAATTCCAGTTCATGTGAGGCAGAGCACCTCACTGAATCTCTTCAAGAAGAATCTCGATAAGTGGATGGGGGATCGTAGGTTTGTCCCAGGGATTACTCCTGTGACACTATTAGACAGAGGCACAGTAAACTAAACCTTAAAAAAGGGCACAGTATACTCAAATCAAGGGGTGGCGTAAGCCATACTGAATCGGGCTAGGCTTATAATTGCCCCAGGGCAGATAGCCTAGTATGAACCTATGAACCTATGAGTGAGAGGGCTCCAAGACTGTCTATAAATAGAATGGCACTTAATAAGGCAGACAGAATTTTTTTCCCTGATCTGTATGCCTAAATCCTAGTAGCTCAATTTAAATGTATTTTTTTGCAAACAGATTCTAACCACATAGCAAATTGAACTCACAAAATACTTGCTAAATTCTCAGATCTCGAGATCCCCTTTCAAACACTTTGAAGAAGTTTAACAGCATTTGGCAAGCTATGCTTCCTTAGTAGTGTTAACATAATATTCTGAAGGCTGCCTCTAGAATAATCTCATAAGGCTTGCTGATTGCTTTTTTTTTCTTGGCCAGAGCAATAGGGATTAGGTCCTACACTCTCTGTTTCCATTCTCTCTGCTTGGGCTCACTCCACTCCCCTACCCTAACCCCAATTTCAACCCACCCCAATGCACCTAAACTTATAGCTGACCATTAGCCTCACCCCTAAACCAACAAGCCAATAAGAATAAATCACAATATCACTAACATCACTCCCTCTCTCTGGTTAACTTATTCATTTGCTTACTCCACCTCTGCCAAATATTAACCTTCATACACACTTCTTCTCTTCATTGTAACAACAACTTATACATCGTGCTACTTGTACACATCACCTTACTTAGCCTACTCATCATTGCTTACAATAATACCTCCTACCACAACCAAGAAATAACACACATCCACTCACCAGCATATCCCTTTCCTACTGCACACCATACTACCATAAATAATATTGTAATAGCCTCAGAACTTTATAATACCTCATACTCTTACCTATTCTTTTTCAGATACACCCCATCCTAGGGTTTAACTCATCCACTATGCAAGATATTTAGATTACTACCAAATTTCTCCCAACTCTATCTGCATAAATTAATACAACTGAAACTAAGTGGAGATATACACTGCAACCAGGCCAAATTGCAGAACAAACTACCCCACCCCCACCACTAACCAAATCACCTATTCTTAACATCTTCCATCAGAACAACTAACCCCCTACTATTCAATATGAATCTCAGGAGTATACTCAACAAAATTCAAGACTTCCATGCAAATCTTACACCACACTCTCCAAATTTAGTCATACTAACAGAAACATGGCTAAATCCTCATATACAAGATACTGAAATCCTATCATGAGACTATAATATACTAAGATGTGATATATTACTAAAACATGGTGGTTGAATTGCAATCATGCACAAAAAGTACCTGAATCTAACCCTCTTACACTATACCCCCCCCGAAACCTCTGACACTGAAATACTAATCTCCAGCCTTAAACTCAACCCTCAAACAATATAATAATTGCTGTATATATCCCACCAGGGAATAACCAGTCAAAAAACAAAAAACATTCTTTGCTGGATAGCTTCCACATTCAATCAAGAAACCATTAATAAGGGAGATTTCAATATAGACTGGTACACTTGCTCATCAAACAACCCATCCAACTTTATCAATCTGTATGATTTCTCACAAATTATACTCTACCCAACCACAGTAGATAAAAATAGCTGTAGACAAACTATCGACAACTGGACCGTAACTAATAAATGTAACCTCTGTCAACACATTGGCTGTCTTCCAAACAGTCTAAGGGATGACTCACCCACCTATCTTCTATGGCACTGCACCAATACCTGAAAAACACCACATACAAGCATGTTAGAAACAAAAGAAATTTCTACCCTGAATGCTTCAAATCCCTTCTAGAAAAAATGCATCTGGCCTCAACTAACATATCTGTCCTTAGACTCAGCAGTGCAATACTTCAATCAAACATTTCTTGACATATTAGATACCCTAGCCTGACTTAGGAAGATTTGTATTAAATTAAAACAACTACCATGGCTCTCAAAAGAGACAAAACATCTCCTCAAGCAAAGAGACAGTGCCTGGTCCCAATACCCATTGAGTAAGTCCTAAACATTCCTGCTCACATTTTTGCAAATTAAGAAACCAAATTAAAAAGCAAATGAAAAATGACAAAAAAGCTTACTATACCACATTACAACAAAAACACCAAAATGACCCCCAGAAATTCTGGAACTCCATAAAGCAACTTCCAAACCAAGGATAAAGTGCAAACCCATCTCTTATCACTTCTAATTCCTCTGACAGTATAGCATCTCAATTTAATATCCAGTTTATTAACTCTATACTAGCTCTGGCAAAAAATTATAACAATCTGCCACTAACAATTCCCATAAAAACTCATATAGGTCCCAACTCATTCACCTTCAAACCTATACAAACCAGTACCATTAAATAACTTCTAAATAAGCTAAAACCAACATCTCTCACAGCTGATCTACGTCCCAATGAATACATCAGATTAACTGTAGATGTCATTGCCTACCCTCTGTTCTCTGTTCTATTCAATTGGTCCTATGCTGAGCATTACATACCCAAACTCTGGAAAATATCACATATCATTCCCCTGCATAAAGCAGGCCCCTCTACAGACTTAACCAACTACAGACCAATTGTCATCTTTTCTCCAATAGTCACAATCCTTGAAAAATGCATTCACAAACAACTCCTAGATTACCTACTGATCAACAACCTCCTCTCTAACTCACAACATGGCATTTGATGAAAGCACAGCACCACAACAACACTACTCAACTTTACTGATACCATCAACCAATTTAGAAATGATGGTCAATTAGTCTTCTCTATTTTTCTGGATATGTCAAAAGCTTTTGACACAGTATCCCACCAAAAGATGCTAACTGAGCTAGCACTCCTAAACCTATCCCACCCAGCCTTAACCTATTTTCATAGTTACTTAACAGATCACCAGTAAGCTGTGAAATGACAAACGTACTCTCTCCTCTTACTACATGTCTCTGTAGGTGTACGCCTAGGGTCAATTCTTGACCACTCCTCTTCTCTATATTTACAAATAAACTATATGCACTGCCACTAGCAAAGTCACTATCATCCAATATGCAAATGGCACCTCTCTCATCTGTTCATCCCCTACACTCTCAGCACTCAATGAAATAACACAAACGTCCTTACTTGAACTCAAAAATATCTCTTAGAACTCCAACTAAAACTTTACCCAAACAAAAAATAACTAATCATCTTTACAAAAAGCAGACTGCGAGGTAACCAGCCCTCCTTTATTCATCTACTCCTCTGACAAAACCAGAATAGAACCCGTACAACACACAAAACTGCTTAGTGTGACAACTCACTCAAATTTGATAAAGATCTAACCATTACAAAAGTCCAAATCAAACTTGGGGTTCTCTACAGAGTGAAACCATTTATCACCAGTTCTACCAGAAAGGCCATAGCCAGGTCACATCTCCTATCTACCTTACTATGCACTTCACCCATCCTTACAAACCTTAGAAAAGCTGACTTAACCAAATTGGAGGCCTGCTGTAACAAAATAGCCAGATTTGCCACTAATCTTGCCAATAGATCTCACCACTGCACAGCTCTACAGGAACTTAACTGGGTCAAACTATGTAATCTTCTCAATGTTAACCAACTAGCCTTGGCTCACACCATTATATTTCAACCTTATAACTGCCCAGCACTCCACAGTCTAGTACAACCTTATAGCAACACCTAAGCATTAAGATTCTCAGAGAAACTGTTAATAAATGTCTCAAAAGCCAATAATACCTACAGAGAATTTCTATATTCCCACAAAATATCCAAAATATGGAACACCATCTCCCAACAAATTCTAAACACCACCAATACACACAAATTTAAACTACTCCTCTGAGACCACCTCAGCAAAACCTGGCTCTGCTCCTGCACTTCCTCTGGTTAACTCTATATCTCCTCTGTCCTCACCCTCCTAGCATTGCTTCATCCTCTTGACTACATCTATCATTAAAACCATCTAAGAATCATTGAATACCTACATTCTTGCTGTAATCCAAACTCGTTCAAACCTCCTCCACACCTAGAATTCAAGTTCAAATCATTCCTTGCAGTCCTCTACTGCCTTTCCTTACAAATGACTAGTAGCAACCAACCAAACAGGTTCTTCTAACTCCATAAACTCTATCCATAACTCTGTTCATTGCATAACATTAAGAATTAGTAAACTTAACTGTTAAATGATACTCTGTACCTATCTAGTCTGCTCACATTGTTGACCTATATATTTTGTAAATTGAACTGCATTTTCATGCATCAAATGTTTTCTGTTTTATTGTCCTATGTAGTCATAAATGTATTCCTGTCATGTTGTTACCACTTACTCATTTTTTCTGTATGGAGCTTTTCACCCTGGGCCTCCACTGAAAATGGGCTTATGGCCCAGTAGGATACTCCTGGTGAATAAATGTAAAATAAAATAAATAATAAATAATGACATAAACATCTATAGTCCTATTTAAGCCATGCACACATTCACATATCACTCACGAGTTAGTAGATACATAAAGGGAGTGATATAGTTAATAATGCCAGTAAGTATATCTGATGTTAGCTGTTTAGAACAAAATGACAGCGTCACATATCTCCTTTCATTAAGATTTAAAAAGCAAATAGTACCAATGTGGACTTGTGATAATGTTCTTTTACCGCATAATAAATATCTACATAATGTTCCTGTCTTTAAGTTTGCCAAATTCTTACCTTTCCCATATTTATACCACCTCATCAGAACTTCATCAAAGAGGTGGAAATTAATTCATGTCATTTTGTATACTATCAGCTTCCAAACAAATATAAATTATTTAAACAATTGGTTATGTTAAATTAAAGGAGACCATTCCATGAAGGTTTCTGGGAGAAATCTCTCATTTCATAGATACTGTAAATCTTCTGCTTTTGTTGATATAATGTACAAAGAATATATGATACTCTTGGTCAGCTAACTTCTGTATATAAAGTAGATCATGCCTTTTCCAATAAACTGTAGCCTGCTTAAGTTGCCATGAAGTAGGTTGTGCCCCTGCATCTCACAGGTTATTTATTCAGTTGCAGGAGGTCTCAGAAGGCAGCACTTACAAGTTGAAAAACACTGTTAAATGAGATACAGGTTAGAATTCACAGAATAGAGTGCAGGTGCTGCACAGATGAGCTGGGTTATCCTGCTTTGCTATTAGGCAATTAATACACATTCAAGTTCTGTGTTAATTAGTTGTCCCACTAATGGGAATATGCATGATCATAAATTACTTAGCTGTGAAGTTTAAACAATCACTCAGTGGTGGGCTCTACAAAACTGCACTAGTAAGTAGGTCAGGTACCTAGCAGACCACAATTAGACACGTACCCCCCCCCCGATGCACCGATACATACAAATAGCAATGGACAGTAACACATCCACATAATCGCATCCACATACATCCATGCAAACACAGCTGCTGTCGAACAGGGGAGGCAACATAGACTAGAGTCACTATAGAGTGTACCTCAGTTCCATAACTTTCAAATGTACTTCATCATGAGGATTATTCCTCATTTTGAAATGTAACTCCATATTCCTCACTGCGCCATAATGAAATGCTATGTCGTACATTCTGTGTTAAGAATGTTTAGCTCATATCCATGGCAAACAGTAATGAGTCATAATTCATAAAAAACTTTTTATAAGTGTAAAGTAACACATTTTACCATTCTGTGAGCTTCCTTAGTAAATTATTAATAAATGCTCCACATTTTGCCATTTCGCTCCACATTATGAGAGGTAGTCTTCCACATTTTGGAGATGTGAGGTGGAAATTACGTTCTGCTCTGCTCTTCTCTTGCAGAAATATAGCCTCCACTGACCAGGAACAGAGACTACACACTGACATATGGTCGTACACCCTGCATAGCCACTCATGCATACACAGAAGCAATAGCACAGAAACACATTTGCGTACACACATGGATGCATGATAAACATCCAGTATTTGCACATGCTGCATCCATGATGTTCCCAACTACACCAGCCACAGGTCATGTTAGACAGTGGTCATGTACCACATACAAGCATATCCTAACATTCATGCATGACCCATCACAGAACCAGTCATGCACTGTTCCTACACACACACACACACACACACACACACACACACACACACACACACACACACACATGCACACACCCTAACATTCATGCATGAACCATCACATAACCCACTAATACACTGTTCCCTCCCACATACACACACTCGTGCACACACTCACACACATACACACACACACACACACACACACACACACACACACACACACACACACACACACACACACACACACTCACACACACACACACACACAACACACACACACACACAAACACGCATTCATTTGTGAACCATCACGGAACCCACTCATACACTGTTCCTACATGGACGCATACACACACACACACACACACACACACACACACACACACACACACACACACACACACACACACACACACACACACACACACACACACACACACACACACACACACACACACACACACACACACACACACACACAGTCTGCACTGTAATACTGACCTGACCAGTAACATGAGCAGGGTCAAACTGCTTTGTTTTAGCCTGCATGGATTCTCTCCCACTGAAATGCATAGGTGGACACAGCTAAAGTGCTGTACACATCTGCATATTTTGTTCACTACTCTGGACAAAAGTTGCCTAATGCATGCATCAATGACTTGCTGTACAATGCAGTTTGCTATCCAGAGTACAGCACCAAGATGCAGATACATATTATTAACATGGGCCTCCCACAACCCACAAATGACACATCTGCATGTGGCACAGAGCCACTCATTACTCAAATCAACAGGGCTGTGCTACTGAGCAGTTAAGGGTACTATGAATTAGGACAGTCTTGCACAGTACTCAGAGCAATCTGTATGGCTTTGTGTACCATGCAAGTTGCCTGAGTTCCACCCACAGCAATTTTCAATAACAAATGTTTTACAAATCTGCATTTAAAGCAGTCAACTTCAACATATGTTGCAGATGCTAAGTCAATAATCCTAAACAAAGAGAGCATAATTTACTGTGCTCCTCTTTCCAACTATTTATTCCTACTGCAAAGCAGTTACTTAGTTAATTTTGGTTTAGCAAATTAACATTAACATTGAAGCTTCACTTATTGCCACTATGGAATGAACAATTATGCACCAAGTATATAAGTTCTTGTGAGTGATTATTTCACTTTCATTTAGTAAAACTGTAGTTTGATGGTTATACTTACATAACTTTCTTAACAAAAAGTGTCACCATACATCAGAAAATAAATGTCTCTGTTACATCTCTTACGACAAGCATTATATTAGTCAAGATGTTTGAATCACTGTACAGCTGCTATTCATTCTTGTAGCTAGAGATATCTTGTTATGATTAAGTATACAGAAGGTCTGCATGGATAATTTGTTTTGTCAGTTTACTGATATTTGGCAAAAGTCCAGCAACACATAAAGGCTGGCATTCATAGTAAGCATTGCACACCTTTGCAGAGCTCATTTTTGAGAGTTTCACTGCATGAAGAGCACCAGAGATAATCAGACATGTAATACATAAAGGCCTGCATAACAAAATAGAAGTATAGAATTGACAAAGGAGCAGGGTTGGGTTGCTCTGTGGCTGGAGCATCTGTACAGCATGGAGGGTAATTGTCATTGCAAATAAACTATACCAGCACAGCTGAGACAAAGCATGCTCGTGCACATAATGTAAACCAGTGCATACCTGCATCTCACAGTCATCTGGCACAACCAATTCAATGCACGCTCATGTACATAATGCAAAACACTGCATAGTTACATCTCACAGTCATCTGGCACAGCTGAGTCAATGCACACTAATACACATAATGTAAAACATTGCATACTTGCATCTCACAGTGATCTGGCATAGCTGAGTCAATACATGCTTCTGTACATAATGTAAGACACTGCTCAATTACATCTCAAAGACATCCAGCACACCTGAATCAGTTCATACAAATGTATGTAATGTAAAACACTGCATACCTACAGTCATCCAGCACAGCCATGTCAACGCATGCTCACGCACATAATATAAAACATTGCATAGTTACATCTCACAGTCACCTGGCATAGCCGATTCAATGCATACTGATGTACTTAATGTAAAACACTGCATAGTTTCATCTCACAGCTGTCCAGCACATCTGAATCATTGCATGTTTATGCATGTAATCTAAAACATTGCATACCTACAGTCATCTGGCACAACAGTGTTAACACATGCTCATGCACATAATGTAAAACATTGCAAACCTCCATCTCATAGTTGTTTGCCACAGCTAAGTCAATGCATCCTTATGTACATAATGTAAGACACTGCATATTTACATCACACAATCATCCAGCACAGCCAATTTAATGCATGCTTATGCACATAATGTAAAACACTGCATAGTAACATCTCACAGACATCTGGCACAACAGAGTCAATGCACACAAATGCATGTAATGTAAAACACTGCATAACTACAGTCATCTGGCACAGCCAAGTCAGTGCACGTTCATGCACATAATGTAACACATTGCACAGATACATCTAAGAGTCATCTGGCATAGCCAATTCAATGCATGCTTATGTACTTAATGTAAAACACTGCATAGTTACATCTCACAGGCATCCAGCAGAGCTGAGTCAATGCATGTTCATGCATATAATGTAAAACACTGCATAATTATAGTCATCTGGTAAAACCAAGTCAATGCATGCTTATGCACATAATGTAAAACACTGACTGCCAACATCCCACAGCCATCCGGCACAGGGGAGTCAATGCACATTCATGCTCATGTGCATAATGTAAAACATTGCATAACTACATCTCACAGTTGTCCAGCACAGGTGAGTCAATGCATACTCATCTATGTAATGTAAAATACTGCATACCTACAGTTGTCTGGCACAGTTGAGTCAATGCATGCTCATGCACATAATATAAAACACTGCATAGTTGTATCTCACAGCCACCCACCACAGCCAAGTTAATGAAGAGTCATGTGCATACTGTAAAGCACTCCATACCTACAGTCATCCACCACAGCTGAGTAAATGCATTCTCAAACACATAATGTAAAGCACAGCATACCTACATCTCATAGTTGTGTGGCACAGCCTAGTCAATGCACATTCATGCACATAGTGTAAAACACTGTATATCTACAGTCATGTAGCACAGTTGATTTAATGCATGCTTATCTACATAATGTAAAACACTGCAGAGTTACATCTCACAGCCATCTGGCACAGTAGACTCAATGCAAGTTCATGTACATAATCTAAAACAGTACATACCTACAGTGATCTTACAGAGCCAAGCCAATGCATGCTCATGTGCATAATGTAAAAAACTGCAGAATTACATCTTACAGCCATCCAGCACAGCCAACTCAATGCATGCTCATACACATAATGTAAAGCACTGCATGCCTACAGTGGACTGGCATAGCTGAGTCACTGCATGTTCATGCACATAATGTAAAACACTGCATAGTTATATCTCACAGTCATCCAGCACAGTCAAGTCAGTGCCTGCTTATGCAGATAATGTAAAACATTGCATACCTACATCTCTCAGTCATCTGGAAGAGCAGAGTCAATGCATGCTTATGCACATAATGTAAAACACTGTATGGTAACATCTCACAAACATCAATCACAGATGAGTCAATGTACGCTCATGCATATAATGTAAAACTGTGCATAATTGCATCTCACAGCCATCTGGCAGAGCCGAGTCAATACACACTCATGCAGGTAATGTAAAACACTCCATACCTACAGTCATATGGTACAGCTGAGGCAATGCATGCTCATGTATATAATGTAAAACAGTGCATAGTTACATGTCATAGTCATCCACCACAGCCGAGTCAATGAATGCCCATGCACATAATTAAAACACTGCATAGTTACATCTCACAGCCATCCAGCACAGCTGAGTCAATGCATACTCATGCATGTAATGTAACACACTGCATACCTACAGTTGTCTGACACAGCCAAGTCAATGCATGCTCATACACATAATGTAAACCACTACATAGTTGCATTTAACAGCCATCCACCACAGCTGAGTCAATGCACTTCCATGCACATAATGTAAAACACTGCATGCCTACAGTCATCTACCACAGCTGAGTCAATGCACGCTCATGCACATGATGTAAAGCACTATATACCTGCATTTTTCTCTGGCACTACCGATTCACTGCATGCTTATGCACATAATGTAACATACTGCATAGTTACATCTCACAGCCATCCAGCACAGCCGATTCAATGCTCGTCCATGCACATAATATAAAACACTGCATATCTACAGTAATCCAGCACAGCCAAGTCAATGCATGCTCACGTATATATTGTAAAACACTTCATAGTTACATCTCACAGCCATCCAGCACAGCCAATTCAATGCATGCTCATGCACATAATGTAAAGCACTGCATACCTACAGTGGTCCAGCACAGCCAAGTCAATGCACGCCCATGCATGTAATATAAAGCACTACATACTTATAGTTATTTGGCACAGCAAAGTCAATACATGCTCATGCACATAATGTAAAACACTGCATAGTTACATCTCACAGCCATCCAACACAGCTGAGTCAATACACATTCATGCAGGTAATGTAAAACATGCCATAGTTACATCTCACAGTCATCTAGCACAGCAGAGTCAAGGTTTGCTCATGCGCATAATGAAAAACATTGCAAACCTACATCTCACACGCTTGTGGTACAGACGAGTCAATCCATGCTTATGTAGACAATGTAAAACACTGCATAGTTACATCTCACACCTGTCTGCCACAGCCGAGTCAATGCATGCTCATGTATATAATGTAAAACATTGCATACCTACAGTCATCTGGCACAGCTGACTCAATGCATGCTTATGTACTTAATGTAAAACACTGCATAGTTACATCTCACAGTTGTCCAGCACAGCCAAGTCAATGCAGGTTCATGCATGTAATGTAAAACACTGCATACCTACAGTCATCCAGCAGACCTGAGTCAATGCATGCTCATGCACATAATGTAAAACGCTGCATACTTACATAGCACAGCTGAGTCAATGCATGCTTATGCACATAATGTAAGACACTGCAGAATTACATCTTACAGCCATCCAGCACAGCCAACTCAATGCATGCTCATACACATAATGTAAAGCACTGCATGCCTACAGTGGACTGACATAGCTGAGTCACTGCATGTTCATGTACATAGGTTCATAGTTTGTTCATAGGTTGGTACTAGGCTATTGGCCCTATGGCCTATACAAGCCTAGCCATAACAATTCCCTGGATATTTCTTCCCACAATATTTACTTCCCTGGACCCCTGTCTAGCAGGGAGACTGACATTATCCCCGGGGTGAATTTCCTATCTCCCATCCAATCGTCAAGGGTCCTTTTGAAGAGGGCCAAGGAGGCGCTATGCTTGACATGTATGGCCAGTCTATTCCAGAGTATGGGGAGTCTCTGAGTCAGGAACCTATCCCTCCAGCATGTTTTGTTCATTGTGATGACAAGGTTTAGATCCCTGGAGCGTGTGACTCTGAGGGATAGGGAATTTTTTAAGTGGAGCATGTCCAACAGCTCAGGGTTTGACATGGCCTTGTATATTAAGTAGAGATTGCCTCTGAGTAGACGATATGCCACAGAGTATAGCTGGAGTTTTTTTAGACAGTCAGCATATGGCATCTGCTTTAGGCCTATGATTCTTTTAGTGAGGTATTTCTGCAGCCTTTCCAGCTGTTGCAGATGTTTTGTGAGGTACATACCAAACGGGACGTTATACTCTATAATAGGTTTAATGAGGGATGAGTACAATGGGACAATGACCTCCTTTTTTCTGGATGAAAAGCCCTTAGTGATGAAGTGTGCCACATAGAAGGATTTCCTGCCTGTTGTGGCGATGTGGTTATCGAAGGTGAGACCACTGTCCAGCTGTGTCCCTAAGTCTCTCATCACACTTTTGATGTTTAGTGTACTGCCACCTATGTGGTAATTCATGGGTACATGTTTTTTTCCAAAGGGGATAACTATACATTTCTTGGAATTAAGCTTGAGCCCATGGCTCTGGCACCAAGCATCTGTTTCTGTAAGGCCCTTTTGTAGAATATACACATCATTTGGGGATTCAGTAATGGCTCCCAGTTTGCAGTAATCTGCAAACTTTGTTAGCCAGAGTCCCTTAGTGTTGGCCTGTACTTCAGAGAAGTAGATTACAAACAAGACTGGTCCCAGGACTGAACCCTGAAGTACTCCACTTGTCACTTGATTGGAGCTAGATTTGAAGTCGGCTACATCATTTACAGTCTGGGTTCTGTCAGTAAGCCAGTTGGCTACCCTTCAAGTAATGTAGGGATTTATGCCCAGCTTAGTAAGTTTATCTATGATTCCAGAGTGGGGGATGGTGTTGAAGGCCTTGGTGAGGTCCAGATAGGTTGTGTGGACTGCCTTACCCTCGTCCACAGCTCTGGAGATTGATTTGAAGAAGTCAATCAGGTTCAGGAGACAAGACTGGCCCTTCATGAACCCAAACTGGATGGGGTCCAGTGTTTGAAAGTTGCCAATTTCTTTGTTTATAAGTTCCATGATAATGCGTTCCATGCCCTTGCAGATCAGGCTCATCAGACTGTTGGGACAGTAGTTTCCGGGATCCAAGGTGGATCCCCCCTTGTGGAGTGGGATAACTGTAGCTGTGCACCACTCAGTGGGCACGAAGCCTGAGGTGAGGCTATGATTAAACATGACACTTAGGTGAGGTGCCAGTTAATTTTGTAGTTCATGTAGTACACAGCCTGGGATGTCATCTGGTCCCATGGATGCTGTATTCTTAGCTTTGGAGAGTGCAGTTTCTACCTGTGTGGTTGTGATTACCAGAATTTGGTGATCTTTTGGTATTGAGATGGGCCCTTTAGAGGGTGAGAGGGGGGTGAAGTTGGCACTAAATTGATCTGTCAGGATATTGGCAATATCCTTGGAATCAGTATATTTAATGCCATTCTGTTGTAGCTGAGAGCAGATCTGAGCATTGCCATTTAGATTCTTGACATAACTATAGAATGCCTTGTGGTTGTCTTTGGAATCTTTGGCAATTTTATTTTTGTAACTAGCTTTTGAGGATTTTATAAGGGATCTCAGCTTCTTACTGAGGCTGTAAGGGAGTTTTTTGCAACCTGAAATGTTCCTCTTTTCTGCAACAGTTTCTTCCTTCTGTTGTATAGTTTGTTTATAGCAGGGGGACCACCAGATTGGCTTCCTTTTTTTGGAGGAGAGCATCTTGGTTCTATTTGGGATGGCACGATTCATGTACAAGTGGATGTGCTCGTACAGTGCCTTATTGTAGGCTTCAGAAGTCGAACTTTCAGATCCCGTCTGCATGGGTGTCATGGAGTTTGTCACTTCTGACTTGAGTAGCATGAAGCTGGCTTTGGAGAAGTTTTTATGCAGGTTTCCTTACTGAGGGGTGGGGGTGGGATGTGGACGTTAAGGGTGATTTCCTTATGGTCAGACCTGGCCAATGAGGGGGTGACCACTGGTGTGGAGCATCTATCTCCCATGTTGGTAATTACCAGGTCTAGGATATTGGACCCCCTGGTGGAACAATGGATTAGTTGATCCAGGGCGTTGGAATTTATGAATTCCAAGAACTGTTGGGAAAAGGTGTTGGTACCCGAGTAGTTTTCCCGATTAATGGCAGGGTAGTTGAAATCACCCAGTATGAGGGTGTTTGGTTGTATCTTAATATTTTCCAGTATGCTAAAAAAGGTGTAGTGATAATCTTGGGGCATGGTGGGGATCTGTAGCAAGCTACAAATTGGATTTCAGTTTTACCTAGTGTTAGTTGCACCTGGAGAATTTCAGATGCATTGTGTTGGGCAATTAGCCTGGAAGTGTGAATATCCTTGATGAATATGGACACTCCTCCACCTGTAGTGTTTCAGTCTTGGTTTGGTGGCCAAAAAGTGTGGTAAGAGTTGTAGCCTGGTATTGCATGGGTGCTCTCTGGAGCCTTGAACCAGGTCTCAGTTACTGCACAGATATCGATGTTCTCCATTTTTAGGAGTGCCTCGAGAGAGTGTATTTTGAGGTTTAGACTTCTAGCATTGAGTAGCATTACCTTCGGATTTTGCATGCTTATATGTGTTACAGGGGTGGTTTTGTCCTCTGAACCTTGCCTAAGAAAGGCACTATAGGGGTGGAAAGAGCTTTAGCCAGTAACCTGAATCCCAGGGGTGACAGGTGTAGACTATCTCTGGCAAAGCATCGTGGTTTGTTGATCATGTCTTCCCAGGCAGAGAGATACTGGATCCCCTTTGAATGACACCAGAAGCTTAGCCAATTGTTGAAGTCAATCATTTTGTCCTTATACTGTGGCATCATTCTGGGTGAAGGCAGGATGCCACTCAGGGCTAGGGTCATACCTGCCTGGGCCACATGATCCGAGAGCTCTTCCATTTCTCTTTTCATGTAGTCCAGGGAGGTACGTCTCAAGTCATTTACTCCAACAACAGAGTCGTATTTGTACTTGTGGAGTGACTTGAGTGCATGCGTTATGTGGCAGATCCTGGCACCCGGCAGGCAGCTGACTGTAATTTTCTCCTTGTTCAGCCTGGTGAGTGGGACATCAGTGTGCCTGACTATAGAGTCACCTATGACTAAAGTGTTCGGTACATTGTCTTGCCTTAGTGGCTGTTGTTGGGTGGCACACCTGTGTTGTGAGCTATGTGTTACTTTGGTTGTGGCTGGTGTTTGTTTGCGTTTCAGCTTCAGAGGTTCTTGTTGCTTGGGCAGGTTAATATTAAGGGCCTCCACATATGTGGGTTTTGTGTTGTTATGTGTGGGTGTTGATGGTATGGGTTTTGAAGGGCTATGCATTGCTTGAGGTGTAGTGCAGGTGTTAACCTTCTCCTCTTGACTGTCTAGCACAATCTTGGCTGGAGAGAGCTTTGCTTCCAGTTTGGCTATGTAAGTGCATCTCTTGCAGGTTGTAATGTTGGCTGGTAGGAGAAGAGGGTTGCTGTGTACATGAGGCAGTTGCTGCATTGCCCCAGTATGCCCAGATTCACCAGATGGACAGGAGAAATCACTGGAAGCTGACCCTTGGACATGCCTGTTTAGGTGCTTTTTTTGTAAAGTACAAGAGCTGTTTTCTCTTACCTTTGCAAGGTACTTTGCAATTATAAGCTGTTTAGTACCTACAATTAATTTCTCCTTATTGACAAGGAGAGTTGCGTGCTTGTATCAGTTTCAGGCTTCCTAGTGCTTTCCAGCAGGTTCTAGAGCAAGTGCTAGTCACAGGGGTTCAGATTTTAGTGTTAATACTGAGAAACCAGCTAGTTCTAAGGGAAAATTTGAAGAGCAGAATTTCTGGCACCTGGAATAGTTTAGCCATAGCCCGCGGTGCTGCACGATGCTAAAAATGAGCAAATACACACGTTTATAAGCCAGAAAGTTAAAAGGGATAGAAATCAGCCCAAGAAGGCTAATAAAATTGCAATTTCAGAGCTGGAAACCACTCCTCTAGCGTTAGATAGGCAGTACAATGTTCACCACTCCCACTGGTAAGCAGTAGGACTTCCCTCTACCACTGCAAGGTCTAGATAGCTCTGAATACAGAAAATAATGTCCTGAAACCAGCAATGCCTGGGATCTGGACTATACTAGCTAGGAAAGGCAGGAAACGAGCAAACAAGATAGTATTTTTTTGTTGTTGGTTAAAGCAGGCTAAACAATGCAATAATACAGCAAATAAACACAGAAAAGGCTAATGCACTTGTGTGTATAGTCCTAAGCAGTCAATGCAATTAAAACTCTACAAAATTAGCAATTTAAAACTTTTTAAATGAAGCAAGGCAAGTGCACAAGTACAGAAAAGCAGCTAAAACACACACAAACAATTCAGATGCAGTGCAACCTAGAGCACTTGAGTTATAACAATATTAAGGCAAATACAGTTTTAATAATTGCACTAAAATATACTCTATATTTCCAAAATGTTTGAGAAGCACAGTCAGAACACAAAGAGATTCAGGCAATTTTTTTTTTAAAGAAAGGGAGACAGGAGGAACAGAAGGCCTTCTCAGATGTTCTCTCTGTATTAGGTAGAATGAGCTAATGACACTAGACTGGGAGGAGTGTCCCAGATCAAATTTACAGTAGGGGGTGGGCAACTGCAAAGCCACCAAGTATAACAACAAGACACCAACAGTGAGGGAGGGTGGGGACCAGTACTAAAGCTATTAGTCTACACATAATGTAAAACACTGCAAAGTGACATCTCACAGTCATCCAGCCCAGCTGAGTACATGCTTACTTACATAATGACAACTGTATATGTACATCTCACAGTTATCCAGCACAGACAATTCAATGCATGCTCATACACATAATTTAAAATATTGCATACTGACAGTCATCCAGCACAGCCAAGAAAATGCATTCTTATGTACATAAGGTAAAACACAGCATAGTTACATCTCATAGCCATCTGCCAGAGCCGAGTCATTGCACACTCATGCAGGTAATGTAAAACACTGCATAGTTACATCTCACAGTCATCCAGCATAGCCAAGTCAATGCATGCTCATGTAGGTTCATAGGTAGGTACTAGGCTATTGGCCCAAGGGCCTAAGTAAGCCTAGCCAACAAGGTTCCCTGGCTTAAACCACCCAATAAAGTTATTTTCCTGTTGAGCAGAGCCACAGAAGTGATCATCGGGGTGTATTTCCTATTTCCCATCCACTCATCAAGATTTTTCTTTAAGAGTACTAATGAAGAACTTTGCTTGACATAGATGGGTAGCTTGTTCCAGAGTATGGGAAGTCTCTGGGACAGGAATCTATCCCTCCAGCATGTCCTGTTTGTTGTGGTGACAAGGTTTAGGTCCCTAGAGCATGTAGCTCGGAGGGATTGGGATTTCTTTAGCTGCAGCATGTCCAACAGCTCTGGGTTTGACATAGCTTTATATGTTAGGCAGAGATCACCTCGGAGTAGGTGATATGCTACAGAGTAAAGCAGGAGTTTTTTGAGAAGGTCAGTGTAGGGCAGATGTTCGAGGCCAGCAATCCTCTTTGTGAGGTACTTCTGTGGCCTTTCCAGCTGCTGCAGATGTCTTGTGAGGTACATTCCAAAAGGGGCATTGTACTCTATAACTGGTCTAATGAGTGTTGAGTAGAAGGGAACAATGACCTCTTTTTTCCTGGATGAGAACCCTTTTGTGATGAGGTGTGCCACGTAGAAGGATTTCCTGACTACTGTGGCGATGTGATTATCAAAGGAGAGAGACTACTGTCCACCTGAGTCCCAAGGTCTCTTATCACACATTCGGCATTAAGTATACTGCCACCTATGTAGTAGTTCATGGGTACAGAGTTTTTACCAAAGGGGATGACAATGCACTTTTTGGCATTGAGCTTGAGGCCATGGCTCTGACACCAGGCATCTGTATCAGTGAGACCCTTCTGTAGGATGTCCAAATCATTTGGGGACTTGACTATGGCTCCTAGTTTGCAGTCATCTGTGAACTTCATTAGCCAAAGGCCTTCCATGTTAGCCTGTACTTCAGAGAAGTAGATACCAAACAGGAGAGGTTCCAGGAGTGAACCCTGTGGTACTCCACTTGTCACTAGTTTGAAGTCAGATTTGGAGTCTGCAACTTTTACAGTGTGGGTTCTGTCAGTGAGCCAGTTGGCAACCCATTTTGTGATGTAAGGATTTACACATATTTTAGTGAGTTTATCTATAATTCCAGAATGGGGGATAGTGTCAAAAACCTTGGCGAGGTCAAGATAGGCTGTGTGAACCACCTTACCCTTGTCTACAGCTTTGGTGACTCGATCAGATTCAGGAGGCATGATCTTCCTTTCACAAACCTGAAATGGGTGGGGTCCAGAGTTTGGAGGTTAACAATGTCTTTGTTTATCAGTTCCATGATGATATGTTCCATGGCCTTACAGACCAGACTCATCAGGCGAATAGGGCAATAGTTCTCGGGATCAATGGTGGCTCCCACTTTGTGGAGTGGGATAACTGTTGCTGTGCGGCATTCAGTGGGCACAAAGCCTGATGTGAGGCTATGACTGAACATGGTGCTTAGGTGGGGAGCCAGTTCGTTCTGAAGTTCTTGTAAAACACAGCCTGAGATATTGTCTGGTCCCATGGATGCTGTGTTTTTGGCTTTAGAGAGTGCAGCTTTTACCTGCATAATTGTGATTACAGGGACTCTGCATTCTCCCTGTATAGATATGGGTTCTTTAGGGGGTGGGGGGGGGGTAAAGTTAGCACTGAACCTATCTGCCAGGATGTTGGCAATATCATTTGGTTCTGTAATTTCTGTGCCGTTGTGCTGTAACTCAGAGCAGATCTGAGTGTTGTCATTGAGATTCCTGACATAGCTATAGAATGCTTTGTGGTTGTCTTTAGAATCAGTGGCGGTTTTGTTTTTGTGTTTTCGTAGCTAGCTTTGGAGGATCTTATAAGGGATTGTAGCTTCTTACTGAGGCTGACCAGGGAGCTCCTCCACTCATGGGATTTTTCTCTTTTGCAACAGTTTCTTCCTTCTGTTGTAGAGTTTGTTTATGGCCGGGGACCACCAAATTGGCTTCCTTTTTTTGGAGGATCGCATCTTGACTCTATTCGGGATAGCACGATCCAGACACTCGTGTAAGTGCTTATAGAGTGAATTTGTGTAGGATTTAGCACTCGTAACTGTATTGTCCATCTGCATGGGTGTCATGAAGTTCACCACTTCTGTCTTAAGAAGCATGAAGTTGGCTTTGAAGAAATTTTTTAGCATAGTTTCCTTAATGAGGGGTGGGGGTGGGATGTGGATATCTAGGGTGATTAGCTTGTGGTCGGATCTGACCAATGAGGAGTTGACTTCATGTGTGGAACACCAGTCACTCATGTTGGTAATGACTAGGTCTTGGATATTGTTGCCCCTGGTGAAGGTGTCGATATGTTGATCCAGGGCATTGGAATTTATGAATTCCAAAAAGCGTTGAGCAAAGGAGTTGGTACATGAGTAGTTTTTGGTGGGGTAGTTGAAATTACCCATTATTAGGGTATTTGGTTGAACCCTAATATTTTCCAGTATATCAAGAAAAGAGGAGTGGGAATCCTGGGGCATGGTGGAGGATCTGTAGCAAACTACAATTTGGATTGCAGTTTTGCCTAGAGTTAGTTGCACTTGGATAACCTCGGATGCATTATGCTGAGCAACTGGCCTGAAGGTGTGGATATCCTTAATGAAAATGGACACACCTCCGCCTCTGGTGTCCCGGTCCAGGTTAGATGGCCAAAAAGTGTGGTATGAGTTATAGCCTGGTAATGCAGGGGTGCACTCTGGAGCCTTGAACCAGGTCTCAGTCACTGCACAGATATCAATGTTCTCCATTTTAAAGAGTACCTTGAGGGAGTGCATTTTGAGATTTAGACTTCTAGCATTGAGTAGCATTACCCACAGTTTTTGCTTGCCCGTTCCTGTTATGATGGTGAATTTGTCATTTGAACCTTGCCTAAAAAAGGCACTATAGTGGTGGCAAGAGCCTTAGCCAGTATCTGGAATCCCAGGGGTGACAGGGGCAGGCCATCTCTGGCAAAGCATTGTGGTCTGTCGATGATGTCGTCCCAGGCAGACAGATACTGGATCCCCTTAGAATGACACCAGAAGCTTAGCCAATTGTTGAACTTAATCATTTTGTTCTTGTAGTGCGGTATCATTCTGAGCAATGGCAGGATGCTACTCAGGGCTAGGGTCATATCTGCTTGGGCTACAAGATCAGAGAGCTCTTCCATGTCTCTTTTCATGTAGTCCAGGGAGGTACATCTCAGATCATTCACATCAACATGGTCAATGACAGAGTCATATTTGTACTTGTTGTGGAGTGACCTGAGTGCAAGGGTTATGTGGCGGATCCTGGCACCCAACAGGCAGCTGACAGTAACTTTCTCCTTGTTTAGACTGGTGAGTGGGACATTAGTGTGCCTGACTATAGAGTCACCTATGACTAGTGTGTTGGGTACGTTGTTTTGCCTTATGGGCTGTGGCTGAGTGGCACACTGAGTCTGTGGGTTATGTGTCATTTGGGTAGTGTTGGGGGGGTGGAGGTTGATTGCGTTTCTGCTTTGGACATCTGTGTTGCTTGAGCAGATTTTTATTGAGAGCCTCCATGAATGTTTTTGTGTTTCTATGTCTGGATTTTGTACTGGTTGGCTAGACAGAGAGACCAAGCTAGTAAAGATGTGCAGCAGGTAAGGGTGATAAAGGATAATGAGGGAAACGTACTCACAAGCGAGGAGAGTGTGTTGAGCAGATGGAAAGAGTACTTTGAGGGGTTGATGAATGAAGAGAATGAGAGGGAGAGAAGGCTGGATGATGTGCGGATAGTGAATCATGAAGTGCAGTGGATTAGCAAGGAGGAAGTAAGGATAGCTATGAAGAGGATGAAGAACGGAAAGGCTGTTGGTCCAGATGACATACCTGTGGAAGCATGGAGGTGTTTAGGTATAATGGCAGTGGAGTTTTTAACTAGATTGTTTAATGAAATCTTGGAAAGTGAGAGGATGTCTGAGGAATGGAGAAAAAGTGTTTTGGTACCGATTTTTAAGAATAATGGTGATGTGCAGAGCTGTAGTAACTACAGAGGGATTAAACTGATCAGTCACAGCATGAAGTTATGGGAAAGAGTAGTGGAAGCTAGGTTAAGAAGGGAGGTGATGATTAGCGATCAGCAGTATGGTTTCATGCCAGGAAAGAGCACTACAGATGCGATGTTTGCTCTGAGAGTGTTGATGGAGAAGTACAGAGAAGGTCAGAAGGAGTTGCATTGTGTCTTTGTGGATTTAGAGAAAGCATATGACAGGGTGCCTAGAGAGGAGTTGTGGTATTGTATCAGGAAGTCGGGAGTGTCAGAGAAGTATGTAAGAGTGGTAGAAGATATGTACGAGGGTAGTGTGACAGCGGTGAGGTCTGCGGTGGGAGTGACAGATGCGTTTAAGGTGGAGGTGGGATTACATCATGGATCAGCTCTGAGCCCTTTCTTATTTGCAAAGGTGATGGACAGGTTGACAGATGAGATCAGACAGGAGTCCCTGTGGACTATGATGTTTGCAGATGACATTGTGATCTGTAGTGAGAGTAGGGAACAGGTGGAGACGACTGTGGAGAGGTGAAGATATCCTCTAGAGAGAAGAGGAATGAAGGTCAGCAGGACTAAGACAGAATATATGTGTGTGAATGAGAGGAAGGATAGAAGAATGGTGAGGATGCAGGGAGTAGAGGTGGCGAAGGTGAATGAGTTTAAGTACTTGGGATCAACAGTTCAGAGTAATGGTGAGTGTAGAAGAGAGGTGAAGAAGAGAGTACAGGCAGGATGGAGTGGGTGGAGAAGAGTGTCAGGGGTAATTTGCGACAGACGAGTGCCATTAAGAGTGAAAGGGAAGGTCTACAAGAGGGTAGTGAGACCAGCTATGTTATACGGGTTGGAGACAGTGGCACTGACAAAAAGGCAGGAGTCAGAGCTTGACGTGGCAGAGTTGAAGATGTTAAGATTTGCACTGGGTGTGACGAGGATGGACAGGATTAAGAATAAGTATATTAGAGGGTCAGCCCAGGTTGGAAGGTTTGGAGACAAAGCCAGAGAGGCAAGTTTACATTGGTTTGGACATGTGCTGAGGAGGGATGCAGAGTATATTGGGAAAAAGATGCTACGGATGAAGCTGCCAGGTAACAGGAAAAGAGGAAGGCCTAAGATAAGGTTTATGGATGTGGTGAGAGAGGATATGCAGGTGGTTGGTGTGACAGAGCAAGATGCAGAGGACAGGAGGAAATGGAAACAGTTGATCTGCTGTGGTGACCCCTAACAGGAGCAGCTGAAAGAAGAAGAAGAAGATGTGTGGATTTTGGTGGTGTAGGTTTAGTGGGACTATGTGATGAGTGTGGTGCGGTGCAAGTGTTTACCTTCTCCTCTTTACTGTCAAGTTCAGTTTTGGATGGAGAGAGCTTTACCTCCAGTTTGGTTAAATAAGTGCATCTCTCACAAGTTGTAGTGTTGGGTGGTAGGAGGAGAGGGTTGTCTGTGTACATGAGGCAATTGCTACATTGCCCCAAGATACCCAGATTCATCAGATAGACAGGAGAGAACACTGGGAGCTGACCCTTGGACATGCCTGAATAAAAAACTATTTTCTTCTAGACAAGTGAGGAAAGTGAGTACAAGAGCTGTTTTTCTCCAAGCAAGTGAGGAAAGTAAGTACAAAAACTGTTCATAGGTTCATAGATTAGTAATAGGCTAACTGCCCCTGTGAGCCATTTTAAGCCTAGCCAGTTATCCCATGTGAGATTCAAACCCTGTACATTGTGTTTGTAAGGCAAACACCTTAGCCATTAGGCCACCCTCCCAACTTTCCTCTAGGTAATGAGGAAGGTTAAGTGCTGTAGTAATTTGTAGATTATTTAGTGCTTACAAAGAGTTCTGAACAAGTGCTGAGCATGAATAGGCAAATTCAAGTGCTAAAACCAAGAATGTGTATCTGATGTAGACTAGTTACAGGAAAGAAACAAGTGCAAACGCGGCTTTTAAATCAGAAAGTTGAGAGAGATGGAAAATTTGCTCAAACTGCCAATAACTACAATTTCTGGGCCAGAAACCACTCCTTATGTGGTAGATAGGTTACCTAGTGCTTACCACTGTTAAGCTAGAAGGCTTCCCTCCAACACAGAAAGTCTTGGGGGGGCTCAGGAGCTTACAAACAGTCCTGGATGCAGCAAATCTGTATCTGGACTAGACTAGTTACAGGAAAGGGTGGAAACAAGTGCAAATGCAGGCTTTTGAATCAAAGTTGAGAGAGATAGAAAAACTGCCCAAACAACCCATAACTACAATTTCTTGGCCAGAACCACTCCTTATGTGGTAGATAGGTTACCTAGTGCTTACCATTCCCACTGATTAGGCTAGAAGGCTTCCCTCCAATACAGAAAGGCTTGGGGGGCTCAGGAACTTGCAAGCAGTCCAGGGTAGAGCAAATCTGTATCGGGACTAGACTAGTTAAAGGAAGGGGGAACAAGTGCAAATGCAGAATCAGGAAGTTTAGAGAGATGCAAGAACTTACCAAACGGCCAATAACTACAATTTCTAATCCAGAAACCACTCCTTATGTGATAGATAGGTTACCTAATGCTTACCACTCCCACTGATAAGCTAGCAGGCTTCCCCCCAACACAGACAGGCTTAGGGGGGGCTCAGAAGCTTGCAAACAGTCCTGGATATAGCAAATCTGTATCTGGACTAGACTAATTACAGGAAAGGCAGCAAACAAGCGTACATTTTTTGTTATAGTTAAGCAGAACACAGGGAGATTCCAGCAAAGTTTTTTTTTTAATTTTTTTGTAAAGGAAAGGGAGAAGGGAGAAGCAGAAAATTAGGAAACTAAGTGGGGTGGCCTTCTCAAATGTTCTCTTTGTATTAGGTGGAATGAGCTAATGACATTAGACTGATAGGAGTGTCCCAGATCAAATTTACAGTAGGGGAGGGCAACTGCAAAGCCACCAACTATAAGAAGAAGACACCAACAGGGAAGGGAGGGAGGACGGGGAATAGCTCACAATATTCAATGAAAGAAATAACAGAATCGCAGACAGAAACACTATATTCACTGAACAAATAAATATAAAAATAAAATTTCAATACTATCTTTAACACTTCAAGTTTGTACTTATCCCAGCTTGTAATGCATTTGATTGTAGGTATAAAGCAGCCAGCCAAAGAGCTATTGACTGTACATAATATGAAACATTGCATACCTACATGTGATGATGTCAGGTATTGCCAGCTATGCTAGGAGAATTAGGAAAGTGGTTGTGTAACATATACCATGATAGCTAGATGGAGTTTTGTAAAAATTATGTCATTTCTATATCAAACTGATTTGTACAGGTGATTGTGTTAAAAATGCATTTGTAAAGCTGCTTATGTTAAAAATGTACCAACAGTGGGTCCTGCTGGACAGAAAAGAAATATACCTCTATATCAGGTGTAACTGTTGAAATGAATATATCATAACAGAGGATACTGGAAGAGAAGAGGTTAATCTCAGTTCAACTAACTTTGAAAAATAGTCTGAAATTAAATTACCTGGTTAAACATTGTATCTTACAGTTCTGATTGCAGTCAGAGGCAAAATATATGTGAAAACTAGGACAAGGAATTATACTGTATTTTTCTTAGGGGTGAACTAACTGCTACCCTGGAAGGGTGGAAGTTTTGAAATGGTTTTAGATATTCCAGATGCTATACACATCTTAGCAAATCTCTATGTATGTGTATTATGACACAGATGTGCTAGATTCTGGTTCAGTGCTAGTAAAGTGGGTAGTATGGGAACCAGAAGTCAGATGATCTGATGTGTGATTTCATTCTGTAAGCTGGCACTGAAATATTTTAATACTAGATGAGACAGAAGTCTCAGAGCAGTGCTTTTGAAACTTGACAAAGAAGGATCACTCACTCACTTCATCTTGCCTTGCTTTAGTAAGTAAACAGGGAATAGTAATTCTTTATATCAGTCAGGAAAATATAGTGTGATTAAGTATTGTGTTTCTGTATTTGTGTGAATCTTTCCATCTGTGTTATTTTTAATCTTTCCTGTGGCTGAAACTCTGGTGTTTATTGCAAATAGATATTTAGTATTTTCATGTTATTTTATTATTTATTATTAAATATATTTAAACTTTTCATTGTGGATGGTCTTTTAGAGACAATTTTAACCTTTGAGTGTACTTATATGTACTTGGTGACACAGTGGCCACTCCTGAAAACCTTGCTGTATTGGTTAAACATTACCATTTGTATTAGTATTAATTTTACTTAGCATAATTGGGTACCCTTGTAAGAGCCTTAGAGTAGCTAGCTGGTGGCAGTGTAAATACCTTATAGTTTGGGCAAAGGGTAGCAGATTGAGTAGGTCTGTGCCTGCATTTTCCAGGTGTGTGTGTGTGTGTGTGTGTGTGTGTGTGTGTGTGTGTGTGTGTGTGTGTGTGTGAAAATCAAATCTTAGAGAGTATGTGTGTCATCTTCTTGGAGCAGGGACACAGAGCACTGGTTTCACAGAGATGATGTGTGGAGGACTTGGCTTGGAGCACTCGGCTTAGAACTCACCTCTACAGCTGTGTCAGTGGGGAGGTTTATTGGGGGCCTGGAGAGAGAGAACAGGAAACCCAACCCATGGGCTGACTGCATTCCCTATGTGCTCTTAAGGGAAATTGTGCTTGGTGCAGAGAGCTCCATCTGGAAATACTGTGTGTGTCTATCTTTGTTCCAAATGAACATCCCTCACCAGTGTCCATGGTAAGGATTGAGACTCCTTGATTACCGACCAGAGCAAAGACATCACAATACAGTCATGCAGCACAGCCGAGTCAATGCACACTCATGCACATAATGTAACACACTACATAGTAACATCTCACAGACATCCCGCACAGCCAAATCAATGCACACTCATGAATGTAAGGTAAAATACTGCATACCTACAGTCATCCAACACAGCTAAGTGAATGTGTGCTCATGTACATAATGTAAAACACTGCATATCTACATCTCACAGTCATCCAGCACAGTTGAGTCAACGCATGCTCATGCACATCATGTAAAACACTGCATGATTACATCTCACAGCCATCTGGCACAGTGAAGTTAATTCACTGTCATGAATGTAATTTAAAACACTGTATAGCTACATCGCACAGTTGTCCAGCACAGTCAAGCCAATGCACACTGTTGTACATTATGCAAAACACTGCATTGTTACATCTCTTAGTCATCCAGCACAGCCAAGTCAATGCATGCTCATTCATGTAAGGTAAAACACTGTGTACCTACATCTCAGAGTCCTCTGGCACAGTTGAGTCAATGCACACACATGCACATAATATAAAACACTGCATACCTACTTCTCACAGTCATCTGGCACAGCTGAGTCAATCAATGCTCATGTAATGTAAAACATCGCATAGCTACATCTCACAGTCATTTGGCACAAGAATACCAGTATATTGGCAACCAGGCCACTGCAGGTGTGCACCTCCCCCATCACCATATAAATGAGGAGGAAATGGATTCAATAAAAAGCAAAGAAATGGGAGAATAGCAAGCAGAAAAAAACATAAGGTTAACCTTAAGTTACGAAAGGTGAGGGTAAAAGAATTTTTTTAAGTAATGAGCCCATTTTGTAATATAAAGAAAGCATGTGTCACCAAGGAAGGTAGTGAAGAAAATCTGTTAATCAGACAAACGATGAAATGAAAGCAGCAGGGTCAGACAGACAGACATGATAGGCACACAGAATGTTCGGAGGACAATGGATGGATACAGACATACAGAGAGTGAATAAGGGGTGATGAGGAAGGTTGAGTAATGAGGAAGGAATGGCAAATGACGTATAAGGAGGAAAAGTACCAGAACAGGGATAGGGTAAAAGCACAGGAAGACACATCAGGAAGAATTTATATAGTGAAAACAGGTTATTTATTCAAGAATGTCTAGCAAGATAGAAACAGAACACAGTCTAAGGCAATCTCTTTGGATTCAACACAAAGGAAAAAAGTCAACATATTTTGCTTAAATCAGCCTGTTCATAAAACACTTTCTTTGATACATTACTAAAGAACCCCAAATTAGCCACTCTTAGGTCTGGCAGAGTTTATTTATATGAATGTATTTTAGTCCATACGTTGAAACCAGAAAACAGCTTTCCTGGTTAATTTCAGTTATATGGGTTTGGTAACTTTGTACAAAGACACTAAAACACATCTCAAGAGTCTCATGACTTTTTTGCTTCATGGTACAGAAAAATAAAGCCTTACTGTGACCCAGATGGCTCATATTTAACTAGCGGCATGTGTACTGGAGGATTTGAATGGATGGAGGTGAGTGGGTTTGTGCAGCTGATGTTGGGCATCCAGTCCAGATTCACTGCAATATAGCAGCAACAAGACCCTCATGAGTTTCTTGCTGCAAGCAGGTATACTGCTTTGAAAGTGGTTGCACATGCCTTAAACTGAGCAAGCACCTATCAATGCTGGAAATATATGGCTCTTGCAAAGATTGCCATAGGGAGGTATTGGATGTTAGGATAAACTCTCCAGCAGCACAATGACACTACACCAGTGTCCTCCACCTTCTCACCAGCCCTTGAGGAGTCATTGAATTGAGCTCAGGGGAGGCTAAAATGGGTTTACTATAGCCAGTGAATGAGGAGAGGAGCTGATGACAAATGAGTGTCGAGGGGGAAGGGAAAAAAGGAAGCATCTCCTAGCTATTTCCAAATGAAGTACTTTCTTTCCATTATTCAGGAAAAGCTTTATTAAGATATCAGCCCTTTTAACCTACATTCCCGCTTGCTTGATTACATGTTATCCTAGTTTGTAGATAGTTCAACAAATAGTCCTGCATGGGGCAAGTTAGCAAGAAACACTCTGTTTGTTAATTCCAACATGCATGCTTCTCACTTTTACAAACAACATAAAACATATCAGGGCCATCTTTTCTGTTCAACTCTCTCTCTCTGTATTTATGTATATATTTGCATTTGTTTGCCGGGAAAGACCAGCTGGGCAAACTCCTCTTTTAGGTGGACGCCTGGGGAGAAAAGCTCCTGCTAGCAGTTATAATAATCAAAGCAGGAAGAACTAACATACATTCAGACAATGACATAATTCAAAATTATATCTAGTTACAGGAATGAATATAGTAATAACAGAATACAGTGTTGATAACACAATATCACATGAAATCACACCATATAATATAAAAGGAAAGCGTATACAAAAACATGGGAGAAATATGTTTGCTGTTTATATTACTATGATAGTATGAGATATGTAGAGAAGGGGAGAAGGTAGTGAGAGTAAGTGATTACAAAAATGTAGAAAGATAAATATAGTATAGGTACAATGTATACAGTATTTACAACTAAGGTAATTATTCTTTTCTCCCCCTTTCTCATCCTCTTTCTCTCTGGGTTCATTCTGGCTACATGTACTTAAAGGAAGTCTGCCCTTAAAGAGCAAATCTAATTTGGCAGGTGAAGCCACAAAACATTTTAGTACCATGAGGCTAAAATATCTGCCATAATCTATTAGACCTATATGGGCATTATAATATGTAAACATGTACATTTTATTTTTCTTTTGAAATTAAACGCGATTCATTATTTTCATACCAGTAAGGAAAATTGTATGTGCACTCCAAATATGGCATGTCTTATGATATTGTATGGAACATAAGGAAATAAGAAAATAATGCAATATGATTCATTTTATTTCCATGCCTATTCAAGAACATTGTTTACTTTGTTAGAAACTTGCATTCAGTTTTCCTGTGGAATTGTATTCTGTGTTATATCTTTGTTATTATACTGGATAGTGTTTTGTTTTCTATAATTATACTAAGCTGAAGATCTGAATCTAACACTAGGTGACCTAGGCAGCTGCCTAGGGCCCATGTTTTCTTGGGGATCCCTGTCTTCCCTCGAAAATTTCCTGTAAATAAAAAATAATAAAACAAGAAACCTGACTTCCATTACCACACAGCACCGGCATTAGGACCTTGCAGGAGACAACATGCCAATGTCCATCAGCACATAGCACAAGTATTAGAACCTTGTAGAGAGCATACACAAGGCCACTGGACCTTGCTGAAGACATCACGCCCACTTCCATAATGCCAGCCTCAGAAAACTGTGGGAGATTTAAGTCTTACATCAGTGCAGTAATCGATTTGGAGCCATGAGTGCGCATATACAGAGCAGCAGCCAAGCCTGATAGGAGCTGTGAGTATTCCTTAACACAGGGAAAGGTGTGTAGGTGTGTGCATGTGCGTGTGTGCGTGTACTGTCTAGTTAAGTGACTTTGCTCAGAGTGTAACCCTGATCTTGGTTATTGACAAGCCAGTGCCTTAAATCTCCACAACAACTGTCAGATCTCCTTTAATTTTATTTCTTTTTTTGTTTTTGTAAATGAGGATTACAGTCCATCAGTGTCAATCACAGTGTTTCATAGTTGTCTTAAGTGTCAGTGGTGCAACACGTAGCATACTTGATTTGAAAACAGAAGGCTGTGGGTTCTTTTCCCACACCAGGTAGATCAATTGCTGATAAGCAATTTTTTTTTATTTAATATAGGCAATTTATTCTTCAAGGGCAGCAGACACTGAATTTATAGATGAAGCACTGAAATGTAAAATTGTTTGCCAACAACAACTTCTTCATTAGTTACAGTTCTATTTAATGTGGAATTATTTAGACAACTTTTACTTTTGCAGAGATTGTGCCTATTGAATGATATTAATGGATTATAATGACTGCTGTTGAAAGCCGTTTTTGGTTGAAATGTTCTGAAATGGATAGTTTTGTCATTATTGGTTCATACATTTTGTATCACTGCTTACTGCAAAAAATATTAAAAACTACAAATTTAAAATGCACTCTAATATGGTGCTGTATCAAACAAAGAATATAATTTACTACAATCAGGAAGGTGAATTAAAGAACACACATACTTATGAATGGTCCTAAAAATGTATGCAGGGTGCCCCTGGTTTGAAAACAGACCAAAGGTACACTTAATCCATCAGTGGCAATGACATTTTCTGTGAATGTGGGTTTCAATGCAGTTTCACAGAATGTGAGTTTTAAGGGCAGAGATTTTACTATTCCTTATTTTCATTATGAGTCTCTATTGTTTTGTTTTACAAATGGCTACCAGTGTTTGTGCTGTAAAATTTGAAATCAAAGTTTTATGTTAAATCCAAACATCTGTAATCACTGTAAAAGTAAAGAAAAAATAGTATGCTCACTGACAGATTTGAACAGTGTTTATGATAACTGGAGGGAGATGGATAAGTAATGGGATACTAGAATGGCTGCAGGAGAGAGGAACCTTGGCTGCAGGTGAGAGGCCTGATCCATTACCCTGCCTAAGGCCCTATTGGACCATAATCCGGTTCTGTTAAGTTGAAGCTTTAGCCCCCGATCTTTCACTGAGAATGGGCCTCTACAAAGCAGATAACCAATACATTATCCCATGCATGGAACCTAGACTTCTGTCCTTGTTTGTTGCTCTCAATGTCTTTAACTCCCAGACCATGTCATGCCACCAAATTCCCAACATTTTAAATGTTTTTCAGTTGTTAATACATCTTGCAGGGTGATGCGAGAAAATAATGTATAGGTAATAGAGGTCTGGGGAATGCTTAACATGCCCTTTGAAGTTCACAGCATAAACTTACTCACAGAAAGTATAATACATGCATAAACTAGCGGAACATCAGAAGAAATGCATGTAATACTGGGAAGGCAAACAAGAATGTGATACATTAGCAATCAGAACTCAATGTGCAATCACTAATCTGTGGTTGTCGTGATATGTATCAAAAGGTCAAGGTTATGACATCTTGCTAAATTTCCCTTACACTAAAGTATGGCAGTTTCAGAGTTAGTATGAGCAAGAAATGGGCTCATGGGGATGCAGTCCCTATATTAGGGAGTGCACTAGAGAAAACCTTCTGTCAACATTATTTTAAAAAGAACTTACCATTTTTAATGTAAGTGGGAAATAATGAAATAACAAAAAGCAGCATGCAATAAAAACATCAAAATCTAAAATTAGAAAACAGTATGATCCTACAGTCCTATTTAATTTTAAGGTTTGATGCTTTTATTCTATGTTCCTTTTTTGTTATTACATTGGTAAGTGTTGACTGCACAAGTATTGCATTCTTATCATAGAAACATCCCTCTGGTTGCAGTATCATGGCTTTTCTCCTTAAATCAGAGCCATAATGACCTAGTTCTGCTCCTTGCTCCTGGCATGAAGTAGGTGCCTCGGTCCTTCTTCATCCTTCATCTTCTAACACATATCATGACAACCACAGATTGCACATTAGAGTTCTGATTGTTAATGTCTCACATTTTTTTCCATGGCAGATGCTAACACAAGTGGCCCAATTCCTAAACACAGATCATCTGCAGTAGGCTGACATTCTGCCTCTAACCGCAAGGCCACCTACGTTTGTCCCATTTAAATTAAAAAAGCTCCCAAATCTGTCATTAACTTTCAGTCCTTTCCCTAGCTGACTCAGAGTTTTAGAAGGGAGTGTGACTGTAACAGATGGAAGTTTTTTTGTTTTTCTTTATGGAAGAAAGATTGAATTTGGATGGAAAATGGAACATCCTTAACTAGAGAAGGATCATGAAATAATGTCTCTGGGCATCACATGCACTTGTCCTACATATATGTCTTTGAGACACCTGCTCCAATCACCCTGCAACTGAAACTAAAGGGTGCCCAAATATGGAATAACTCAAATCATGAGCCCCAGGAAGGACAGCAGCTTGACCCTCTCTGTACCCAGGATAACACCCTCCCGTGCACTTGTTGCTAGTTAGTCTCTGGTCAATGGCAGGACAGATAGATGATCTGACACTGTGACAGTGGACTACTCCAAGTTGTGTTTATTTCTTATCCCTGCTCTAGGACACTAAACATGTGATATCCTGGATATTCCTGTCTATTTTGTCCCTTCCATTTACCAACTACTTCTGCCATATTGGTAGGTCCAGACAACCTGTCCTTGTTGTAAAACTGATCATCTACCCACCTCCATCTTTCCAGCAGACCATCTTCAGTCTTGGTCTTCTAGTCTTCTACTGGAAGACTGATGTTTTTCATTAATGTGGATATATTTTCTGTGTTCACAATTTAATTGTGTCACAGGGCCTATCCTTAGTTCTTCTCCATATAATTGTTGTTTTAAGCATCAGTATTAGCAAAGGCAGTTCAATTACAAATGTTTAACCATTATTTTGATATGTATTTAACAATGTGACATATCTGAGACCTTAACTTTTTTCTTAAGTGCATTTTACCTTCTTATCTGCCAGACATTGAGTCTCCCCATGAGGCTTAAGCCTATTGGTTCCCTCTGTACTAGGTATCCCCAGTGTTGGGCAAAAGGCATTCAGAGTGGCCATTATCCAGAGAGACTTCAGAATCCTTTATCTTTCCTGCCTACATCCTAATTATCTGTTTGCAAGCTGCAGAAGACACCATCCTTTGTACTGGCCATGTGAGCTTATTTTAGCTACCCATAATGGAGCTCATAACATTCTTCTCAATTAGTCCTGACCATGGTGAGGGCACCCTGTCCCATCAATTAAGACACTATAGTTTATTCCACAGACCAGGACCCAAAACCAATCTGTCCATCTAACCCAAACTATCAAGCCCTCCCTCCAGTTAGTGGCCCATGTCTTCCCTGAGTATAAGCTGTAGGTATTTCCCCTAACTCTAACCCTACCCTAACCTCACCCTC
>NC_056748.1:123742119-124024619 GCF_019279795.1 Protopterus annectens | reverse complement strand
GCACAGTTTAAAGTTCTCAAGAAAGATGATTAAATGCAGGAAACCATCTTTAAATGTACAGGCTGAAGCCATTTTCCATAAAAGCACGGTCTCAATTTATACCTGCAATATTCACTGCTGATCAGCATTCACTGAGACGCAAATTCACATTTCCTTTCTTCAGGTTAAGAAGTTCTTCCCTCTCTAAAGCTCTCTCATAAACCCTTTCCTGCCTTCAAAATAGTTTTGATTTCCAATTCTACTAGGGCAGAAATACAGTCTCTTTATGTAGCTGTTAAACTCAGCTTCCTTTAATTTCTTACTTTTTTTCCTACCTCCCTCCCTCCCATCCTGACCAACAGCTACCATTAGCTCCTCTTCGCCTGGTTCCACAGGACACACCTTATCCTCCCCCAAGCTCAACCTGACCCATTTTTGGGGACAACAAAATTAATCTATAGTTATGTAAGGAATCTCCATGGCAATACCCAGATTTGCTCTGAGCTACTGCATAATATTACCTCCTATACCAAGCCAAGAGATATTGCCAAAATACTGGCTGATAGATTCAGTGCCAACTTTACCCCCCCCCAAAAGACTGATCACAATACCAGTAGATTGCCAGACACCCAGTATTACTGCTGCACAGGTTAAAACAGCACTGTCCAAGGCCAGGAATACAGCTTCTATGGGACCTGATAATATCCCTGGCTGTGTTGTACATGAACTACAGAGTGAACTGGCACCTCACCTGTGTGCCCTGTTCAATCACAGCCTCACCTCGGGCTTTGTCCCTACCAAATGGCGCACTGCTACAGTCATCCCCCTCCACAAAGGAGAAGCAACTACAGACCCTGAGAACTATTGCCCCATTAGCCTGATGAGTCTGATATGCAAAGCTATGGAACGCATCATCATGGACCTAATAAACAAGGATGTAGGAATTCTCCAAACTCTGGATCCTACACAGTTTGATTTTGTGAAGGGTAGAGCATGCCTGCTCAACTTGGTCGACTTCTTTGAGTCAGTCACGAGAGCTGTGGATGAAGGCACGGTGGTTCATACTGCCTACCTTGATGTGGCCAAGGCCTTTGATACCATTCTGCACTAAGGAATCATAGAAAAACTCATTAAGCTAGGCATCAACCCCTATATCACTAGGTGGGATGCAAACTGGCTCACAAATAGAACCCACAATGTGAAAGCAGCTGACTTCCAAGTAAGACTGCAGACCAGTCACGAGTGATGTCCCACAGGGTTCGGCCCTGGGTCCTCTCCTGTTTGGTATCTACTTCTCTGAAGTCCAGGACAACACAAAGGGACTCTGACTGACAAAGTTCACAGACGACTGCAATTTGGGAGCTATTATTAACTCCCCAAGTGATGTTGACATCCTGCAGAAAGGCCTTACTGAGACCAATGACTGGTGTCAGAACCATGGCCTTAAGCTCAATGCCAAAAAATGTGTCATCATCCCCCTTGGGAAAAACCCAGTTCCCTTGAATTACCACATCGATGGTAGTCCACTGAACACAGAAGGTGTTATAAGAGATTTGGGAACACAGGCTGACAGCAACCTCTCTTTTGACCACCACATTGCCACCATGGTCAGAAAGTTATTCTGTGTGGCACATCTCATTACTAAGGGTTTTGCATCCATGAAGAAAGAGATCATTGTCTCCCTCTACTCTTCCCTCATTAGGTCAATCACTGAGTACAATGCCCCATTTGGCATGTACCTCACTAGACTCCTGCAACAAGTGGAGAGGCCACAAAAGTACCTCACAAAATGGATCCTAGGCCTTAAACACTTGTCCTATATGGACAGACTCAAAAAACTCCAACTATTCTCTGTCTCATATCGCCTACTTAGAGGCAGTCTCTCCTTGACTTGCAAAGCCATGTCTGACCCAGCTCTGCTAGAAATGCTACATCTAAAGAAATCCCAATCCCTTCACACCACATGCTCCAGACACCTCAACCTCATTACCACAATCAACAGAACATGCTGGAGGGACAGGTTCATAACCCAGAGACTGCCCATGCTCTGGAATAGACATCCCATACATGTCAAGCAGAGCACCTCACTGACCCTCTTCAAGATAAATCTTGATGAGTTGATGGGAAATAGAAAATTCACCTCGGGGATAACTTCAGTGGCTCTATTCGACAGAGGCACTGGCAACTAATGTCAGGTGGCAAGATGCCAGGGTAATCCTATGGGCTAGGCTTGTAAAGGCTCCAGGGCCATTAGCCTAGTACACACCTATGAACCTATAAGAATGCTGGTGCAGCATCATACAACTGCAAGAGATGATGCAACTATCCACCAATGGCAGCTTTGCAAGATCCACAATGGCCAAGCACTATATTACTTGTAGAATGGAGCTTGCCTGGCTCTTAGTGCCGCTGCTGCTACAGTCATCCTATGCAACTTGCCCTCACGGATGGGACTCCTGTTTCCATCCTCTGCTGCTTGGTGTCTACAGTGTCCATGCAACTAATTGAACACGATTCATCTGGGGCACACTCAAGTCTAGGAACTCACCCAAGGGGCTGGGTAACTCACAGATGTTATCAAAAGGAAGGTGCCGGCTTCACAAGTAAACAAACAAAAAGCACCAGTTCCACAACGATAAGGCTCAAAATAAAAGTAGAGGTTTATTAGGGCTCCTGCCAAACTCAGTAGACACAATACAATACGCTGTGTAAAATCACATCAAACGTTTCGTCAAGCCTTCTTCAGATAATACAAACACATAAAGCCACTTGTCAGTTGTTTAAATACATTTGAATATAATTGGATCAACACATCAACCAATGAAATAAAAAGATTAATTAAGTACTTAATGATAATTGTAAAAAAGTAATAAAGTGCCATTTACAGTGCCAAAGTGTAACTATAAAACCTATTTACTGGATGAACAAGCCATATACACTGTCAATTCTAGCAAATGCTTATCTGAATCTCATTCAAAGTTAAAATTGAGAGTTAAAACCTCATTCATTAAAATTGTAAATTAAAAATTAAAAAACCTTCCTTTAAGTTACAAGCTGTTAAGTAAACAATACTACACTCTACTGGTCAGAATTGATATTGCAACTTCCAATGTTTAAAAGGAATAAGCAGAAAAATACATGTATAATGTGATTTAAAAACTTTTTCTTAAAAATACTTCTAAAATTAACATATCATAGTTTAGCTGCCCTTAATTTTAAAACAGGTGCTAAGGACACCATGTCATTAATCCCTGGATATTTATTTGATTCCAGGGTAATCTGCCAAAATAATTCCCTGTACTCCAGTAATGTTTCCCACATTCCCCCTCTCGGGTCAGTGGGTACCACTTCTACCACAAAAAATTCAAAACTAGAACCTTTACAGGTTAATGTGTGTTTGTACAGGGAATTATTGGCATGATGTTCTGATATCATATACATGTTAAATAAATCCTTTGTTTAATTCTCCTTTCGCTTTTACCCACATAAAAAGCATTACAGTTTTTACACAAGGCGATGTAAATAATCCCTTTTGTGTTACAATTAACAAAGGATTCACATAGTAAAGTTTTATTCCTTGCTACTAAATGGCAGCTGTTTCCTACTTTTAAATATGAACAATACCTACAGGCACCACATTTAAAAACCCCAACTTTTTTCTTCTTTTTATCAGTGTTTCCTTTACAACCAGTCTCTATAATTCCTTTTATATTGTTACCTTTCTTATAAATAAATTTAATTTCATGTTCAAAATGTGACCTAGATCCGATACTTGGGAAAAGTTGTCCCATTCCTTTTCAAATATTTTCTTCACTATACTAGATTGACCGTCGTAGGTGGTGATGAGACCTGAAACAAACCCATCATTTAGGTCACCATCCGGGTGTGTTCCCGCCAACACTTCTGACTTACCAAGTATAGGTGCAAATCTAGTTTTCTCCGCTCCAGGACTTCATTCTTAATGTCCTCAAATAATGTGTGTGGGTATCCTCTTTGTGTAAACATCTTATACAAGTTTTCACATTCTCTCCTAAAAGTTTCATCATCTGAGGTCATTCTACATATTCGGACTAGTTGCCCTTTCAACACACTTTTTTCTGGTGAAGCGGGTGGGAACTGGAGAAATGCAAGTAAGTATTTGAAATGTCTCCTTTCTATGTACCTTTGAAACAAATAGATCATTTGCTTTGGTAATGTTAACATCCAGGTAACATAACACACCGGTGTCAAAATTCATTGTAAACTTGAGAAAGTGTGTGGTCTCATTGATGTATTCAACAAATATATCAAAATCATCCTTTGTACCTTTCCAGAAGAAACACAAATCGTCAAGGAATCTACAATACAAGGTCCACTTGTCAAGAAACCTAGGAATCAAAATGTATTTGTTCTCCCAGTATGCCATAATAATGTTTGCATATGTAGGTGCACAATGAGACCCCATAGCCACCCCTTTCGTCTGCCTGAAATATTCACCTTCAAAGAATAGAAAATTGTACTTTAAAACAACTTCCATAAGAACTAAAATAGTGGTAAATTCATTTTGGGAAATACTCTTTAAAGGTAACAACATCTCTTCAAACCACTTTAAGCCAGTTTCATGTGGGATACTAGTAAATAGATCTACAACGTCCAATGTGGCAAATCCTGTTGTATCCATATACATAGAGGGTTCTATTTTCTAAGAAAATCCCATGAGTCTTTTAAAATGTTCTTATTCTCATTTACCAAGTGTTTAATTTTCACATCAATGTATTTAGCAAGGGGTGCAGTTATAGATCCTTCAGAGACAATAGCTCTAAGAGGTGGGTCGTTTAGATCTTTGTGCACCTTCGGGATCCCAAAGATGCAGGGTATTTTAGGTTTTGATACTGTCAGAAAATTAAAGGTTTTTGGTCAATAGATCCCTCTAGTAGTAGGTCCTGCAATATTCCCCTTATCCTACTATATGCTATGTGTATTTCATTCAAAGAGGTCCTACTATATTTGTCTGTGTTATTCAAAATATTTAACATTTTCCTTCATACACAAAGCGATCCATGAAAACAACGCCCCACCTTTGTCAGGTTTCATAACCCTGATAGATCTATCCTTGCTCACAGTTTCCAAAATTTTCTCTTCGTTGTCAGATAAATTAGGACGGACGTAATGCTGTGATAAAGACTTCCTCAATTCATGTTCAACTTTTAATTCAAAGTTTCTTAACTTGGGGTGTAAGGGGGTTAAATGTACTCTTCGTCTTAGTTCATCACTTGTGCCTGTAGTACTGTTACCCTTAAAAATATTTCCAAGTTTTCTTTCTGGTAAAGAGTTTTATATCCACTAGTAGTTTGAACAAATTAGTCCTGCGTTGTGGTATAAACCCAAAACCTTTGAAAAACTTCAAAATGTGTGGTAGTGAGTGTGGTATTTGAGTAATTAAATATATTAAAATCATTGTATGTCCATTTTTACCTTCATTCACAATCCCTAGTAGTGGTTCCACTGTTGCCTCCAAGATGGGTGCCCCCTCCGTGTGTAGTTTTTGAATTGTAATCTACAGGGTCCTTCTGCATCAGTCTCTCAGATCTCGTAAGGGAAACTCTTCTACATCAATGTCATCATCTATATGTGTAGGACTGCTTGGTAATACATCTTGCTCATTTCATTTTGCAAATCTAAATTAACCCTCTTATTCCAAAACTTAGGTTTAGGGTATTGTAGCTTATTTTTATATTCATACATGTCTCTCTCAATTTTACCAAATTTCCTATTCTGTACTTCTATACAATGAGATTCAATGTCTTTAAGCAATGTTTTGTACTTAACTTTGTTTTCTTCCACAGTAAACAAAGATCATTAATAACTGCCTTGTTAATTTCTTCTATTGTGTTAGACAATTTAGACATTTCATTTTCATTATTTAAAATTATGGCCTCCATAATCGCAAAACCACAATTATCAAATGCTTTTAACAAATTGTTATAAAATTCAGTTCCTTCATGTACATTATTTGGGTACTTGCTTACCCGTAAACCTTTAGGCACTATTTCTAATTTTAAACAGTGCCTAAGGTATGCATTGTCCATCTCAAACATCTTGTACTTCTTTAGATGAAAGTGCAGTTCATTAGTCATACGGTTGTAGTTTCCTTTAACAGTAGTAACACTCTTTTTGTTTGAGAAATCAAACTTGCCGTTTACTATATCACTAAATAAACTATCAGTACCTTGATTAGACCATTGTCTACTAGTAATGTTGTTCGTTTTACTAGCAGCACGCCGTTGTGGCAAAGGACGCCTGTCCTGCGTCTCCTCGAATGAAAAGCATGTCAGCCAATCCGTGGCGACGTTTTTAAACTCTATCTCACTGCCTGGGAATCAGGAAGCTCTGAGGCGCACGGCTCCCACTGGGGACACGGCCGAGCACACTGACAGCAGAGAGAACAACGCAAATGAACAGGATGCTACAAATTTGGACTTGTTGAATGATTTTCCATGCTTTTCATTCGAGGAGACGCAGGACAGGCGTCCTTTGCCACAACGGCGTGCTGCTAGTAAAACGAACAACATTACTAGTAGACTATGGTCTAATCAAGGTACTGATAGTTTATTTAGTGATATAGTAAACGGCAAGTTTGATTTCTCAAACAAAAAGAGTGTTACTACTGTTAAAGGAAACTACAACCGTATGACTAATGAACTGCACTTTCATCTAAAGAAGTACAAGATGTTTGAGATGGACAATGCATACCTTAGGCACTGTTTAAAATTAGAAATAGTGCCTAAAGGTTTACGGGTAAAGTACCCAAATAATGTACATGAAGGAACTGAATTTTATAACAATTTGTTAAAAGCATTTGATAATTGTGGTTTTGCATTATGGAGGCCATAATTTTAAATAATGAAAATGAAATGTCTAAATTGTCTAACACAATAGAAGAAATTAACAAGGCAGTTATTAATGATCTTTTGTTTACTGTGGAAGAAACAAAAGTTAAGAACAAAACATTGCTTAAAGACATTGAATCTCATTGTATAGAAGTACAGAATAGGAAATTTGGTAAAATTGAGAGAGACATGTATGAATATAAAAATAAGCTACAATACCCTAAACCTAAGTTTTGGAATAAGAGGGTTAATTTAGATTTGCAAAATGAAATGAGCAAGATGTATTACCAAGCAGTCCTACACATATAGATGATGACATTGATGTAGAAGAGTTTCCTTACGAGATCTGAGAGACTGATGCAGAAGGACCCTGTAGATTACAATTCAAAAACTACACACGGAGGGGCACCCATCTTGGAGGCACGAACAGTGGAACCACTACTAGGGATTGTGAATGAAGGTAAAAAATGGACATACAATGATTTTAATATATTTAATTACTCAAATACCACACTCACTACCACACATTTTGAAGTTTTTTCAAAGGTTTTGGGTTTATACCACAACGCAGGACTAATTTGTTCAAACTACTAGTGGATATAAAACTCTTTACCAGAAAGAAAAACTTGGAAATATTTTTAAGGGTAACAGTACTACAGGCACAAGTGATGAACTAAGACGTAAGAGTACATTTAACCCCTTTACACCCCAGTTAAGAAACTTTGAATTAAAAGTTGAACATGAATTGAGGAAGTCTTTATCACAGCATTACGTCCGTCCTAATTTATCTGACAACTAAGAGAAAATTTTGGAAACTGTGAGCAAGGATAGATCTATCAGGGTTATGAAACCTGACAAAGGTGGGGCTTGTTTTCATGGATCGCTTTGTGTATGAAGGAAAAATGTTAAATATTTTGAATAACACAGACAAATATAGTAGGACCTCTTTGAATGAAATACACATAGCATATAGTAGGATAAGGGAATATTGCAGGACCTACTACTAGAGGGATCTATTGACCAAAACCTTTAATTTTCTGACAGTATCAAAACCTAAAATACCCTGCATCTTTGGGATCCCAAGGTGCACAAAGATCTAAACGACCCACCTCTTAGAGCTATTGTCTCTCTGAAGGATCTATAACTGCACCCCTTGCTAAATACATTGATGTGAAAATTAAACACTTGGTAAATGAGAATAAGAACATTTTAAAAGACTCATGGGATTTTCTTAGAAAAATAGAAACCTCTATGTATATGGATACAACAGGATTTGCCACATTGGACGTTGTAGATCTATTTACTAGTATCCCACATGAAACTGGCTTAAAGTGGTTTGAAGAGATGTTGTTACCTTTAAAGAGTATTTCCCAAAATGAATTTACCACTATTTTAGTTCTTATGGAAGTTGTTTTAAAGTACAATTTTCTATTCTTTGAAGGTGAATATTTCAGGCAGACGAAAGGTGGCTATGGGGTCTCATTGTGCACCTACATATGCAAACATTATTATGGCATACTGGGAGAACAAATACATTTTGATTCCTAGGTTTCTTGACAAGTGGACCTTGTATTGTAGATTCCTTGACGATTTGTGTTTCTTCTGGAAAGGTACAAAGGATGATTTTGATATATTTGTTGAATACATCAATGAGACCACACACTTTCTCAAGTTTACAATGAATTTTGACACCGTGTGTTATGTTACCTGGATGTTAACATTACCAAAGCAAATGATCTATTTGTTTCAAAGGTACATAGAAAGGAGACATTTTCAAATACTTACTTGCATTTCTCCAGTTCCCACCCGTTCACCAGAAAAAGTGTGTTGAAAGGGCAACTAGTCCAATATGTAGAATGACCTCAGATGATGAAACTTTTAGGAGAGAATGTGAAAACTTGTATAAGATGTTTACACAAAGAGGATACCCACACACATTATTTGAGGACATTAAGAATGAAGTCCTGGAGGGGAGAAAAACTAGATTTGCACCTATACTTGGTAAGTCAGAAGTGTTGGCGGGAACACACCCGGATGGTGACCTAAATGATGGGTTTGTTTCAGGTCTCATCACCACCTACGACGGTCAATCTAGTATAGTGAAGAAAATATTTGAAAAGGAATGGGACAACTTTTCCCAAGTATCGGATCTAGGTCACATTTTTGAACATGAAATTAAATTTATTTATAAGAAAGGTAACAATATAAAAGGAATTATAGAGACTGGTTGTAAAGGAAACACTGATAAAAGAAGAAAAAGTTGGGGTTTTAAATGTGGTGCCTGTAGGTATTGTTCATATTTAAAAGTAGGAAACAGCTGCCATTTAGTAGCAAGGAATAAAACTTTACTATGTGAATCCTTTGTTAATTGTAACACAAAAGGGATTATTTACATCGCCTTGTGTAAAAACTGTAATGCTTTTTATGTGGGTAAAAGCGAAAGGAGAATTAAACAAAGGATTTACGAACATGTATATGATATCAGAACATCATGCCAATAATTCCTGTACAAACACACATTAACCTGTAAAGGTTCTAGTTTTGAATTTTTGTGGTAGAAGTGGTACCCACTGACCCGAGAGGGGAATGTGGGAAACATTACTGGAGTACAGGGAATTATTTTGGCAGATTACCCTGGAATCAAATAAATATCCAGGGATTAATGACATGGTGTCCTTAGCACCTGTTTTAAAATTAAGGGCAGCTAAACTATGATATGTTAATTTTAGAAGTATTTTTAAGAAAAGGTTTTAAATCACATTATACATGTATTTTTCTGCTTATTCCTTTTAAACATTGGAAGTTGCAATATCAATTCTGACCAGTAGAGTGTAGTATTGTTTACTTAACAGCTTGTAACTTAAAGGAAGGTTTTTTAATTTTTAATTTACAATTTTAATGAATGAGGTTTTAACTCTCAATTTTAACTTTGAATGAGATTCAGATAAGCATTTGCTAGAATTGACAGTGTATATGGCTTGTTCATCCAGTAAATAGGTTTTATAGTTACACTTTGGCACTGTAAATGGCACTTTATTACTTTTACAATTATCATTAAGTACTTAATTAATCTTTTTATTTCATTGGTTGATGTGTTGATCCAATTATATTCAAATGTATTTAAACAACTGACAAGTGGCTTTATGTGTTTGTATTATCTGAAGAAGGCTTGACGAAACGTTTGATGTGATTTTACACAGCGTATTGTATTGTGTCTACTGAGTTTGGCAGGAGCCCTAATAAACCTCTACTTTTATTTTGAGCCTTATCGTTGTGGAACTGGTGCTTTTTGTTTGTTAACTCACAGATGTTTCTTAAATCATTACAGCCGAGTGCGCCTGCAGGCATTTCTGCAGTTAGCTCCTACTGTGCCTCTAGGCATCAAATATAATTTGTTCATATTTGCATTAATAATCCAAACTCAAGCTACATATTAGGTATCAGAATATTTTATTTTGAAGCAGACATGATGGCAAACACAATTGTATTGAGATTTCACCTCTGTCAATGAGTATTTGTTAGAACTGTGAGGTGATAACTTCATTTTTTTAAAAGCTGAAGCCACACCCACTGGGAGTTAAAGGTACAAACTCAAAAGAGCTATACTGGAGGGAATGAGTTAATTCAAAATTCCATAAGACACACTGCAACAAGGAATTCCTTCACCTGTTTAGTTAGTTCTCTCTCTCTGTACACTGAATTCATAGTCCTTGTAAATGTGTGTTGGGTATATTACACCTAAATTCTAGTCATTTGCACTGGTTTTTCAGAGTCAAATGCACATTACATTTGCTTAGCACTCACTCTCTCTCTGTATTAATCTCTCTTTATATATACATATACATATATATATATATATATATAGATAAATAGAAAGATACAGAGAGAGAGAGAGAGAGAGCATATTAATTTATGAAAAATGTATGTAAAAGTACATCTCAGCCAGCATACCTGAGAGTTTACTTGGAAACTTATGCAGCAATGGGGACATCATTCAATGTTCACAAAAACAGTAACTAGACATAAGGACAGAACCTAGATCTTGAAGCAGAGCTCATAAACATTACTTCGCCATGCCACCCATTTCTATGTGTCCATAAAGAGGAATGTATATATGCATTGCATGTATGCTATACATCAATACAACTATGAAAAAAAGGACTTGTATACTAAACTGGGTAAAGTAGGAACACATAAACATTAAGGAAAAGATTGTAGCTGAGCAGATATGACTCAGCATTTTGCACATATTACACGCGTTTTGATGGTATCATATTATGATATATGATCATATGGTATTATTCAGAACTTCCTGGCTCACTTATTCAGATCTTCCTTGTGCCTGGCTTGGACACCCATGACTGCAAGACTTGGGTTACTTCTAAGACCATCTAGACCTACAAAGCTGATATATGTATAGTTTGCACTTGTTCTACATGTTTCAGTGCTATTTAACTTTTCTGTACAGCATTTGTTCATTTGGTCAAGTTTATCACTGTTTTCATCCTGCACTTATTAATGAAACTCCATCTGTTTGTTACTGTATTGCTCATAGGTTATTTTAACAGTATTCTGATATTTCCTAACTTACTCTGATACTGAAAAAGCTGTTATGAGTTTGCCAAAGTTCTCCTGAGTCTGCCAAAATATTTCTAAGTTTTGCAAAGTTTTTGTGTGTTGTGAACATTTCTCAGGGTTAGTGAACTTATTTCTAAGGCTAAGGATTCTTGATACTGCAGGAATTCTGACTTCTATTGTAAAGCATTTGTTACTGCACTTGAGCTCAGCACTAATTTGTTTTACATTAGGAAGGTTCTTTTGCACTCTGGTGGGAGCAGAGAGCTGAATTCAACCCATCCAAGTTGGGAACTACTGGTGGAAAGCTTATTGTGTTTTTATCTGATTGTTGTGAGGGTTTGACTTTGTAGGGTCTTTCATCCTGCTTCTATAAAAGCCTTGCACTTGTGCATAGCAAAAACACAGTTCCCAGTGCTTGCATGTAGGCAGACCTCTACAGTTTGGAATTCTCTGTGGGAGGCACTCACTATGCTCTCCCATTGTTCATGAATATCCAAGGAGCTGACAGATTGAACAGAGGGTGGTACCACTGCAGGTCACCTAGTGGTGTACTGCTGAATACTCTCACTTTGACTTTTAGGCGACTATCCCCTACTCTTTCCCATCTAGAAATTGTTTTTCCTTTCCTTACATAGCATAGGCTAAATTTAGACCTGCTGAATCTAGACTGTCTGGTGTCACTGTGTTCTTAAACCAGCCATCTTACATTAAAATGGCCTCCCTGCACGCTTGTGGCAGAAGTGTGTAGTTCAGGTCCCATTTGCATTGGGGATTGCTGGATATAGGCTCAGTTTGAGGCTTTCCCATTGTTACTTGTGTTAAAAACTGTTTAAATTCACCTGTATATAAGCCTTGCATTTGCATGGGTTTGAGTCCAGTTTACTGGAGCTGCTCAACATTTGACAACTTTAGTCAAAGGTCTTGAGTGCATCTGCTCTAAATCCAAGGCATCCACTGATAAAAAAAAATATGTATATTTTAAGCCAGCACTGCACTTTGTTGACTGAATGCAATTGAATTACTGTTTCATATTTGCTGTTTGTGACTGCATTTTACTCTGCACTTGAAATTGTTTCATTACCTTATATAGCATAGGCTAGATTCCAACTTGATGAATCTAGATTGTTTGATATCACTGTGCTCTTAAACCAGCCATCTTACATTAAGAAGGCCTCCCTGCACCTTTGTGGTAGAAGTATATAGCTCAGGACCCATCTGAGTTGGGGATTGCTGGAGAAAGGCTCAGTTTGAGGCTTTCCCATTGGCAGCTGTGTTAAAAACTGTTTAAATTTGCCTGTATAACAGCCTCGCATTTGCTGTATGCTGTGCACCATGTAACTGGGCTTAGCAGTGCCCTGTATTGCTGCAAATGCCTAGGAATATTATTTTTCCCTAGAGACCTTTCAGTAGAACTCTCCAAGCCTCCCTGCTGATCAATGAGCAACTCAGTTACACTGTAAGCAGTGTTCTCATACTTAACATCCACAACCTACTATACACCCACTACCTTTGCTATAGCTAGTCAAACTAGCCCACTAGTTAAGCCAAAGTCCTTAGTAGAGGTAGGCCACTTCCTTCCCAAATACCACATTCAGAAAAAAAAGTGCCACAATGGATGGGCAGTTTCCCATCATTTCTCCTGCCAGCTTGATTGATATGGGCATCTTCAGGCAATATAGCAATTGCTTCATGTATACTGACAATCATTTACACTTAACTCAAACTAACACCCTATGTGAGAGAAGCAAATACACTGAGGAACTGGAGTCAATTATCTCACTTAAAAACAAACTAGACATCAAACGGATTGTCAGCACACATGCTTCACCTCTCATGCAAACCTCACCTCTGACACAAAATGTGGTCATAATACATAAACCCATATATAAGAGGGTGCTCACTTAAAGCCTACCAAAAGAACAGAGACCTCTCGCACACCACCCACACTCACCACTAATCAAAAAGAAACAACTACACATATCAACACACACCCGTGACTCAATAAATAAGCCCCTAAGGCAAAACACATCAAATGTCTTGGTCACAGATGACTCTATAGTGCGACACACAGATGCTCCCCTCACTAGACTGGACAAGGAAAAGGTTGCAGTCAGCTGCCTATAATGTGCCAGGATCTGACAAATCATGCATGCACTCAAGTCACTCAGCAACAAGTACCATTATGACTCTGTTATAGTCTATGTTGGAGTGAATGACTTGAGACATACCTCTCTGGATTATATGAAGAGAAACATGATGGAACTCTCTCTTATTATGTGTCAGAGACAGGTATGTCCCTAGCCCTAAGCAGTATCATTCCCTCACCTAGGATGGTGTCACAATATACACAAAAAATGATTGGCTTCAACAATTGGCTTAGCTTCTGGTGTCAGTCCATGGGGATCTAGTATCTGAGAGGATATGGGAGACAGACCTTGCTGCTTTGTTAGAGATGGTCTGATCCTGTCGCCCTAGGCCTTCGGATACTGGGAAAGGCCCTTTCTGCCCCCATATTGCCTTTTTTAGGCAATGTGAAAACAACATATTTTCCAACATAACAAAATCTAATCGAGACAAACTTAGGGTCATGCTGCTTAATGCTAGGAGTTTAAACACAAAACTGCACACCTGAAATCACTCCTCACCTTGGAGGATGCTGACATCTGTACAGTTACTGATACGTGGTTCAAGGCTGCTGAGAGCACCCTGGCCATGCAAGGCTACAATGCCTTACATGCATTAAGACCTCAAAATTAGCATGAATAACCCAAAGGTGGAGGTGTATCCATCTTCATTAAAATCATATACACTTCAAGACTGGCCAAACAGCATGACTCTCTCAAACTACTCCATGCCTAATTAACTGTTGGGAAAATGCCATACCACATCATTGCTTGCTAGAGATTCCTCACCACAAACCAGGATAAACACACCACCTACCTTGATTTACTGGAATCCCTCACCATACAGCCCAACACCTTAGTCATGGGAGATTTCAACTATCCTTCCATAGACTTGGGTCATACATGAGTAAAAACATGCTCACCCAGAGCTTTCTAGACTTTGTTAAAACAAATGCTCTGAAGCAGAAAGCTTGCACCCCCACTAGGGGTGCTATTCTGGGCACAGTACTCACCAGCATGGGGGGATCACTATACTTCCCCATGCGTGATGCCATCCCTGGTTAGATCAGACCACAGTCTGTCTCATTTGAATTAACCACTGGAACTGACAACCTCACAGGAACAAAATTTATAAAAAAACTTTACCAAGGCTAAATAAATGATGGTATAAAAAGCTTCATACCACCCGCAATCATCAGACATCAATAATCACGCAAATGCCCTGCACAGATACTTAAGTGATTGCATATACTCTGTTGTACCTGACTGGATCAAAACAAATAAAAACAAGCCCCCGTGGTGGGCTTCAGATATAAACACATTATAAAACAAGAGGAAGAAACTGTTGTCCAGAAGCAAGAGGGGTATCACTCTGCAGAGGAAGAGTTCCCTCTTAAGCCTAAATAAGAAAATCAGAAATCTTGCAAAGTCTTCTAAAGCAAATTACAAAACTAAAATTGCATCCCTAACCAAGGATAATCATAAGGCATTCTTTAACTATGTCCAAAGTCTAAAAGGGAATGCCTAGCTATGTGCCGAACTGGTTATAGATGGGATCACTCATACTACACCAGATGATATTGCCAACCTGCTAGCTGACAGATTCAGTACAAACGTCACCCCATGCCCACCTACTGTTTCTGAAAGCATACCTGACACTAGCCCTCTGCCTACTATCTCTAGAGAACAGGCCATCTCTGCACTTGCAAGGCCAAAAACACGGTCTCAGTGGGACCAGATAATATCCCAGGTTGTTTACTAAACAATCTAAAACAAGACCTAGTAGACCCACTTGGTGTTCTCTTTAATCATAGCTTGAGAATTGGCCATGTTCCTGCATAATGGAGAACAGCAACAGTAATCCCTCTGCACAAAGCTGAGCCATCAACTGATCCTGGGAACTACAGACCCATAAGTCTAACCAGCTTTATTTGTAATGCCATGGAATGAATTATCATGAATCTTATCAACAAGGGCATAGGTGATCTCCAAATGCTGGCACTAACTCAGTTTGGCTTTGTTAAGGGTAGATCATTCTTATTAAACCTAGTAAACTTTTCTGAGAATGTCACCAATGCCATGGATGAAAGTAAGACAGTGCACACAGCCTATCTCAACCTTGTCAAGGCTTTCGACACAATCCCCTGCTCTGCCATCATTGAGAAACTCCACTAGCTGGGGCTTAAACCTTACTTTACTAGATGGGTAGCCAATTGGCTCTCTGACAGAACAGACTGTCAAAATTGGTAACTCCACCTCCACCAGTAGACCCATTACCAGTGGAGTACCACAGGAGTCTGTGCTGGGCCTCTTACTTTTTGGCATCTATTTCTCAGACGTCCAGGCCAAAGTAGACCTCTAGTTCACCAAGTTCGCAGATAGTTGCAAACTGGGAGCAATCACTGAGTCCCCTAATGTTGTCAGCATATCACAAGAAGGGCTAAAACAAATGAATGGTTGGTGCCAAAGCAATGGTCTAAAACTAAATGCAAAAAATTGTATTATTATGATTCCCTTTGGCAAAATGAAATTCCATGCAAATTACAATATTGACAACACCCACGTGAGTTCCAACTCAATGGTGTGAGACTTAGCAACACAGGTTGATAGCAATCTGAACTTTGACCACCAAGTTTCTACAGTGGTAAGGAAAGCCTTCTATGTAGTGCACATCTTAAGCAATCCAGGTTGAGGGATGGTATAACACCAATGTACTCGACCCTCATCATATCACTAATAGAGAATAATGCACCCTTTTGCATCTACCTCACCAGACACCTGCAGCAACTGGAGAGACATCAGAAGTTTCTCACTAAGAAAATACAGAGACTCCAAGCCATGACCTACATGGACATGCTGAAAGCCCTGTAACTTTACTCTATGTCTCACAGGCTGCTGAGAGATGACTTGTGCTTGGCCTATAGGGCAATCTCCGACCCTGCCATAATGGAAATGCTGCACATCTGCAAGTCAAATGGGACAAGAGTCATTCACTCTAGAGATATCAGCCTAGCCTGTGACATTAACAGAACATGCTGGGGAGACAGATATGTCTCTCATAGACTGCTGCTTCTCTGGAATAGACTTTCTATTCATGTAAAACAGAGCTCGTCACCGACCCTATTGAAATGCAGTCTAGATAATTAGCTGGGAGACTGCAAATTCACCCCTAGGGTGGAACCCATGTCTCTCATGGACAGAGGCAGCCAGTTTTGATCACAGACCTGCTCTGTTCATAAAGTTGTTCTGCGAACAATCAAAAAAGAACAAATGGGGATAACTGGGATTAACATGGCTAGGCTTGTAAAGGCTCTAGGACCACTAGCCTAGTAACTTCCTATGAACCTATGTTTTGGCAGTGTTTTTCTGTAAAACTGAACTGGATTATATAGCAGAAGTCTAGCAAAAGATAAATGGCACAAAATCACATGGCTTGCTCTCTTATGAGTTACAGTTTTCTCCTAGACTGAACACATGGGCAGCCATCACTATCAATAGAGGTTTCAAAACAAAGGGAAATGGAAATAGGTTACAAGGACTTTCTCCTTTATCGTACATGCACACATACATATAGTCATTTTAGAGCCCCCAATATACCCAAAACATGCCTTTAGAATGTAGGTGGAAACATAGCTCTCAATTATCCAGATTTTCGCAGAATGTCCAGATTTTTGCATCATATTTTCAGTCTCTTTCTCATAAAATTTAGTTTTTTCTGGCCATTCTTTTGCAAACTGATGATGATTAAAGTCAGAAAACATTGACAGGCATTTTAGTTTCAGACTTCATACCCTTCAGAAAATTCATGATAATGCAAAACCTGTTATTCTATCACATTTCTACAATTGTAAGAGCAATATTTAAAAATTGCCCCTATTTTTGGGCATTTGTCCCTCCATTATTTATGGCTTTGTCTAACTTTTTAGCACTAAAAAGTTGAGAGGTACAAGTGGAAATAAGAGCACCTAGAGAAAACCCATGCAATCACAAGGAGGAAATGCAGACTCTAGACACAAAGTGTTCCATCCTGGATCCGAACCAGATACCCTTTACCTGTTAGGCAGCACCACTGCCTACTGCACCACTGTGCCACCCTAGATATTGCTAAATTTGGTCACACCAGGTAACTGCATCATAAAATCATTTAAAGAGCTTGTGTTTTCTTTCATAACAGAAATCAAATGAGAAAATAAAGTTGGAATAAATAATAGACTTGGATAGACCAGAAGAGCATTGTTAGTTTGGAACAAGAAGGCAGATTACTGAAAGATAGATTTATGAGTGGTATTTATTGTAAAATATGCAGAAGAGACTGTTTTCCAAGGAAAAGTGAGTACTTGATAAAGTATAAAATATAGTATTAATAGAAATACCACTGCAACGTATCAATTACAGCCTGATATAGTGGTGGGCAGTGTTAACATAATGCGCACTAAGTTTATTAAAAAACATGCATGGGTTTGCTGTGTCAGAATGTTGCAAGTTAATGTCTGCTGGTTTGGATAAAACTACTGTAGAATGTGTCATAAAATGTGACAGTAAAGTCTGGCTCCGTGGCATAGAAGGAAGCCACGAATATGATGCAGACAATCTAAGTTAATTTAATTGCTTGAGCTGTTGGAGACTCAGGTTAATGTGGGGGATTGAGCAACAATTGCCAACCCTTCTTCCTTATGGCATGGGTGGGTATATGTTTTTAAATGTCACTGCACTGTCCAGTTGCAAGATGATTCCACATCTTAGGGCAAGCTGCCATATGTTAGGCAGTGTTATGAGGTGCAGTTAATACCATGAGTAGTTATGTGCAAGATGTAATTGCATTCTCCACATGAGTTAGGTTTTCTTTCCGTAGAATTACAAAATGTCCTCTACCTGTTTGTGTACGTGATGTCTTCCCTGCTGACTCACGTCCTTCAGTGGGTGGTGACCTCACTGGGAGACATTGAAATGACATCTCTCCTTGGCCATTTTCATAAGAAGTTACAGGCTAATCAACTGGGAAATAATGATTGTTAATCAGCAGTGCAGTCAGGATGCCAAACATGTTCTTTAAAAGAGCCATGTTAAGCAGTGGGCACACGGAAAACTATAAATAAGTATAGAAAAAAGTAGGGTGCAAGATGGAAAGTATGATTCATGTTTTAAACAGTGAATTCAGGAAATGAAAATGGATCAGGCTAAGTGGAGTCAGATATAGAAGTTGAACACATTCTGTTTGTAGCATAAATTAATAGAGATTGATCCTATGTGGCAGGAGTAAATCATGGGATGGAGTCAGATACAGGAGCTGATCCTATGTGACAGGAGTAAAACATGGGATGGAGTTAGATGCAGGAGCTCCTTTGTCTATCATTTATCTGTTAAAAATATGAAAGTAAACTTAAAACAGCACACCACTGAATACACCAGATGAATGCTACCTGTCACCCAGTTTAAAAAGCACTTAAAAGTAAAATCAAGTTGGAGGTTGCAGGAGCAAAACAGGTCCAAAAAATAAAGAGTATCTCAAAACCAACTATGTAAAAAGAATGAATATTTATTTGAAGATGAGCGCTTTCACTGTTAACACAGCTTCTTCAGATCTAAGTTAAAATAAATAAAAACTTATAATGGTTCTTTTATATGATCACCTCTGGTGGTCAACAAGTAATTACAATGAAGAAAACATAGACTGATTCTTTTGTATGATCACCTCTAGTGGTCAAACAAGTAATTACAATAAGGATACATATAATGAATGAATAACAAGTTGGATATACATCATAAAATCACAAATCAAATAGATGTTAGATGCTCAAACAATGCCTGTCCTGAAAATACAGAAAATCCCAATCAACTACATTTAAAATGACATGAAAAATATGTATAACCTATATGAGAAATGGGGGGGAGGGGAGAAAGAAAAAGCTAAATTCTCTAGTGGTCAAATAAGTAATTACAATGAAAAAAACATAAACTGGTTCTATTGTATGATCACCTTTAGTGGTCAAGCAAGTAAATACAATAAGAATGCATGTAATGAATAACCAGTTGAATATACAAAATATATATCCTGAAATCACAAATCAAATGAATATTGAATGCTCAAACAATGCCTATCCTAAGGATACAAAAAATCCTAGTCAACTACATTTCCAAATGGAATGACATGAAAATTATCGAGCCTATATGAGAAATGTCATGAGTGAAAGTGAGTATTAAAGGGGGGGGGGGAGAGAAAAAGAAAAATAAGGTAAAAAAACTGGTACAGATGTCACTAGAGAGAGCAGATACAATCTATTTAATATTCCTACGTGTTCTTAGTCTCGGTTTTATCGAGGCTCTATCATCGAGGCCAGATCCTTTATCTGCCCTAAGCCGAACTATCCAGTCACATTCCTTGTTCTCTGTATGCATCCTAATATCACCGCCTCTTATTGCTGGAACTATAGTTTCAAGTACTCTAAAACAAAAACAGTGCGATCTTCCTGCAAGATTGACGTTTTTCGCTAGGGCATTATAAGGTGAGCCCTTCCTTATGTGATAGATGTGTTCCCTCATTAGATCCCTTAATGATCAGTTGGTTTTCCCAACATAAAAGCAGGAGCAGATCTGACAGGTGGCCAAATATACCACATTAGTGGTCATGCAGTCAGCCTCCACATTTATTTCATAGGTGACAAGCGTATCAGGATGTAAAAAGTTGCTGTCTTCATTAATAAATTGACAGAAATTGCATCTACCACACGGTTTAGTATGTCCTGCTACTTTGTTTACTGTTCCATACTTAGGGTAGCATAGCATCTTTTTAAGATTGTTCTTATTCTTGTACAAAAAGCTGGGAGTTTCACCAACTATGACTCTTAATTTAGGATCAACATGCATGATGGACCAATATTTATTGATGATATCCCTAATCTCATTATTATCTGATGAATAATATTTTGAAAACTTAACATGAGATGATACGTGCTCCCTATTCACCTGGGTGTTGGAACTGTGACGTCCAAAATATGGTGTAGCTACAGTGTTGCATAGTCCTAAGGCTCATTCCAGAGAAGGATCAATTTCATTAATATTGTATCCTCTCTGCAAAAGTCTATTTTTAAGGTCCCCTAGTTCAGATACAAAGCCTGCCTCCAAAGGATTTAGCCTTGATGCTCTAATGGCCTGACCTACCATAACATTCCTGAATACAAAAGGAGGGTGCATGCTCGATCTCATGAGCAGGGTATTGACATGACATGGTTTCCTGTACACTCCTGTATTAATAAGACCATTTGGAAGTTTTTCAATATACAAATCCAGGAATTCAATTCTGTTATATGAAAACTGCATTGTAAATTTGAGACAATCAATTAGATTATTCATGATAGTGTACATCAGTTGAAGTTGTTCTAAAGTGCCATTCCATATCACAAACACATCATCGACAAAACGTCGATAGAACTTAACGTGTTCTTTAAATAATGTCTCACAAAACAAGATATGCTGTTCCCAATGTGCAAGGAACATGTTGGCATAGCTATTGGCACAAGAAGTGCCAATAGCTACGCCATCTACCTGTTTGTATATGATGTCAATGAAAACAAAAAATTTGTTTTCTAATACTAGTTCCAGGAAGTGTACCAATAAATCAATCTTCACTATGTCATACTTACTGTGTTCCTTAAGATATTCAGAAATAAACGTAAGTCCTAAGGTGTTCAGAATGACCGTAAAGAGTGATTGTATATCAAGGGTCACGAACATATATTCATCAGTTATGCCCTTACAGTTAAAACAATCATATAGTTCTATTAAGAACTATTTGGAGTCCCTTAATACAAACTTATTCTTGTTCAGTACTTGCCTCAGATGTTTCTCTATGTATACAGAGATATGCTCAGTGACCCATCCACGGCCAGAAACAATTGGTCTCATGGGTGGGTCACTGGCATTCTTGTGTAATTTCGGCAGGCCATGTATAACTGGAATCAAGGGTGTTTTCACTAGGAGGTATTCATATAAATCACGATCAATCAAACCACTCTTATGAATGTCTGATAGGATGTTATGTATATATAAGATGACTTCTTTTACTGCTGATAACTCAGTCTCTTTATAAAATTTATCATGCAGCATGCTTGACATAGAATCATGGTAGTGTAGGGTATTAATCACTACAATACAACCACCTTTATCAGCAGGTCTAATAATGATTCTATGGTCCTGTTGTAGTCTCTTAAGACTCTGCCTCTCTTGGTATGTTAAATTATCATATTTTCTTAAAATCCTACCTGATTTGGTTCGATTGTAATAGTTATATATCTCATCTTCTGTGAGCCTAAAATAGGCTTCAACAAGTGGATGATGTACAGGTGTATACTCACTTAATTTTTTGAACACTAATGCATCCTTTGAATATGCTGTAGTATCAGAACCTCCAAAATGGAGTTTCAGCATTACATTCCTGCAATAAAGTTTCAAGTCAATAATTGTATCTGTTAAGTTACTGTGTGTTTTGGGTAAAAAACTAAGCCCCTTTCTCAATAAGTTGAAATCATCTTGTAAGTGCAGCATCAGATAGATTGTGTACTATGTTTTGTCTGTTCTGTTCCACATCTTTTTCAAAGTGCGGTTCTGCTGAAACTCCCCTGAGAGTTTCCTTTTCTGCCTGCCACGACTCATAGACCTTGCCCTTCTCGGGCCTTTCTCCAGTCGAATTGGCAGGGGAAAAGACACCTGTGGATTAGCATCCAGACTAACATCACCCACATTCTTCCTAACTTTAGTTCTAACCACAGGATCAGTAAGTTGACAAGGTTTATCCTTCACAATCTTGACTGCAGGATATAAATTATTAGTCTCACTTACACTCGGATGTATGATGTGGATGACATCCACTGAGTCAGTGGTAGAGCATTATTGCATTGTCATTGGGATTTTCTGTATTTTCAGGACAGGCATTGTTTGAGCATCTAACATCTATTTGATTTGTGATTTTATGATGTATATCCAACTTGTTATTCATTCATTATATGTATCCTTATTGTAATTACTTGTTTGACCACTAGAGGTGATCATACAAAAGAATCAGTCTATGTTTTCTTCATTGTAATTACTTGATTGACCACCAGAGGTGATCATATAAAAGAACCATTTTAAGTTTTTATTTATTTTAACTTAGATCCGAAGAAGCTGTGTTAACAGTGAAAGCGCTCATCCTCAAATAAATATTCATTCTTTTTACATAGTTGGTTTTGAGATACTCTTCATTTTTTGGACCTGTTTTGCTCCTGCAACCTCCAACTTGATTTTAAAAATACGAAAATGTTTTCACATATGCCTTTGTATATTTCAGAAATATCACTAAAACAGAACACAAAGTTTGGCCTTGTATGCATGTAAATCAACAGAGACTGCATTTCATAGTAGAGAATGAATATAAACACTGAATTAAACAGGTATGTGAGTACTAAAGGTAAGAAATGTAACTACTGATCTGGAGACAGAAAATCAAGCTTGATGCCTTATGATGTCAAAGCAAGCTGAAAGTTGAACTATATGAGGTAGAAAGTGAATCGGCTTTCTCTAAAATATAAAACAGTGAGTGTGCTGCACCAGACTACTTCTTAAAGAAGTTAATATAAGAAACATTCATCTCAGAAGAAGATTCAGTCATCATTCACTGCCAAGTACTGAAAATTTGTTTCCATTCCTATGGGAATGGAAGGGACGTGATTAAAATTTACCTGAAGCGAATATATTTACACATAGAAATGAAAAACTCCTCTGAAGAATTCTAACAATCAGCAAATAGCAAGGTTTATTCCAGTAAATCAATATTAAAGTACTATCTTTATCTATTTGTCATCAGTTAATGGATTATGAACTGTAATAAATTCTTAGTATACAGTTCTTCTATGATGTGACTGTGAGAGATAGGTTCATAGATTAGTACTAGGCTAACTGCCCTTGCAAGCCATTTTTAAGCCTAGTCAACTATCCCTTGTGAGACTCAAACCCTGCACCTTGTGTTTGTAAGGCAAATGCCTTAACCATTAGGCCACCCTCCCAACCCTTAGACTACCCTCCCAACCCAGATATTTCATATTTCTGATGACAGAAAAATATTAAGAATTCCTAAATAATCTTTGAAATATGCTAGACATATTTGATTAATTCTGATTTTAGAACTGAAACTCTAACCTAAGCAATGTAGTTATAATGGCTGTAGATGGGTCCCCTACACATGATAGAAATTTCAGAAAGCTGATTCCCATATGACCGAGACCATATGATCGACTTTTGAAATTTCGATCATGCAGAACAGGCATCTCTGTATAGTGCAGAATGGGAAGAGTCCCATCTTCCACACTGTAGTGCAATCTCAGAGTTGGTATATTTAAATTGCAGGGGGTTTAGGGGATGCAGCCCCCCATGGGGGGGTGCATAGCTATGTGTAGGTAAGTTTTTGTTTTTTGTTTTTTTTACACGTTTGAAATTTCAAAAGTTGATCATATGGTCTCGGCCATATGGGAATCGGCTTTTTGAAATTTCGATCATGTATAGTAGATGCTTGTATGTATAAACTACAGCAAGAAAGGACATATGATTAGGGAATGTAAGTACTACTGAAAGAAAAGAGGAAATATTTTTGCTATGAGAAACAGTCTAAGAAGTGCAAAGCTCACAAACAGAAAAAAAGTGAAGGTACCATCAGAAAATCTACATATTTTGCAGTACCCTGCACACGATATCCAGTCTTCAGGTGCACACTAATGTGTTGATTACGGCCAACAGAGCAAAGTTCAGATAGGTACCAGGTCCAAAGTACTGGCTAGCAATTTACCAGGTCCCTATTGAAATGTTGGGACTTAGCAAACACCGAAAAAAAGACTGAAATACAGGAAAAGAGCAAATTTTGAACAGTGATTTTCTCCTTTCAACTTCTTTGTTGAAAAGGGAAAGTCCCCCAGCACCTCTGATGTGGAGAGCAAGACCCCTTACCCCAGAACTTATAAATATATATATATATATATATATATATATATATATATATATATATATATATATATATCAATTCCAATATTGTCATACCTCAAAGAAAAGGGACCATTCTTAAAAATGTAATTCCATTTTTTGTGTCTTTTATTCTCTACATTTTGGGACATGACAATCTGAGTCCCAAAATGTTTTCCTGTTTTTACAACTACCAACTACCAATAAGATATGAACTATAAAAGGGTGGTGAGATGTTGCCGATACACTCTACTGTAAGTATAGATGTTAAAATTAGAAGAAATACTTTCAATAGTAAAATGTTGGGTTTGCTCAATAACAACGGAACTTTCTTGAGAATGTAGATCCTACTGGAACCTGCAGCAGTGATAGATATACAAGGTTTCATGATTACCTGATATGCCATAGATTGCAAGAAATATATTTTCCTGACTCAGATCATATAGCAGCAGTAGTACCATTAGAGAAAAGCTCTGAGGCAGATGATGTCTTATGAGGGATCTGCTATGTTCTTAAATTCCAGTAATTGTGAGAAAGCTCACAACACATAACACAATTTAAATTAAAACAAAACCCACAGCCTCATCACAAACAATATCAAATTTTGCCAAAGATATAAGAAGCATCAAAACAATTGCATGCATATTTACTATCTAAGAAGATAATAATTGAAACTACTTCAATGATCAACTCACCCATCATCCAAGAAGCCAGACAAGTCATGAAGGTCAGCAGCAGACTAAAAACATTTAAATGGACTTATTCAAAACATGCAAACATGATTACCCTTTGCATGATCCTAAATAGATTTTTTTCCAGACATAAGGTCATTGCAGATTTTGATATGCCCAACAGGTTTTAAAGTTTGCCTCTGCATAAATAGCCATGAGCAATATTTTTTCTGGTTTTATTATAATCTAAGTGCACAGTGTGCTGGATATTGTACAGTATAAATGAACAGTCAGGATAAATGGATAAAAATGGAATTTAAAAACATTTCTATGCATCAAATGATGAATCCATAATTACAATGTGAATGTGTTTATTATCAATAAAGATCACTCAACCCCTTTTAAACACGATACTACCAATGAAATTCAGGATACAAGAATTCGGCAATCTGAGGATTCAGAGCATGGATAAGAAAATAAGAAAGAAAAGAAGAAGTTCACAATAAATAACAAGGAAGAAAAATAAATTGATTATTGTTTGTAATATAAAGAAAATCCATACTAAAAGGGCAATGCTTTGTTATGTAATACACAGATTACAGGAAATGATAACATTGTTCAATCAGAAAACATTCAGTCTACAGAAAAAAAAAACATAATTTTCCAACAGGTGAGGTAGTAAAAAGAGGCAATGTGCATGGGAAATGGAAGAAATCAAAACTGAACTTGTAAGGATTGAAGAGTATTAACTGTAGGAAAAAGAAAAGAAAGACTGAAGTTGACAACATGGCTCAAGCTGTGGAAGTACAAAGCCAGCTGGATGAGAATCATATGATTGCAAATGTCATCAGCAATTTAAAGAATAGGATTAATAAAACTAATGTGATGAAGATCATTCCTTTGTAACAACCGATAGAAAACAGGATTAATAAAACTAATGTGATGAAGATCATTCCTTTGTAACAGCCAATAGAAAACGGGATTAATAAAACTAATGTGATGAAGATCATTCCTTTGTAACAATTGATAGAAAACGGGATTAATAAAACTAATGTGATGAAGATCATTCCTTTGTAACAACCAATAGAAAACGGGATTAATAAAACTAATGTGATGAAGATCATTCCTTTGTAACAACCAATAGAAAACAGGATTAATAAAACTAATGTGATGAAGATCATTCCTTTGTAACAACCAATAGAAAATGTGATTAATAAAACTAATGTGATGAAGATCATTTCTTTGTAACAATTTAGGAAACGGGATTAATAAAACTAATGTGATGAAGATCATTCCTTTGTAACAACTGATAGAAAACAGGATTAATAAAACTAATGTGATGAAGATCATTCCTTTGTAACAACCAATAGAAAACGGGATTAATAAAACTAATGTGATGAAGATCATTCCTTTGTATCAATTGATAAAAAACAGGATTAATAAAACTAATGAGATGAAGATAGTTCCTTTATAACAACTGATAGAAAATGGGATTAATAAAACTAATGTGATGAAGTTCATTCCTTTGTAACAACTGATATAAAATGGGATTAATAAAACTAATGTGATGAAGTTCATTCCCTTGTAACAACTGATAGAAAATGGGATTAATAAAACTAATGTGATGAAGATCATTCCTTTGTAACAATTGATAGAACTTCATATTACTGAAGTCGAAGATGGAGATTCTTCAGATCTGGTCAGAAATGATATACTTCAATTGGAGATTCAGTTATTGCAGGAACTGACACTTACATTTGCAGAAAAGATAATATAAATTGAATAGTTTTATGCTTACCAGGAACAAATATACAAGATGTAAGAAAGGTCATAGAATGTCTTAATGTAAGGAAGTATGGAGCTGTTTTTATTCATGTTGATTCAACTGATCTAATCTGCAAGGATTCTCAACTATTACTAGTGAACTTACAGCCTTCTTAGATTTATACTGCAGTTAGGACATATTTTTCATGAATCTCATATTGAAAGTAGAGTCAGGTCAGCATAAATGAAAAGATTTTTAGGTAAATACCTACATGAAAAAATGGCCCATTTAAAAATGGAAATGTATAGAGCACCCAAGCCTAATGCTGGCACACAAGTATTTAGACAGGATGGTGTGTACTTGTCTAGACAGGGGAAAGAGAATTTTTGCAACATATATATTGCAATATTTGACTAACACAAGATTTTTGCCAGGTCATAAATTTAGCAGTTCACAGAAAACAACATTTGATGTATGTTTAATGGTTGTCAGTTCTAAGAGATTTAGTAATAACATTTTTTTTAATTGGAAAATTTATTACATTCCCACAAGAGTGATGTTGTTATGTATTTGTGAAACTTGGTTAAAGAGCAACAACTGGATATCAGTTTTGTCAGAGTATAAATATTTTTACTGTAGCATACATTCTAAAAAAATTCATGTGGGGGTGTTATGATATGGATTAAAGACTGTTATGAGACATATGGTTATTACATGTTCTGTGATAACACAAATACTATAGATTGTTTAACTGTGACAATAAAGACATCCCTGGAATATATTCCAATTGTTGGAGTGTAATCATGCACTGATGACCTAGAGGAATTCATAAATGTATTACATGAAACACATGAGGGAAATAATAGTGGCTGGGGGCTTAAATTTACCAGAAACAAAAGTGGAATACTATTGATTCAACATTAGTAACAAAAATATTTACAATGTATGTCCAGGAACAACAACTGCTTCATATCGTAAAAAAGTCTACCAGGAAAAGGAACATACTAGATATTGTTTGTGTTATTAAGGAAATAAATGCTACTTCATGTCAGACTTTACCACTAATTATATGTAGTGATCATGACATTATAAGGTTAAATTTCTGCTAGATAATTCTGTCAAATGTAAATCTCAACTAATGCACAGAAGATTAATACAAGACTATAAGGATGCAAAACAGTCACTATGTAAAAACAATGGGAGGATGCATTCAGTTGGGGGAAAACTGCAGAAGAAATGTGATACATTTTGAAAGGAAAATTGAATACAAAAAATGTTTAACATCAGGACCTAGGGATGTAGGGTCAGGAGGATATATTTCCATACGAACAAGATATTTGACTAAGGTGAGAGACAAAAAATATAAGAATTTGAAAAGAGGTCAAACTATGACTTTAAAAACTGAAATAATCATGCTAGACACTCCAATTAAACAGAATATGAGGCAAGATCAAGAAAAATTTAAAGAGAGATACAAATTGATAAATTGTGTGTTGATTCTAAAATTTATTTTCAGACACAACAGATTATAGATATGTTTATAAAATTTTATGCAAAGCAGTTTGGGTACACAAAGGGGGAAATAAATTGTCCTTGTGACATTTGACTAACTTCAGATGGTGCAATTAAATGAGATTGTATTGAAAAAGTGCTATGCAAACTGGACCCAAACAAAGCACAGGGAGGAGACAAAATTAGTAAAATGACCTGAGACACTTTGGCATGACCATGTATTTCCATTAGATTTGTTATTCACTAGGTCATTTGAGTATAAGGAGATTCCTCAAGATTGGAGACATGCATTTATTAAACCTGTCTTTAAGAGAAATGGGAGTAGGACAAACCGAGAGTCATACAGACCCATAAGTTTACTTTTGTGTTGTAGAAAATTAATGCAGAAGGTTATTTTGAATACAATAGTGTCAGAATTGGAAAGGCCTGGACTTAAAACCATATAAAAAATCAACAGCAAAATTAAAAACTTCATTTCACTCAATATAACTTAGCAAGTGCTTTCATTCATAAAACCATATATCAGCATGCATATGTTGAAAATAGATCTATAATCACTTATGAGATGATGTTCTATAACAATGTAATAACAGCAATTAATGAAAAGTTGTGTTGTGATATCACTTATAGAGACTTAACTTCAGCATTTGATAGGGTCTTACTCAAACTAGAACACGTAGGTATTGATATAATCCTGATAAGATAGATATCTGCATAGTATGAAATGACAAGTATCATACAGAAATTGGACAGGTGAAATTCTAGGTTACAGTCAGGGTACCCCACAGGGCTATGTCCTAGGCCCATAGTTCTTTAGGTTGTCTTTCAGATTTATCTTTTTCATCTGTTGTATTCTGCAATCTGCATGCATATAACTTGAAACTAGGTAAACTGATTACATGCATTACAGATGGGGTACATCTGTAAAAGAACTTGACTAAATTGACAATTTGGGCACAGAATAATAATATGCTGATAAATACATCAAAAACTAAGTATATGAGTTTTGAGAGACATAGATTGAAGGGTGACTATTTAATACAGCACACAATGATTGAAACTGTCAATTAATTTAATGACTTGGGTATATAAGTAGATCCAGCTTTGAGATGTTCTCATTATGTCAACAAACTGATCAATGATAGCTATAGAACCATAGGTTGTATAAAATACTTATACAGTCTAGGAAATTAGAAATTATGAAATATCTTGTGTTAGTTACATTAGACTCAAACTTGAGTATGGAATAACAACATGGAAATGCTATTAGAAAACAAACATGAATACATTGGAAAGAGTGCAGTAGAAATACACCAAGGGCATCAGTAGATGATAAAATTTAAATTATTCTGAAAGACTAAAATATCTGAACTTTTACAGTGTCTTATATGCATTTAAGAGGAGAACTTATTCAGGTATATAGGACATTTAGAAACAACTACCTCTGGGAATGCTTGGGGTTATTAAAAAGAAGTAGAGAATCATTAGGCAGCCAATGTAGAATATTACATATGAATGAGAGGTATACAAATTGGTTCTCTGACATAGTACTTAATACATGGAATAGGCTACAAAACTTACATTAAAGCAGGCACTAGTTTAGATATCTTTAAGAACAACTTGGACACTTATTATGAGAATAACTGTTTTGGCATACTGGCAAACTAGAAGGGCATTATTGTCTCTGCCTGACTGTAATTATGCATGTCTGTATGTATGTACAATATATATGTCTGTAATGCAGTCAGACTCTAGAGTAGTGAATTGGAACTAAGCAAATTAATCAGTATGGGCATGCAAATAATAGTGTTTGTTTAATTCATTTCAACTTCCTTGTTCAGATCTTATTTTAAATGTCCAAACAAGAGAAAATGACATAATACCCTAATACTTGTTTGTAATGTATATCAGTACCAAAGGTACAGTACATATAAACAAAGTTGCTTTGAGTCATTTTATTCTCTGCCTTTTGTGTACCATTTAGTTTATTGAGACTTTTAGAGAGCAGTTAGTGGCAACTTAGTTGTTGTCAGGGTTTTTAGGTATGACTGACTGACAAGGTCCTATATCTCCAATGTAGTTCTTAGATTTAATAAACAAAAAGTCCCAGGAGCAGACAGTTAAACCACTGGAGGGCATAATATTTTCAGTTTGGTCATCACAAACATATCCTCTTCATGCACTACTCCCATGATATGTTCTTACCCAGTTAAGTTGGACTACAAGCTAGTGACTTTCACCTTCAAAATGTCCAAAGCCCATGTATATAATATCTCATATTTTAAGCATTTCAGACATACTATTCTCATCAAGTTCTATGGCCAGGTTTTAAAATTCACTCATTTCAGCATCAGGCTATCATTCTGACACAACATGTAGCTTTGTGAAGGAGTTCTATTCCCATATGAATAAGTGTATAGAGCTGGTAGTCCTAACCAAAACAAAATAAAATGGGGAATTCAAAAATGAACTTCCTTGGTAATCCACCAACATAAATACATTTTATAATAAAAGGAACATATCATTAAAGTATACAGCAGATCGAAAAACCCTTATATGAAGTATATTATCAGAGATACTACCAAAAACATATAACATACTATAAGTTGTACTAAAGCAGCCATCCGAAGCCAAGGACACTTATAAATTCTTCTTCATCTACATTACAAAACTAAGAAACAAGAACCAACATCGCTATGAACTTATCCAAAATGGCACCAAAAGATTTTACCAATATACTAGCTAACCAATTCAGTTAAAATTTTGCGACAGAGACTTCTTTCAAAAGTCCACATATCCTTGAATCCCTTAAACTTCCTATTATAACCAAGGGACATGTACTGAAAGTACTTTTGCTTGACCAAAAATTATTCTTCCATGCAGCCTGACAATATACCTGTTTGTTTAAACGCTGGTAAACATGCCCTGACAGAGCCACATTTAAACACTGGTAAACATGTCCTGACAGAGCCACATTTAATAAGTGGTAAACATGTCCTGACAGAGCCACGTTTAAACACTGGTAAACATATCCTGACAGAGCCATGTTTAAACACTAATAAACATGCCCTGACAGAGCCATGTTTAAACACTAATAAACATGCCCTGACAGAGCCACGTTTAAACAATGGTAAACATGCCCTGACAGAGGCATGTTTAAACACTAGTAAACATGCCCAGACAGAGCTATATTTAAACACTGGTAAATGTGCCCTGATACAGCCACTTCTCAAACTGTTTAACCTATGTTTAGCAACAGCTCTTTTCCCTTAAGTTTGGCATGCCACAGTGATGATGCTACCCTACATTGCACGTTCTAATACTGACTTGAGAAATTATAGATCCCTTAGCCTGAACAATCTCATTCAAAGCCATATTATAATTGATTTTATAAACTGTAATTTCAAATGTTATTAGATGTAACCCAGAGCAGTCTGGCTTTGAAAAGGGAAGATCTTGCCTAATCAGTTTGGTTCACTTCTTTGGGGGGGGTTACACAGGTTGTTGATGGTGTACATTGATGCTCATCTTGCCAAGACATTTGACATCATGTCCCTGGCATTGTAAGTGAGCTCAACCCTTTAAAAAACACCACTATGGGATAAGATGGACAGCAGGCTGGCTAAAAGACATAATCTATACAGTGTGAATTCCTGGAGTCTCATTAGGAATTATAATACTAATCAGTGATGCTACCTCAGGGCTTACTGTTGAGACTCCTCCTTTACTGAGTTTACTTTTCTGATTTCCATACAGGAAATGAAGACCACTGTCTAACTAAGGTTGCAGATAAATACAAAATTAGATTTATTGTCAAGTCCCCATCTGATATCCTAACTCCTCAGCAAGAACTAACATATGTAAACAACAGGTGCACTGAAAATGGGAGTTATTATCAAGTCTGCATCTGGTACCTTGACATTCACTAATAACTTAGACATGTAAACAACAGGTGCACTGAAAATGGGAGCTATTGTCAAGTCTGCATCTGGTTCCCTAACCCTTCACCACCAACTTACATGTGTAAATAACTGGTGCACTGCAAATGCACTAAAATTTAATGCAAAAAAGTGCAGTGTTATCATATTTGGGAGAACTTCCTACCCTAAGCATGCAGCATACCCAATTCCCACTTAAGGATGTTGGATCATAGGATGAAAATTCTCTCCCTAGCCTTTGTTACTTGACAATAGTAGTCAGAAAATCCTTCTACTTAGTGAAGCTTATTGCCAATGGGAATATTATTTAGATCTAATGATGTTGTGACTTGGTTATAATCTGCACCGATTATGCCAATTATGGAGTACACCACCACCTTTGGGATATATTTCACTAGACATATCAAACAACTAGAAAGACCCAAAAAGTTCCTAATGAAGACGCTCACAAGCTTAGAGACTCTGAGCTACCAAGGGAGACTAGAATATTCAGTATTTTATGGAACTATGAGAGGAGGTTTATGCCTCATCTTCTGTGCCATTAGATACTCAGTTCTGATCCCTTATATCTCCACATGTTTAATAAGCTCACAAATACCAGAACTAGGGATGGCCAAAGGATAAGTGGTAGGTGGGCTTGATACCCAAAGTCAAGTCTGTGCATGGTGCACCACACACAGGGTAAAACGTAGCTGCATACCTCTTGGGTGACGCAGAAAAGGAAACATGTCAGACAATTAGAAAAAGGAATGCAGGGAAGTGTAAATGAGGAGCTCTGCTAAAGTCACAGATGTAGTTGTTTGTTGATGCATCCCAGCGATATGAGGCAGTAGATCCTCATCAATGATAACAGGGGAGGATTACCTTGATCCTGTCAGAAGGGCAGCAGCACTGCTAGGATACAGTTCTTCTGAAGCAAAATAATTTATAACCCTGACTGAGACGGTTTGGAGAGCCAGAGCAAAATGGGCAAATGACTTTATTAATAACCAGTCAGCATCGAGGAATGTGCATATTTACTGACACACCTGCAGGAGATGAATGTACATCACTGAAGATGTGAAAACTCTAAATGTCTATATTTAGTACAGCATCTACCTTCTCAGATGGCAGCTTTGTTCAAACAGCTGCTGTATTTAAGATCAAAGTGCAACAAATGGATGAAGGTTTTTTATAGCATAAAAACTGAAATGGAGATCTGTCTGCTAACGATTCAACAATGACAGTTTCATACACAGCTGCTGTATTTAAGATTAAAGTACAACAAATGGATGTAGGTTTTTAATAGCATAAAAACTGAAATGCAGATCTGTCTGCTAAAGATTCAGCAATGACAATTTCATGCACATATTAAAATATATATATATATATATATATATATATATATATATATATATATATAGTTACACTTCAAAACATCTAAAACTCATAACATCTAAATTCAAAACATCGAGACCATAACATCAAAAACCCAAAACATCTAATATCCATAACATCAAAAACTCAGTACATTAAAACTTTGCATCACAACTTCGAACACTACAAATCACATAAAAATAACATCCCCCCACCTGTAACAACACCAAACTAACAAGCACACTTTGTACTGTGTTTCTGCATGGGGGCAAGCCCCCCTGTACCCCTCACACCCCCAGTAAATTAAATATATCAACTCCGAGATTGCACTACAGTGGGAAAAAGTTAATTTCCTAACTCCACTGTATCATGATCACCATAAAGAAGGTACACACAATTCTAAATCACTTACCTGTATGGCCTGAAAACATGTACAGAGTTGCATAATAAACATTATATACAGATTAACAGAATGAACTATAACATTTGCATGTTTGATGATACACTGCTCAATTTTATGCATTTTTGATGTTGTGAGGTTTAATGTTTTGAGTTTTAGATGTTTTGAATTTTCATCTTATGGTCTCACTGTTTTGAAATTAGCTGTTATGAGTTTTCGATGTTTTGAAGTGAAACCACATAAGTATATATATATATATATATACATACACATATATCATCTTCTCCCTGACTATTAAGCACCTAGATGCTTCGCTTTCATGAACCAGTTCATTCTTCCCTCCTTTGGTGCAGCATATCTCTTTTCAGAAAGAAAATGTTTTAGTAAGTGTAAATTACTAGTAAGTTTGATATAAGTTGGTTGGTGCCAGTCAAGTGCTGGTGAGCCATCATTGCTGTCAGGTTTCACTTTTGAAGTGCTTTTGCCTAAGCCTTTCTCTGGCAGCTGACATGCCCTCCCACCTGCACTTGTTCAACAATGAGTGTCCACACTGCTGCACACACGTGAGTAGAGCTGCCATGCATGTGCAGCTTGGTCAATATTAAGCCAGCTTCCGAAGCCTGTCTGTGTGCTCTGCAATTGGTTAACTAGAAGGTGCCAGCACAATAATACATTAAACCTACCCACTAGGTAAACTATACGGCACTGGACACTTACTCCCATCTTCATTTATTGGCTCCTCCAGAACGTGTGTTGCTAGTTTGTCACAGGTAATTTGGGTCACATTCAAGACTTTATCTGTCTCTGCTGTGCATCAAAGACAAAAATGGCAAAACATTTGCTGCACACTATAGATGGGGCTGTGATGGATGTGACACACCTACATAATGACCCTGCTGGTTAGAAATGTTTGCAGTATGGAAAGCAGACAGTTAATTAGATCAAGTCCATATCCGGCCAAACAAAATTCCATTGGGTCAGCTATTACCCTGCACTGCATTTGAAAACAGTTGGCAGAAGAAAATAATGGCCTGGGTCATTTTGGACAAAATGTTATGTGATACCACCTTGTACACCAATGGTAACAGACTTTTTGCATAAAAAAATTTTATTAAAATGCTTACTTGGTACCTGGCATAGCCCAAAGGTAGACTGTACTTGTACAGCAGAACCAGTCCTAAACATTCCTGAGAAAACATGTAAATAGATTTTATTCCACTCATTCTCAAACTGAATGGAAAATTAAATTGCTTATTGTTTGCAAATCACTTTACTCCTTAACAGGAAGTCTTTACAATTTGAAATTGCACTGCAGGTGTTTTAATGTACACTGATTGTGACTCATTTGTGTTTGGAGGATGCTGAATGCATAATATAATGATAATGCAGATATGGCCTAGTCTCAGTTTGGTTTATCTTCTTAGTGAACACTCTGGGTCAAGTTACAAAAAGTTCAGTAATTCATATAAAAATGATCAAATTAATTATTTCTTCATTCTTAGATCCCGTGATTATTAATGTTATTTTAATATATTACTACTTTTGTTAATTCTTTTATTTGATCGTGTACATATAGTACTGAATTTATTGCAATTATGTCTCACAAGTATGCACTGATTGGTTATTGTTGATTATATTTCTTTATTGTAACTTGTATGAAATTATTAAATCAGGTACAGGACTTAATCATGAATGGTGCCAGTACAGAGAGAACTGCAATCTGTTTTGGGCTTCTTCTGCGTGAGCCCGAACAAATAAAGATTCATAATTTTATCCTCAAATGTTTATTTATCTTTGTTGCTACTGTTCTTGTATCTTGTACACCATTGAGATTGCATTAAATTATTCATTGGCAGAACTTAAATTGAAAGTTGCTTCATTGTCTCAAATTAACTGACAATGGCATCATCAAATCCCATAAAAGAAAATGGTGTCTTTTATCTACAGTGTTAAGGCATGATCAACAGTTATCTATAATCTTGTAGCATCAAAGCACAAACATTTCAATAAAATTACTATATTTAGGGTTCCTATTAGAAGACCGAAGACGCATTCTTTCGAATGCATCTTGGTCAAACTTAAAAGACTGAAAAGGCAAAATATTGAAACGGATTTTAAGTGAATTATTTCCCTGGGAAAGAATTTGCTTGGCCACTTCGTTACTTTTCCATTTTCGGTTCTGTAGGGCAGTCTCGGAGTTGGTATATTTAAGTACAGGGGTTGTAGGGGTGAAGCCCCCCACTTAATGTAATGTTTAAAAACTTTTCTTTTTTCTTTTTTTTTTGTTGGAACAGCTATTTTTTCCCTTGGAAAAAAATTCGCTGTTCTGACAGTTTGAAATTGTAAGCTTTCACTTACATAGGGTCAATTAATCACCGTTCTCTTTTTTAAGCATTCGGTGATCTAATATAGACCCCGTATTTACACTACTCATTAAAACCTAATCTGAAGGTTCACATACTACAAGTGTGAAACACAGACACACAGAACTCTTAAATACTATTGCCTACCCAAATAAACCACCCAATTGAAATATGTAAATAAAAATTAAAACAAAAGTAAATTAATTAGGTAATGGACTGTATCTCCCTTTCATTTCAATGAAAAAAAAAAAGCTTAGCATCAAACACTGCACACACAAGATACACCTCTACTACTGAAGCAATCCAGCCTACATAGTTTAGTTACCTACAAATAAAACTGCCTAATTTCAAAGAAAACAATGTTAAAAACAAAAGAATAAAAAATAAAATAAATTCTAATTACAACTAGCCAAACAGAAAATGCTATTTTCAGCAAAACAGACCAGATTGTAGGCAAACTGATTTCAAATACATTATCTGTAATTTAATGAGGTTGTAAAACAGAAATCCATAACCAGACTTCTAAAATTATTTGAATAAATGAACTGACACTATTACAAAGTTACTGGGGTACAAAGCCCAGTACCAATACAGGATATTCATCAGTTCATAAAAACTTAAACTACATAAAGCCCTGTTTAGTAGAAATTTATCCAACTGCATTAGCATAAAAAATTAAACAGGATAAATGTGATAATCATGTCTTTGCTACTTATTGCATATACTAAAGGTGTATAGAATTTTCTTGCAAAGTTTGAATCAAAGGTACATGGATGAACAAACAAAGAAACAAGCAAATGAGTAGACCCTTCCCACACTCCTATTGCCTCAGCTACTCTAATGTAGTAATTAGACTTTAACAGACTTTTGCATTTACTCAGTATATTAAAATCTGGATATTCAATCATTTTCTCAAATGTTAAAACTCTATAGTTTTAAAGGCAGATCATATTCTAAAATAATATATCAGTGGGTTTTAAAGGGTTTAAAATACTTGCCTAATTTTTTAGAGGGGACAGTTCATATGAGTATAATCAGCCTAAAAATACTGCAAAATATGCTGGCTATTCTCCAACAACTGTAGAATTATATTACTGGCTTAAAATGAAAAAAAAAAACTTATGTTTCAGTCCTATAGAATACAAACCTCCATGCAACAAGATATGTAGTTATTACTATTTTAGTTTGCTGTAACCTAAAATGGACTTTTTATTTTGCTCTTTAGCTCAGCCATATATTTCCAAACAATGCACTTTGTGTCCCCAGAGTATGACGATATAATTTCTTATGCAAGATATGTTTTCCATTATTAAATGGTAGTATGTCAAATTACTGCTTATTTCAAACGTAATAGTCATAGTACTAGCTCCTGTGCACAATGTTTCTTTTTAAGCAGCTTTATTAAATTATCTCTTTTAAGACATAGGCAAAAATACATTAACAGAAAAGAATACTAACCATATTAACATATGATCCAACACTGCATACATTTCTGAATTCCTGCCTTCCCTTAAACATCACTCTTCCTCCTCCTGAATATTATTCTACATATACTGTCTCAACAATTTCCCATTTATTTATGCATAATTTGTTCCTTCCCTTTTCTAAAGATCCCTCTTCAAGTTCCTTTATTTCTTTTATACTAGTCAATATTTCAAATACAGTTTGATTTCCATTTTCTAGTAATTACATTTTTTGGCAGTCAGTGGGATTAACCTTAATAAGACCTTACTATGTCCAGGCAAATCAGATCCCGTGTCTCAGCTCAAAAGAATTAATTCCTTAGTGACAACTGTTTACTCACTCAATATGTCTGACAGAGTACCCTGTATAACATTTTTAAAATCTGTCAACTCATTACACTCCCAAAACATATGTTCCCAGTTATCTCTTTCTTCCACATGACACTTGCTATATACTTGAGGAAAAAAAACATTTCTTAAAGTCTACTTGGGGGTACAAAAATATATATGAAAATACATCCAACTAAAGATCCTAAGCTTTTGGACTTTGTTGCACACTTGGCAGCCATACATATGTTGCTCTCTTCTAAATTGCATGTCTAGTCTCTCTTCCAAATCTTTTTAACCTCCTCTGATTGATTCTTATAGTTATCATGCAATATTTTATATGGCTTAATAATTATCCATTTTTAACATCAGCTTCTGTTATAGATTCAACTAAAAGCTCTACCAGAGCAGGTCTTTCACTTAAGATTCTCTATCCATTTCTCTTTGCCTATACTCTGATATCAGTCCTTGAGAGTGAAGTTGGTTTGTAGCCTGCAGTCCAAATGTCTTCTTGGCCTCATCCCACTCTATTACTGTTCCCTCTCTAGTTATTTGCTCCCAATACAGTGATTTTTATGCCAGTTTTCTCTGATAAATTCCAGCCCCTTCTTGCCTATTTTCTGTACTCCTGCTTGCAGTCATTTCTATCAGTAAAATTTCATTTTTTCCATCTCTATGCTGGCTTAGCTATTAGAATATTTTCTTCTAATTTTATTTCTATCTTCCGTAATAGTTATTGAATAATTTCAACTACCCATTCCTTAAATGTAGGAGAGAAAGCACCAGTGTCTCATATTTACTTTATTAAGGTTCATTTTAATTTTGTTTTTATCACTGCATGATCTGAAATAGTTTTTGGATGTGTGTCAAAGCTTTCACAGAAATGCACATGATCCTGTGAAATATAATTTCTATATAGTCTAGCCCAGTTATTATACTTTGGGGTAAAATATGTCAATTCTGTCTGCTTTCCTACTGCTAAATTCACCTCCTCCATACCAAATGTTTTTAAAATGCCTTCAGAAATCTATCCTCTTTTGTTATATTTTCTCTTCTAGGTCCTCTGGATACATCCTCACTATTGCAAATCAAGTTTCAGTTTCCACGTATTAGTAATATTCTGAAAGCTGATTATTTCTCCTAAAATTTTCTTAAGCTTCATAAGTTTTCAGCTGTAGAGAGTAAAATAATTGAATTGTCTAGGAGGAGGAATTGCTGGACATTATCTTAATTAAAACCTCAATACTACTAAGGAACTTTTCCAATGTTACTGTTAACCAGTTTTATTTGATTACAAAGCAGAGGATTCATGATTAATACATGAAGCCTACTTCAGCAAATGCTGAAATAGCAAATGTTTAAGTCAAAAACAACAGAAAGTTGAATGGCCGCGTATTTGAAGGTCAAAAATCTGAAAGTGTTCCTGACTGTGAGGATATAAATAAGCAGTGATTGCAGTTATTTTATTACACAGTATAGAAGAAGCATAGCTGCAATGCTAACCTAAAAGTAAAAAGAATGCTAGTGTAAAAAGCATGTTACATAACCAAACCACAGAATCTCTGCTAAAGTAATAGTCACCTAACAACAGCAACACAAGTTAGTTATTCCAAACAGACTTTATCAACAAAAGCAGCACTGGGATAAAAATGTCAGTAATGTACAAGTAGAAGCTAGCTACTTATTCAAGTGATGATTTAGAAGCAGTTCTTGGCAGTTTACTAGAGCTGAGATATGAGTGCTTGACAGTTTACTAGGGCAGATGCTGAAAAGTATACTTTAAAGCCCATTATAGGGAATTATTTCATAAAAACACTTTACTCCCAGCAATACCGAATTTCTGACATGCACACCAAAACAAAAGAAAAGTAAATTAGTAAATGTTTGTACAACTAGCAGTACTCTATAATAGTGTGCCAGTGCTGTTGAGCTCTACTGTAGGACACATTTATCAGAAAATAAAAACAACATTAATTTCCCCTGTGCTCCACAGTTCACCTCAAACATTCCTCATGAACATGGCTGCATTGCTTCTATGTTCTATCTACGATCGCAGACAGGAGATGGGCATGGACATTGTCCATTCTGTTTTACACACTATATAGTATTTCAACCACAGACACCGGATCAGACTGTAACTTCTATAAAAGACATAACAGCACCTGGTGCCATGTTTCAACAAATTTTGGCTCCTAGGTAGACACCTGGCATAGAATTAACTGATATACTGGAAATCAGTTGGGTAGTCAGGTTCAAGCCAATGTACCCTTGATGAATTTGTGCCATACCTGAGTTTGAACCCTAGAACAAAGGTTGTCAGTAAGGGGGTGGATGCTGACTGGAGCAACTAAAAGCTCTGCAAATGACTCTGGCACCTCCAAGGCTGCAAGAAAGGTGAGGGCTGTCAAACAGTTCACATTGACTTGAAAGTGAACATCAGTGCCATGCAAGCTGGCCACGCCACGGGATTGAACCTTCTGCTATATACATTGAAGAAGTGGAATATGCATCCTTTTGGTCTGGGCAATGGCAGATTTGCTTGAACATTGCATTTGGTGGTGCTTTCAAATGTTGATATTCTGTTATTTGGAGGTGTTTGGTGTGCTATGAACTCAATCCTTGCTTTCCTGCATAATTGAAAGTATGAGCTATTCTATAGGGTGGGGCATGTGTCCTTATCTGGGGCTTTGTGTTGAACTACAAGTGTTCTGCTCTTGAGCAGATGCTATATGGTATTCAGTACTGTGACATTTAAGTAATCACAGCTTAATAACAACTTAGCAATTTATTAGTTCGATAAAAGTATACGAGTTTGCAAATGATTATTATGGATTCTTTAAATTCATATGTTCTTGAAGCTTTGATTAATCAGAAATATCTGGGTAAATGTACAACTTGTGTTGTATTGCTAATAAATTTTGTTTTAGAACAAACGTGTATTAATTAGAAATGGTTAGAAGATGCACAGTAAGTTTAATTTTAAATAGTAAATTGTTTGATTCTCAATCTGAATGTACATTAAGTAATGGAACAGGATTTAGGTCTGTTTCTGAATTTGTTAAAATTGGCATTCAGAACATTTAAATATAAAAAGCAATAATAATGAGAAAGTAAGGATGGAAACAAGGGAGATAAGGGTGATCAGTCAAAAGTCAAAGTTCAAGGTTGAAAGCAAGGTGGTAAAAGTTTACTTTTTAAGTCAGTTAAAACTCCAATTAAGAGAAGGAAGAAGAAAGCTGGGATTGCTAATGGAGTTAGGCAAAATAATATAAGTAAATCTTCAGTGTTAAATTTAGTAGAAGAGATTTCATTTAGTTTATCAGTTGCTATTTCAACTGAAATAGTTTTATCCATTAATAGGGAACAATGTGAACAGTCTAGGAAAGAGGATTTGGTCTATTCTAATGTTTTGGTGGATAACTCATTGGTTATGCCTTCTGTTTCAAAGATACTTGCGGGAGATTTAGAACATAATAAAGGAAGCAAAGAGTTCTTGTACTAACAAATCTAATTGTTTTAATGCTTCAAAATATAAAACTAAAAGGGTGGCAGAAATGTAATTATGATAGTACCATCTCAGTTATAGGGGAGTCTTTTGTTACAAAAGTTGACATTGCTATAACTAATATTAGGTAAATGAAAAGAGATTTAAATCACAGAGAAGATTTGAGTGATGATTTGCTGGTTGAAGGGTGATAGACTGAAGTGTAAGAGCCTTACACCATTAGAGGGTTATCTATGTCCAAAGTCCAAGAAGGTAAAAATGAATTTGAAGCTAAACGTTGTTCTGCTAATGTCAGTAAACATGAATGTTTGATTCATTCTGGTAAAGAGGATGTCATATTGCACACAGTAAGTTTTGAGGAGAATCTTTCTTCTTTGTTACTCAGAAGTATTTCATATAACCTTTGATCTGATTATATTAGTAATTGTATTAGTGGGCAAAATGAAGGATGGCAAGAGATCTGACAGGTAAGAAAGCTTAAAAGAAGAGCTTTGGGATGGTTAATTAATGAAGATAAAGATACTGATAAACAAAGTGAAGAGCCTGGTTTTATTTTTGTAACAGATAACTGTGGAGAAGAATGATATTCTTAACTACTGGTAAATGGGGACTCACATGCAAAGTGTGTTGCTAGTTAAATAACATAATTGAATAAAGAGCATATTACAGTTTCCTCTTTACCAGGGTTAAAGTTAATTGATTATTTTGATTTGTTACCAAGGTTAGCTAGAGTTAAACTGGCCTATAAAACTATTTTGCATGGAGGTACTAATGATTTAAGTTATACACCATTAAACAAGATATAAAATGCAATTCTTGATATAAATGAGTATTTCAAGCTTTAAATCTAGAGTTTGCATTATGTGAAATCCTTCATAGCTTGTACTGTTCTGATTGTCAGTGGCCAAATACAAAATTATTTAATAATTGACTAAGACAGCTATGTTTTGTGTATAATATAAATTAATAAAAATTTGGAAAAACTATGCATATGATTTAAAAAGATTTTCCATGGACAGAGTTCATCTTAATTATTATGGATCTAAGGTTTTGTCAGGCTTGTTTAGGGACTGAATGAGCAGATATATTTGTCTAATAGAAACAGGACATTTAATAGATCTTTAAAAAGTTTCTATTGCAATGCTCAAAACTTGAGGAGCAAAAGAAGTAAGTTAACATTTACTGCACTCTCTAAGGGATATGAGTGCATTGCTGCTACTGAGACATGGAATTCATCTGACTCACAAATACCAGGATATACCAAATCTAAATTCTTACAAGCAAGCAAGAGAGATGGAGGCATACATTTATGGGTTAGAAATTCAATTTCTTGTAAACTTTTAAAAGCTATTGTTGAACTGAAGTGTGTATAGTCTAAGCTTCTGGAATGTTTTTGTGTGATCTTATAACACTCATACTTTATCGTATATCTACAATAATCTACAATGGAGTTTGACAGTAACTATGATTATCTGTCTACATTAAATATGTATTTTGAATATAGAAATCTGGTATTGAGAGATGACTTTAATTATCTTACCATAGATTGGCAAGTAAATGAAGAAGGAAGTAATTCTGAAAAATAATTTATTGAGATTTTTCAGTATCATAATATTGTACAACTGATTGTGAAACTGACTCGAGGTAATAGTGTCCTAGATTTGCTAGGTACAGGTGATCAGATTTTGCTAGAAAATATTTGGATTTCTCCTTCTCTATGATAATCTGATCATTTGTCTTTCTCATTTGAAACAGTTACCAAGGGTAAACCAAGAAGATGGATGAAACATTATAATTATCATCTAATTGATTATTATCAGTTAAAGAATAATTTGCTATCTTTTGGAAATTAGCTCATAGGTTCATAGGTTTATAGGTGTGTACTAGAATAATGGCCCTGGAGCCCTTACAAGCCTAGCCCATAGGATTACCCTAGCATAGTGCCACCTGACCTTAGTTCACAGTGCCTCTGTTGAGTAGAGCCACTGGAGTTATCCCCAGGGTGAATTTTCTGTTTCCAACCTACTCTTGAAGAGGGTCAGCGAGGTGCTCTGCTTGACATGTATGGGAAGTCTATTCCATAGTATGGGCAGTCTCTGGGTTATGAACTGTCCCTCCAGTATGTTCTGTTGATTGTGGTAATGAGGTTGAGGTCTCTGGCGTGTGAGGTGTGGAGAGATTAAAATTTCTTTAGATATAGCATTTCTAACAGAGCTGGGTCAGACATGGCTTTGTAAGTCAAGCACAGATCATCTCTAAGTAGGTGATATGAGACAGAATAGTTGGTGGTTTTTGAGTCTGTCCATAAAGGTCAAGTGTTTAAGGCCTAGGATCCTCTTTGTGTGGTACTTTTGTGGCCTCTCCATTTGTTGCAGGTGTCTAGTGAGGTACATGCCAAATGGGGCATTGTACTCGATGACTGGCCTAATGAGGGAAGAGTAGAGGGAGACAATGACCTCTTTCTTCCTGGATGCAAAACCCTTAGTAATGAGATGTGCCACATAGAAGGACTTTCTGACCACAGTGGCAATGTGGTAATCAAAAGAGAGGTTGCAGTCAACCTATGTTCCCAGATCTCTTATAATGCCTTCTGGGTTCAGTGGACTACCATCAATGTGGTAATTCATGGGAACCGGGTTTATCCCAAAGGGGATGATGACACATTTTTTGGCATTGAGCTTAAGGCCATGATTTGACACTATTCGTTGGTCTCATTGAGGCCATTCTGTAGGATGTCAGCATCACTTGGGGAGTCAATAATAGCTCCCAACTTGCAATTGTCTGTGAACCTTGTCAATCAGAGTCCCTTTGTGTTGGCCTGGATTTAAGAGAAGTAGATACCAAACAGGAGAGCACCCAGGACTGAACCCTGTGGAACTCCACTCATGACTAGTCAGCAGTCTGACTTGGCGTCAGCTACTTTCACACTGTACGTTCTATCTGTGAGCCAGTTTTCAACCCACCTAGTGATATAAGGGTTGATGCCTAGATTAGTGAAATTTGCTATGATTCCTGAGTGGGGAATGGTGTCAAAAGCATTGGCCAGATCAAGGCAGGCTCTATGAACCACCTTGCCATCATCCACAGCTCTGGGGACTGACTCAAAGAAGTCGACCAAGTTGAGTAGGCATGACCTACCCTTCGCAAAACCAAACTGTGTGGGATCAAGAGCTTGGAGGTTCCCTATATCCTTGTTTATTAGGTCTAGGATGATGTGTTCCACAGCTTTGCATACAAGGCTTGTCAGGCTAGTGGGGCGATAGTTCCCAGGATCTGTAGTCACTCCTCCTTTGTGGAGAGGGATGACTGTAACAGTGTGCCATTCTGTAGGGACAAAGCCTGAGGTGAGGCTGTGATTGAACAGGGAACACAGGTGAGGTGCCAGTTTACTCTGTAGTTCATGTAGAACACAGCCAGGGATATTGTCAGGTCCCATAGAAGCTGTATTCTTGGCCTTGGACAGTGCTGTTTTAACCTGTGCAGCAGTAATACTGGGTGCCTGGTAATTTACTGGTATTGTGATTGGTCCTTTGGGGGGGTAAAGTTGGCACTGAATCTGTCGGCCAACATACTGGCAATATCTGTTGGCTTGGTATAGGAGGTACTATTGTGCAGTAGCTCAGAGCAAATCTGGGTATTGCTGTGGAGATTCTTTACGTAACTATAGAAGGCCTTGTGGTTGTCTTTACTATCTGCTGTAATTCTGATTTCATAGCTAGCTTTAGAGGATTTTATGAAGGATCTCAGCTTTTAGTTGAGGCTGATAAGGGAGTTTTTCCAGTCTTGGGTCTTCACCTTATTCAGCATCAGTTTCCATCTTCTGATGTAGAGTTTGTTTTTGGCAGGGGACCACCAGATTGGCTTCCTTTTTTTGGAGGAGAGCATTTTGGTTCTATTGGGTATGGCTAGATCCATGCATTTGTGTACGTGTTCGTACAGTGCATTGGTGTATGATTTGGCGGTCATACAACTATTCTCCATTTGCATGGGTGCTGTGAAGTTAGCCACCTCTGTTTTTAGAAGACCAAAGTTAGCTTTGAAGAAGTTTTTCATGGTGGTTACCTTTGCGGGGAGGGGGGAGGTGGATTTCCAAGGTGATGAGTTTGTGGTCGGATCTAGCCAGGGAGGAGCTGACTATTGGTGTAGAGCAACAGTCATCCATGTCAGTAATGACCAGGACAAGGATGTTGCTACCTCTAGTGGGGTTAAGAATGAGCTTGTCCGAGGCATTGGAATTAATGAACTCCAGGAAACATTGGGCAAGTGTATTGGTACATGAGTAGTTTTCCCAGTTAATGGAGGGGTAGTTGAAGTAATCTAGTAAGAGAGTGTTAGGTTGGACCCTAATATTCTCCAGGGTGCTTAGGAACATGGAGTGTGAGTCTTGGGACATGGTTGGGGACTTATAGCAGGACATGACCTGAATCACTGTCTTACCCAATGTTAGCTGCACCTGAAGTATCTGTGATGCGTTATGTTGGGCTACCAGTCTGGAGATGTGCACATCTTTTATCAATATGGAAACACCACCATCTTTGGAGCTTCTGTCCAAGTTCTGGGGCCGAAAGGTATGGAATGAGTTATAGCCTGGTAGTGCAGGGGTGCTGTCTGCTGCTTTGAACCAGGTCTCTGTTACAGCACAAATGTCGATGTTCTCCATTTTAAGGAGTGCTTTGAGAGAGTGCATTTTGAGATTTAGACATCTAGTGTTAAGCAGCATGACCCTCAGACTGCATTTGTTTGTAGCTGTTACGGTGGTAATTTGGTCTTTGGGACACTGCCTAAAAAAGGCAATATAGGGGTGGTAAGAGCCTTGGCTAGTATCCGGAAGCCCAGGGGTGAAAGATGCGGGCCATCTCTGTCAAAGTATTGAGGTCTGTCAATCATGTCATCCTAGGCAGACAGATACTGGATCCCCTTAGAACGACACCAGAAACTTAGCCAGTTGTTGAAATCAATCATTTTCTGCTAGTACTGTGGTATCATTCTGGGTGATGGTAGGATGCTGCTCAGGACTAGGGTCATACCCGCCTGGACTACATCATTTGAGAGCTCCTCCATGTCTCTTTTCATGTAGTCCTGGGAAGTATGTCTCAGATCATTTACACCCACATGTACAATGACAGAGTCATATTTGTACCTGTTGTTGAGGGACCTGAGTGCATCCATTATGTGATGGATCCTGGCACCTGACAGGCAGCTGACTGTTACTTTCTCCTTATTCAACCTAGTGAGTGGGACATCAGTGTGCCTCACTATCTAGTCAACTATCACTTGTGTGTGTGGTATGCTGTTTTGCCTTAGGGGCTTTGGTTGAGTGGCACACTGTTTAGGAGAGTTATGTGTCTCGTGATTAGTGTTATGTTGTGGTGGTCGAATGCATTTCTGCCTTGGAGGTCTCTGCTGTTTGGGTAGATTTTTATTGACAGCCTCTGTGAAGGTGGGTGTATGGTTTGTGTTTTTATGTGAAGGCACTTCTGGTGTGTGTTCTGAAGGGCTATGTGTTCCATGTGGTGTGATTGTTAGAACCATGCATTTAACACCCACCTCATATAAATTACAGCATAAACATAGACTAACATATGCTGAGACACATAAAAACAATCTTCCTAAATAACAAAGATTGCCTAAACTATATATTGTCAAAACTATGCCACAGCAAACCCAAAGGCACTCATAAAAATAACAGATAACACCACACATACAGTCCCACCCAGAGAAGCCACAAACAGTAAGCCCTTAAGCTATAAAAACACACTTCTTAGGACTGTCATCATAGTGAACTCCATTGTAAGTAATTCTGAAGTCCCTCTAACCAGGTTGAACAAGAAGAAGATAAGGGCTAGATGTTGATCTGCAGCTAGGATTTGCTGAATCACACATGCACTCATGTCTTTACACCACAGGTACAGGCATGATTCATTAATAGTCTATGTAGGTGTAGATGACATGAGATGTATCTTCCTGGAATATATGAAGAGAGACATTATGGACTTTTCAAACTATGTGACTCAGGCTGATTTGAGCCTGACATTGAGCAACATATTAGCATCAATGAGGGTGATGACACACTATGAGCAATAAAGTGATTAATTGCAACTATCCTTCTGGTGTCATGCTAAGGGGATTCAATATTTGTCAGCTTGGCAGGACGTGGTTAACAGACCCCACTGTTTTGCCAAGGATGGTCTGCACCTTTCCCTTGTAGGCTTCTGAATACTGGCCAAAACTTCAACCATCTCCATAGTGCCTCTTTTAGACAAACCTACCAACATAGCAAAATCAACTTAATTAAACCATAAGGTGTTAATGCTGAATGCCAGGAGACTAAATAAAAAACTTCACTCTGCCCAAGTCCTCCTCACACTCAAGAATATAGACATCTGTGCTGTTACTGAGACATGATTTAAATATGTGGAGGGTTCCCAGGCAGTGCAAGGTTCACACTTTAAAACCAGTAGCTGCAAAGACAAAGGCTAAAGGTGGAGGTATCTTAATGCATATTAATAACAAGCATACCTCTAGGGTAGTCAAACAGGATGACATGCTGGAGTTTCTCCACCTGCAGATCATCATAGATAAAATCCCATACCATATGCTAGCCAGCTATAGGTCACCCTTCATGTCCCAAGAAGCTCACAATTCACAAATGGACCTACTGAAGACACTTACCCAACATAACACCTTACTCATGGGAGACTTTAATTATACCTCTGTAGACTGGGAATCATAAAATCTACAGGCAGAAATATTCCTGGACGTCATAAAAACAAGCACCTTTGACCAAACAGTGAATATGCCCACTAGAGGCTCTAACATACTGGACCTCTTGTTCACAAATGTGTTAGAATCCTACACTCTCAATATCTCATCCTCCCTGGTAAGGTCTGACCATAATGCTGTCTCCTTTGAAATCAAAATCGGCCTCATAGTCCCATTAAAACCAGTAACTTTTACAAATTATTCCAAGGCGGATTACCTTTTATTGTGTGATGGTTTGTCAAAATTCAGTGCCCCTCCAAACCCTGTGAACACAGCAGCCTATGCTGAATTGCTCACAGAAACCCTGTACAAATGCTGTCAATGGCTGCTGTACCTACCAGGCGTAAGTCCAGGACTAGACCCAGAAACAAACCACCCTGGTAGAATCCCAAATTAAGCAGGATATATAACAAAAGGAAAAAAGTTATTGAAAAAATCAGGAAGGATAGTTCCCATAAAAAGAAAAACTCTCTCCTGAAACTAAATAGGCAACTAGGTGGGCAAATTAGGTCAAAGACAACTTTGAGGTTAAGATAGCCTTCCAGGTGAAAGATAACCACAAGGCCTTCTTCAGCTATGTCAGAAACCTCAGTGACAGCATACAGCAGTATGGTGGATAATGGTGCAACATTTGTCGAGAGTGATAATATAGAGCACTTGTTAGTGGACAAATTCATTTCTCACCCTCAACCATCCCAAAAAATACCCTCAAACATAACCCCTCCAGCTCCGACTAGGGAGCATGTACTGGCTGGACTCGCTAAAGCCTAGAACTTGGCCTCAGTGGGCTCTGGTAACATCCTAGGATGCCTCCTGAACAGTCTAAAATATGACTTGTCAGGCCCCCTAGAGTCATTATTTAATTATAGTGTTAAAACAGGCTTTGTGCCACAAGAATGGAGAACTGCAACATTCATCCCCTTTCATAAGGGAGGACCCTCAATAGATCCTGAAAATTACACACACAGAAGTCTGACTAGTCTTATTTGCAAAGCAATGGAAAGAATTATCTTGGAAATTACCACCAAGAAAAAAACAAATAAAATCCAAGTTGCTCCACAAGCATGTAGCTTTATTACCAATCTGGTACCTCGGCTTTTTGCCTTCTCAGAATATAGCCAGTGCACCAGATTCATAATAAAACTATATGCTGGTGGAGCAACTGGGATTTTATTTATTTATTTTTTTTAGTTTCATTTGTTTTATAAAAAGTAGCACCAATGACATAGGAGACATTCAGACACTTGATCCATCCCAGATTGGCTTTGACAAAGGAAGGTCATGCTTACTGAATCTGGTGGACATCTTTGAAAAGGTCACTGAGGCAATGGATAAGGGGAAAACAGTGCATACTACCTACCTAGATCTGGCTACAGCATTTGATACAATTCCCCACTCAGGCAATTTCAACAAACTGACAGAACTAGGTATAAACCCATTTACAATATGCTGGATAGCTAGCTGACTCACTGATAGCACCAGAAAGTTAGAATCAGTGAGACTACCACCACAAAGAGGATAGTCACCAGTTGAGTCCCCCAGAGCTCTGTGCTAGGCCCACTTCTCGGCATCTACTTTTTGAATGTCAAAGCCAATATCAAGGTGGCATGTTTGCAGATGACTGCAAAATGTGAGCTGCCATTAAATCCCCCAAGATGCGACACAATACAGGAAGGTCTAACACAGACAGATGCATGGTACAAAAGCCAATGCATGAAACACATTACCAGGAAATGCATCATAGTACCTTTTGGGAAGTTGGTCACCCCAACTAACTATATCATCAATAAAACACCCCTAATAGTTGATTCACTAGTCAGAGATCTAGGAACTCATGTAGATAGTGACCTAGCCTTTGGCCAGCATGGGTCCAAAGTAATAAGAAAATCCTTCCATGTTGCTCAACTGATAAGCAACAGCATGGCATTTAGATTCAGAGAGGTCAACATACCACTGCACTCAGACCTCATCAGAATGACCATAGAGTATAGTACCCCCTTCTGAATATACTTGACCAGACACATTCTACCAATGGAATGTCCACAGAGGCTCCTTACAAAAAGAATAAAGGAAGTAAACAAAATGTGCTACACTGATCACCCCAAAGCCCTGTTTCTTTACTCATTATTATACAACATTCTGAGAGGTGATCTTTGCCTGGCATACAAGGCATCCATGGAAGCTGTTTTGATTAACCTTTTGCACCTCTGCAAAACAAACAGCATCAGAACTACTAGATTAACAGACCTAAATTTTGTTTGTGATATAAATAGGACATTTTGGAGAGACAGATACATTTCTCAGAGAGTTCCCATTCCCTGGAATAGGCTCCCCATCCTTGGGAAGCATAGTTCCTCTCAATTCCCATATAAGTGAAACTTGGACCAATGGATGTGTAATCAAAAATTCACTCATTGTCTTTCGCCTATGTTTCTGATGGACAGTGGCAGTCAGTAAGTCACCCCTATATAAATCAAATATGTGGGTCACATTTGGGTTGAACAACTAGGCGTAAAAGTGCCCTAGTAGTCATTAGGCTAGTATACACCTATGAAACTATGAACTAATTCAGTTGGTTTTGGGGCCAGCCAGTCATCTCAAAACTGTAAGTTAGAACAAAAATTGAAAACTGGCTTGGACTTTATTCCAAGATATCAAGGCAATTTTCAATTTTATTCTCACCTATTCATGTTTTATTGCTGATACACATTTAGACACTCCCTCCTGCTTAAGTTCCTTTATATCCCATAATTATATTTTCTTGGTGCTGCAAGTTTCATGTTTTAAATGTTGCTTTTTCCCATTTATGAACACTATCTTATAACACCTGAGAAAGTATGAATCATTTGTAGTTGTACCTTCAGATTTTCATCTAAAACTATACAGTTTTACATTATCCATAAAAAGTAAATAAGATGTATTTAAAGAAGGTTGGTTTCAGGGTGCCAGACTGTAACCATAGCCTAATCTGTTAACTAAACAGCTTAACTGGTTTAGGCCAAGATAAAACAACATTGGTGACACAAAAATCACACTGGAACTCTCCACCCTTTGATTTTTCATCCCTGGGAGAATAATTTGTCACAGCTCAACTGCAAAGGGGTTTGTCACCATCTCATGATCAGTGTAATGTAATTAATCAATGTAGGGTGTTTCTTATAATCTACCATGCCATACTTAGATTGTTTCTCTTTTTACAATTTTCTATTACCATGACTTTATCAACAAATGATGCTTTGTTCCATATGACTTTCTTTTATTACCATTTTGTTCTATTGCCATGATGGATTTTTTTCTAAATGACTATAGACTCTGTCTGCATCTATTCCAATGTATAATTTGTATATTGTTGGGAAGCAATTTATTGATCTATAGCTTTTAAAGTGGTCTACATGTTCACTCAGAAAGAAGAGCTTACTTTTTCCTGTTCTCAAACAGGATGATGTCTGTTTTGGGATGCGCACATAAATAGTTCTTACTTTGGGCTAAAAAGTGAAATTTACTTATTTACTTTTTAAAGCTATTACTATCATACAATAAAGGCAGGTATGTGATATGAGCGGTATATAATGTCAATATGAATTTCAATCAGGATGATTGCACAGAAACTTTGTGCAGAATTACAAAAGAAGCTAATGTTGGAACTCTGTCTGTGATCCTACAGAAACAGCAGTATTTCTATCTAATATATCACGTCAGACTATTCATTTCTTTACTCCATTGTAAAGCCTGTGTGAGACACTTACTTTCACTGTAATGAATACATATGCACCCAGATGCAAACTGCAAACTACATAGAAACACACACACACACACACACACACACACACACACACACACACACACACACACACACACACACACACACACACACACACCAAGGGACAATTAAGATCACTAGACTGAATAATAGCATGTCTTTTGGGCTGAAAAAAGAAACCATACACCTAATCAGAAACCTACCTGGACAGCGAAGAGGCATGCAGAAGACATCTCATATGGGAACCACACCTGTAGCAGCTCCAACCACTTCACCACTATGTCATCCCCTTTGGATTCATCATGAAATCCTTGTGTGTAGGTTACATTAGCATTTCAAAACAGAACTTGAAGGTGAACACTAACTAAAAAGTAGATACCAAAACAGCAGTTCTATGCATTAGTTAACCAGGTAAGTCCACTGGACACAAGTCCAATTTTGGTAGTGACCCGAGTGCACTGTCTGGTCAAGTAACTTGCATAGAGCTGCACTGTAGGAGGTGGAAATACTGAAACACTTTACCCTTGACAGTTGTATATACATCTGATATTTCAATGGAAGGAAAATAAAAAGCATAACAGTCACAGTATTATACTTCCACTTGCTGCTATAAGAAACACACCCCTTGTAGATTTTCATGAAAATAAATGAAAAAAAATATATAAATGTATTGTGCTGTTACCACTGCCTACAAATTACCTAGTTTTCTGCCAGAAAAAAATGAAAGAACAACCAGTCACAGTAATGTATTTCAACATGGAACTTTCATATACTAAGTTATGTCCCATGTCCACCAAGTCACACTTTAATCACTTTAATGTAATCAGCTCATGCTGCCTTGTGCTTTCATCCATCAGCTGCTTCCATTATTTATCAACCTCTCATCTTCAAAATATGCAACATTACATCTGACAATGTGGAACAAATTGGAAGTATATAGAACCCTTACTAACAACTTTAAACCTAGAAGATCAGAGAATGGTTAATAACTATTTCTTCATACTCAGCAAAAGTCTTTTGATGAACTTATATGATTTGGGATTACTACCCATGATTATATGTTCAGAAAAATCATAACAATGAATGTGTGTTAGACCCCTTCAGTGTGAAACAGCATGAGATGTAATTTTTAACACAAACTTAAATTAGCATAATTCCTTATGTAGTTATATTAGAAAATCAATAAACGCCACTCAGCAGTGTTTGGACCTAATCCATAATGACATTAACCACTATGACCAACTAACATAACAAATGAAAAAGCAGACACATTTCATGCAAATGTTACACCAGAGAAAGCTATCCCTTCTCTTTCAGTTCCTGTGCCTCTTACATCACTATCATAAAGGAGCATGTGCTGAAGATACAGTCTAAGATAAAAAAATATTACTTCCATGGGGCCAAATAACTTCACTTGTATGCCTTATAAATACTAAAAACACCCTTATTTAATCCCTTTTTCTTAAACTGTTTTAATATAAACCTACATATAAGATATGGCTCCAAAGTCTGATGAACTGCAGAGGTGATGCCCCTAATTAAGAACAGCCCTACCATGAGCCATGGGAACTACAGACCCAATAACCTGACTTGTCTGATTTGCAAAGGCATGGAAAACATAACTGACCTCATTAAATACAAAATCAAAAATCGTATTAGGCTATATTCACGACAATCTGACCTGAAAGGGGAAGCTCCTGCTTACTTATCTTTATCAAATTGTTTGTGAAAGACAGTCAGGATGTAGACAGTGGTTATCTCACTCACACAATTTATCTGGATAAGACTAAAGCATTCGGCCCTGTTCTCCATGCTGGCATCATCAATAAGCTAAGTGCCATTAACACTGATCCTTACATGGTGAGACTGATAGCAAACTGGCAAAAAAACAGAATCAACATTGTCAGAATGGCAGGCAGCTCCTTGGCAAGTATGAAACTAGCCAGTCATTTTTTGTCCTCTGCTTCCCTGATCTCCAGCCTGGAAGCCAGGACCTTTCATTAACTAACTTTTTAGATGAGTGTAAACTGAGCATTATTGTCAAATCCCCCTCAGATACCTTCTCATTAAAGCAAGAACTTACCTTTGTAAACAAACTGTGTGCTGTAAAAGAGCTAAAATTAAATGCAAAGAAATGTAGCATTACCTCATTTGGGTAAACAGCTTTTTCCATCAAACTACAACACGACTATTACTGCTCTCCAAACTGGAAATGTTGTTTGGGATTTGGGAAGCTTGTTCAATAACTTTCTGTCATTTAACCATTATGTGGCTACGGTAGTCCCAAAATCATTCTGCCTTGCACAAACTGATACCTAAAGGCATATCATTCAGGTCAAAAGAGATTATCATACCCATTAAGTGATAACCTGGCAAAATTTCAAGTCCCCATAAACCCTGAGAAGACTGCCACCTATGCAGAAATGTTCACCAAAACCGTATACAAGCATGTTAATACCTGCATAGAGGCAGCTGTACCCATTAGGAAGAAATACAGAACTAACTCAGAAAACAAGCCACCCTGCTGGAATTACAAAATTAATAGGCTGAACAACAGAAGAAAGAAAATCATGGCAAAAATTAGGAGGTGCAGCACTCAGCAGGATAAAAACACTCTCATCAAACTAAACAAGCAACTTAAGGGACAAATAAAGTCCACCAAAGCCAAATTTATTTATTTATTTATTTATTTCAGTTTGATGACCAGGGAGGTCCACTGGGCTCAGGAGCCCATTTTCAGTGGAGGCCTGGGGAGAAAAGCTCCATGTTACATAGTAAACAATTTAATATAACAGATAAAATTAAGATTCAAGGATACAGATACATTGAGGTACAACAGATAAGATTAAGATTCATGGATACAGATACATTACAAGTCAGTGACATTATTTATTTATTTATTTATTTATTGACATTTGTTTACCGGGAAAGTCCACTGAGCCATTGACCCATTTTGAGTGGGGGCCCGGGGAGAAAAGCTCCAGGTAATACATTCAGTATAAAACATTTAGTATAAAAACATTTCGACGTTTAAGAAATTACAAAAGTGTTTGCACATTATATACCACAGTGGTAGTACATACAAATATATCACATTTAAAGTGAACATACTAAAGACATTTTGAATTAAAAAAAAACATTTGTACCTTTCATACCAAAGTGGTAGTATATTTAATATAGTATGTTTAGATGAACATATATAGTTCCATATTCAGGTAAAAAATTCTTAGAGGGATTGGGTGCAAGAAAGAGAAAGTCAATCATTAAAGGGGTAGAAATATATAGAGGTAATTGAGTGTCACCTAGGGTATTTTAGCTAGAGGTAGGGAAAAGGGAGAAGAAAAAGGCAGGAGAGGGTGTCAATATTTAATGCGTTAAGTTGTGATTGTCACTTGGGATCGTTTAAGATGAGGTAGGGAGGCTATGGGGGTTTGATTGTTGTGCAGAGACAGGATAAATTATTTTGATAAAGTAGTTTAAGCGCTGATTTAAAGAGTTTTGAAGATTCCATTAAGGTTATATGGGAGGGTAATGTGATCCAAAGTTTGGCTATATTACAAGAATATAGACTTTGTCCAGCTCTTTTGTTTGGTTTTATAACCTTTATTAGTTGTTTCTGAGTGTAGGTTTGTACGACTGAGTGGAGTGCTGGGCAGAGGTGGGGTCTGAAAATTAGTTTATTTGCTAGTGTTAGTGTAGTATATGAAAGATGGCTCGAGAATTCTAGTCAGTTGAGTTCTGCAATTGCTTTACAGTGGTGTGGTCGGCTTGGTTTTCCTGAGGCAAATTTAGCTATTTTGTAACAGCAAGATTGCAGTTTATTCCTAAGGGATGAAAGTAGGTTTTTAAAGATGGCACTTCCATATAGAAGGGAAGGGAGGAGAAGGGTATTTGCTAGTTTGGTTTGCTTGTTGAGGGTATAATTTGTGCCTATATAGTTTGCCTAATTTGAAGTGTACTTTTTTTATTATGTTATGTATATGTGGCTCAAAGGTCAGTTTGTCATCTATTGTCATACCTAATAGTTTGGCAGTTTTAATTATTTCTATTTCAATTCCATCTTTAGAAAAAAATCTTGAAGTCTAAGTTTGGTGGTTTGGAACTGAATAGGAATAGTTTTGTTTTTTTGGTGTTTAGTAATAGTTGAGAATTATTTAACCAGGTTTCTATAGAAGTGAACGCTTTTTGGGTTATTTTGAAAAGGTCAGGGAAGTTGTTGGCAGAAGATATAATTGTCAAATCATCAGCATATTGGATTGTTTCCTAGTTGAGAGACTTTGTGAAGGACGTTGATAAAAATATTAAAGAGTAGTAGACCTAGAATGGAACCCCGAGGGACTCCTATGTTGTTTTTTTGATAGGTAGATTGTGCTTTTTCCCATTTTACTGCTTGTTCTCTGTTATTGAGGTAGGAGGTAAACCATCTGACAGAAGTGGGGGAACATCCTAGCTTTGCTATTTGGTGCAGTAGTTTGTTATGTGATACTGTGTCGAAAGCTTTTGACAGGTCTAGAAGGATTACTGAGGTATAGAGACCAGTGTCAAGGGCTTTGTTGACCGTATCTGTAAAGGACAGCAGGGCTGTAATTGTGCTATGTCCTGGACATAAACCGTGTTGTGTGGGAGAGAGAAGCTTATTGTCTAGGAGGTGTTTAAGTAACTGAGTGTGCACACATTTTTCCAATATTTTTGATAGTGGTGAAAGTATTGAGATTGGGCAGTAGTTTGACAGGTCATGGGAAGTTCCACCTTTATGTAGTGGGGTGATGACAGATTTTTTCCATAAGTTTGGTACATAGCATTCAGAGAGAGACCGATTTATTAGTATGCTGACTGGGTATGCAATTGCACTTGATGCTAGTTTTAAATACTCAGGGGGGAGTTTGTCAGCGCAGAGAGAGCAGGGTTTAATTTTATTAGAAGTTTACATATTTGTGAGGTTGGAATAGGTTGGATGGAGAAGGAAGGTGCTGTTGGATTTTTAATGCAGGAGTCTATTATAGGGGAAGTATTATTATCTGAGGGATCTGTTATAGGGTCTTTGATTAGGTTTTGAATAGTAGTAATGAAATGGGTGTTAAAATCATGAGAGATTTCCTGTGGGCTTTTGTCAGGTGTGGGGGATGGATTTTGTACAGTGCCAGGATTAAGTAATGTGGAGACTGAATTACAAAACTTATTTGGGTTGTTTTTTGCATTGGATAGCTGCAAGGTAAAGTATTTTTTCTTATCTTGTATGACAAGTTTTTTGGAATTATTTCAGAGTTGTTTATAGGTAAGTTCAGTTTGTTTGTTTTTTAATTTTTGCCACTGTTTCAATGCTTTATCTCTGTGGAGGAGGCTTTGTTTTGTTGATTTAGTTAGCCAGGGGGCATGATTGGCCTTGGTATGTTTGGTTTGTATGGGGGCTAAACTATTTAGTGAGTCCAGAAAAAGTTTGTTGAAATAGTTAACAGCTTCATCTAAGGGGAGAGTTTTTAGTGGGAGCCAATTTTGAGTTTTTAGGATGCTTATAAATGTATCTGGGTCAAAGTGGATGAGGTTCCTGGATGTTTTGTAGGTATGCGTTTTTGATTTTTGTGGGTGGGTCCTATGGGTGAATGCTGGGAGGTGATCACTTAGAATGTTAGGTAAGATGCCTGAGTTTGAATAGTTTTGTGGGTGGGATACTGGTATCCAGTCTAGGGTGGATTCTGATCTAGTGGCTAGGCCATGGGTAGGAGTTGTTGTAATAAGCTGTGTGAAACTGTGTAGGTTTATGCTGTTGACTGGAGAGTTGGTTGTTAGGTTTAGCCAATTAATGTTAGTATCTCCTAGAATAATGGTTTCCTGTGAGATGTTCTGGTTTGTCCAAGATAAAAAGTCTTCTAGGAGGGGGATATTTTGGCTTGGTGGAATGTACATTACTGCTATAATTATTTGTTTGTTATTGTTAATGTGAAGGGAAGTTAGTAAGATTTCTAGATTGCCAAAAGTGGGGAGTTGTTTAGGATAGCTTGTTAGGTTAAGGCTGCTATCATAGAGTAGTGCTACGCCACCACCTTTTTTATGGAGTCTATCAGCATGTAGTATGTTGTACCCTGGAGGAAGGATTTCAGTATCAGAAATGTGTGGTTTTAGCCAAGTTTCTGTTACTGCTACTATATTTGGGGTGTGGGTGGCTAGCCATGCGTGGACCTCAGTAATTTTGTTACATATGCTACGTGAGATTATTGTTACTAGTTGAAGTTGTAGGTTTTTTGGGATAGTTGAGGATGTAGGGCCAGAGTTGGAGTGGATGTCACCGCATTGTGAGAGAGACAGGAGAAGATGAATAATAGCATTGGTGTTATTTTTATGTGAAAGTGGATTGGGAAGATAAATATTGTTTAATTTGAGTTTTGAATGGTTGATGAAAAGTTTTATTTTATTTAGGTTATAACTATTGTAAGGGAATAAGGAGGGTGAAATGTTTGAATAGCTATCTCTGTTAAGAGTCAAAGGAAGGGTTTTTGTACTAGTTCTTGGAGTTTGTGAGGGGAAGGTGGAATATGTAGTAGTAGTTAGGGTTAATAGAGTTAAAGTTGTAAAGAGGCTAGAAATGAGAATAATGTTTGTTGTGTGCCTATGTGTATTTGTGTGGGAAGGCATCTTTCTATGGAGAGTAGCTGTCAATTTAAGTGGTTTTGAGAGTGGGGTGGAGCTAGAGAGTGTAAGCTGATTGGTTGGAAGGTGATGAGGTATTTTGGGGAGGGGTTTATGGATGTATAAATCTAATGGAAGAGGGGGCCGGGTGGGAATGGGGGTAGGGTAGGGGAGCGGAGTGAGCTCGAAGGGCAAATGGAGTGGTGCTGGCTCAGGTCTAGTGATTCCAGGGCCAGGAAAAACAATGTCCACGAATATGATAGGTACGACAAAGCTTAGAGGGGCTAAGAGAACCTTTTGTTTTTACTGTTAGAAATAAATATTAGGCAACATGATAGGATGCAAGGGGAGCAAATGTCTGGGTACTATTAGATGTTTTTTAGCCAGTGAAATCTAACTAGCAATGCTGAGTGTGTTAGCAAATGTGTCTGGAGAGGAATATAGGGTGTATTTAACTATCGGGTAAGGGAATTAGATGCAGGAGGGTTATAAAGATAAACAAAAGCCTATACAAGATAGTAGGGTAGGAGACCTACTTAACCAGCAGATAACAATGGCTGCAGGCTAATGTGAAAGGAGTCAAAGGTATGGGGGCAGCTAGGCTAAGGGAGATAAGTAGGGTAACATAAATGACTATGGAGGAATGCAGGGTTTCTGCGCAGCGTGCATCCAGATGTATAAAATAACGTTATTATAACAGTGAAAGTATTAGAGCTGGACATACAATATGCTCAGGTTGTTTGGTGTCTTTTAAACCTTTAAGGGCATCCAATTCACTGCGTCTTCCTATTGAGGAGGTGCACTTTTGTCTATCAGGACACTAGCTGAGGGTATTCCAGGAGGAAAAGGTGTAAATATGCTTAGGATGTTTGGTGTCTTTTAAACCTTTAAGGGCGTCCAATTCACTGTGTCTTCCTATTGAGAAGGTGCACTTTTTGTCTATTAGGACACTAGCTGAGGGTATTCCAGGAGGCAAAGGTGAAAATATGCTCAAGATGTTTGGTGTCTTTTAAACCTTTAAGGGCATCCATTTCACTGCATCTTCTTATTGAGGAGGTGCACTTTTGTCTATCAGGACAATAGCTGAGAGTATCAGAAGCACCTTATGAGGTACAGTAGTTGCATAGCATGTGAGTTATATGTTGACATGAGTGTTTCAAAGGTAGAAATAGAATCTGAGTATTATTATGGCAGAATGGCAAAACAATTATAAATGTTAGGGAAGGGGGAAAAGGGAAAGCAAACTATTTATAATATATGCATTATATAAACAAGATAATACTAAAGAATAAGTAAAATCCAGGGGAGCAAAGTTGTTAGAAGTAGGAGTAGTATGGAAATACAATTAGAGTAGAGAGAGTAGAAGGCTCGATGGGGAGAGTGCAGTTGCACTTCTGATTAGAGAACAAGTAGGAATGGAGCTGGGTTTTGAAGTTGTCAAGGTTTTCTATGATTCGTAGTGAAGGAGGAAGGGTATTCCATTTTTTGGCTAAGGAAAAGGACAGGAGGTATTGTCCAGCAGGTCGCTTTGGTTTGTAGACAGTGATTAGGTTTAGGTGAGCAGATCTAAGTGGCCTGTTAGGGGTGTATGGTAGTAGGATGTTGGATAGTGCAGGACATTTAGAGGGGTTAAATAAAAGCCCGTGGGCAGTAGTAAGTTGGAGGCAGTCTAGAAGGTTGGGAAGTTCTAGCCAGTTTAGTGAGTGGAGGGCAGAGCAATGGTGGGAGGAGTGTTTGGCTTTGATGGCGAATTTTGAAATTTTATTATAACAACTTTTCATTTTGGAGGAGAGGGAGGCATATAAGTTAGTTAGTAGAGGGGCACCATACATTAGTGAGGGAAGATGATAGGTAGTGGCGAGAGTTTGTCTAGTAGAAGAAGAGAGATAGTGGATTTTTCTGTATAGCAGGCCAAGTTTTTGATGAGTTTTCTTAATGTTTAGTAGAATATGGGTGTATAGTAACCCCAAGTAGCTTGGCATAGGGAACAGTTTCTATGGTTGAGTTGTTATGACTTCTAATTTTGAAAGAGTTTTTATCAAGAGGGGAGGATTTAGAGGGGGGGAGGAGTACTTTGGATTTGTTAGCGTTTAGAGATAGGTGGTTTTGTAGCATCCAGTTCTCAGTAGTGGAGAAGGCAGTTTGAGTGTATGATTGAAGTTCTGGGAGGTTGCTGGCACAGCAGATTAATGTGGAGTCATCGGCGTATTGTATGATTTTAGTATTTGGGATGACAGAGTGGAAATTATTGATGAAGGTGTTAAATAGCATAGGGCCAAGAATGGAATTTTGGGAACTCCGGTGGGGGTAGGAAGGAAGTTAGAGGTGTCCTTCCTCCATTTTACAGCTTGAGATCTGTCAGATAGGTAACTTGAGAACCAGGATAGGGTATTATGTGAGAGGTTGAGGTTTGCAAGGTGGCTAAGGAGATGAGTATGGGTGATAGTATCGAAGGCCTTGGAGAGATCTAGTAGACTGGTAAAAACTATTTTTCTAGAGTCGCAGACATGGTTGACTATATCTAGGAATGAGAGAAGAGCAGTTATAGTGCTATGGCCAGGGTGGAAGCTATGTTGGGTATGAGAGATGATGTGGTTTTTGGTAAGGAAGGGCATTAGCTGGGTGTGAATGCATTTTTCCATCATTTTTGATATTGGGGAAAGGATGGCTATGGGGCAAAAGTTTGAGATATTATTATTTTTACCACCTTTGTGGTAAACTTGGGGACATAAGATTCCTGTATGGATCTGTTGATTAGGATACTACTGGGGTGGGCGATTCCATCTGCAGCAATTTGTAAGAATTTAGATGAGATGTTATCTGGGGCATTAGAGCATGGTTTTAGTTTGCTAAGAAGCTTTTTTATGTATGAGGTAGAGACTGGTTTAAGTTCAAATGTAGGGGGAGAGTCAGGTTTAGAGGCTGGGGTAGAGTGACTAAGTTGCATGGATGGGTTATTTGGGAAGGACTTAGTTCAGCTATAGAGTTAGTAAAGAAGGAGTTAAAAAGAGTGGCAATTTCTGGATCAGACTTGGTAGTTGTCAGGGCAAGGGTTATGTTTGGTGCCTGGGTAGAGAAGGCAGTTAATGGAGTTCCAGAATTGTTTGGGGTTTTTGGAGTGGTTGGCTTGGAGTTTCATATAGTAGGATTGCTTGTCTTTGATTGTATGTCTTTTAGTAAGGTTGCGGAGTTGCTTATATTGAGCAATGGTTTCTGGATTTTTATTATGCTACGAACATTTCCAGCATTTATCTTGCTGTTGCACAAGTTTTTTGGTTTCCTTAGTTAACCATGGGGTGGAGTTGGGTTTGATTCTTATAGTTCGTGGTGGAGCTTGGGAACTGAGAACATTTTAGGAAGGTTGAGTTAAAGTACTTGATGGCATTATCAAGAGGAAGTGTTTTTAGATTGTTCCAGTTAGTTTGTTTGAGGGTGTTAGAGAAAGTTATAGGGTTAAAGTTTTTTAAGTTATGTGTATGTATGTATGTATTGGTGCTGGAGAGGGGGAAATGGGTTGCTCGATAAATGAAGGCAGGCAGGTGGTCACTAAAGGAGTTGGGAAGGATGTCTGAGTCAAGAATGTTGTTAGGGTGGGTAGCTAGGATCCAGTCCAAAGTAGATCCTGGAGGATTGGTTTTGTTAGGTCTAGTGATAGAGTTAGTAAATTGAGTAAAGTTGAAAAGATTGATAGATATGGCTGGATTCTGGTTGTTAATTTTGTTCCAGTCTATAGTAACATCTCCTAGAATGTAAGTCTCCAGGTTAATGTTAGTTGAGGCCCATTAGAGGATGTCTTCTAGAGTAGTGGTGTTGTTACCTGGGGGAATATAAAGAGATATGAAGCAGATACTTTTGTGATTATTCAAGTGTAGTAAGCCTATTACTAGTTCTGCATTGTTGAACTGAGGAATGGGGTTTGTGTATGGGATAATGGGGAGTAGATTACAGAATACTAAGGCTACATCTCCACCTTTTCTATTTATGCAGTCATATCTAAGGGCTTGAAAGCCAGGGGGTAGGATTTCTGAATCGGAGATGGGAGGTTTTAGCCAAGTCTCAGAGATGGCCACAATGTCAGGTAGGTTCTGGTGTAGCCAGGTATGGAAAATAGTTGCTTTGTTTCTTACACTCTGGGCATTGAGAGTAACTATTTTCAGGCTTTTGAGGCTGGTGGTATTGGTAGATATTGGAGGGATGAGGTTGTTAGTAGTACTAGGTCCAAGGTTTGGGTGTATATCACCTGCTAGAAATAGGCGGATAAAGTAAGGAGGCAGTAGAGGATTTAGTTTGCCTTTTGACTGTTGGGGGCAAAAGGTCAGAGGTTTAGGGAAGATATGTTTTGTAGCAGGGAGTAAAATATTTGGTTTAAAGTAGTGGAGAAGGGTGGGCTGTAATAATGAGGATGATATGGTATGGAAGTGTGGTGTGGTGGGGTTGAGATGGGGCTGGGAGTGGTGAAGTGGGACAGGAAAGAGGGGAGAAGAGGAGTGGAGGTGTAGGAGGTAGTATGGTATAGTGGAATTAGGATGAACAAGGTGATGAGGGAGATATGAAGGGTTTGTAGTGGTAGAGAATGCATTATGTGATGAACTAAGTATGTAAGCTAGAATAGTATGGGAGGTATAGTATAGGTAGGGTAGAGAAAGATCAAGGGGGTGTAGGGTGGAGTATAGTGTGTGGGGGGTGGCTTTTAATTGATGGGTGGAGAAGAGGAGGAGTAGAGTAAGGAGGCCAGGGATTGGAGTGGTGGAGATAGGGAGGAGATTACTGGATAGAATAAATGTATGAGTGGTGGGGGCGGGTGAGATTTGGGCGCAGGGTAGGGGAGAGGAGTCAGCCCGAAGGGCGAACAGAGTGGGTTAAGACAAGTGAGTGAAACAGCTCAAGATGAAGAATCAGTGGATTGCTGATTGCTCAGGTAAGTTCACGTGTGAGTAAGTATAGAGTGAATAAAAGTAGAGTGGTGATGTTCAGAGGAGGAAAGGAAGAGGTATGTAAAAGAGAGAAAAGAGCAAGGTTTAGACAGCAGAATGTAGTAGAAGTAAATTATAGGATAGCAGGATAGACTAATGAATGGGACTGGATTAGGGTACCACCTGGTGGGCAAGGAATGTTATTACAGCAGAAGTAAAGTCTGGGAGAGGCTGGTCAAGGACTAAATAATAAATTAAGAATCAGCTAAAGGAGGCAGTAATAGAGGGATTAAGGGTCTTTAAACTAACTACAGGGTACAGAGGGGTACGGCTGCTGGCAGTCCTGTCTGGAAGCTTACAATTACAGGCAACAAGAATTATGCAATACTAATTGTCAGCTTTTCTGCCAATATTAGGAGAACACATACTTTTTTCTTCCTTTCTAGGAAGAGCACCGGGATAAGATAACAGGGTGATGAGACAGCAGGTAGTTTGTAAATGGTCCTTAGTTTCCAGGCAGTCAATTTCTTAGCTTCAAGTGGAAGGAAAACAGGCTGGAGAGCTGGGAACAGTTAGGGAAGACAAAAGGCAGTGGAGAGAGAAGGAAACAAATGTCATTATGTTAGTTCAGGCAGTATAACTAAGCATATTCACAAAATGCAGCATTAATACATTCATCCAATAATACTGGATGTAGTTTAAGGAGAGGTAGAATCAAGTCAGCATTGGTACATTCATACAACAAAGCAAGAAGTCATGGGATGATATGCAAGCTAGGTAGACATGCATATTGCTTTGGTTAATTTACATAGTGAAGACACTGCTTACAAATTCACAAAATAAAGCAGACTCAAAAACACAATGCTTTAGGGTAAATTAATACAAAACAAAGTAGCACTTGTACTGTAACCTAAACATGTATATTGCAGTTCCCCTAGAGCTTAGTATCTTTTATATAATCAAGTCTTTAAATAATGGCTGTGCTCTACTAGTAATGCAGTGTAATGAGGAACTAACATGTGTTTTCTAGTGAGATAGGGGTTTGTGCTGGCATACAACTATTGAATTAGGATATATTGAAAGCATGTAAATATGTTGTGACAGTCTTGTTTAATCAGCGTTTGAGCTGCTGATGGCAACAAGCAGTCACTATATATGGTACATTCTTGAGTGAAGATTCATACTAATGCATCAAGTTGTATCAGACATGCTGTGTGTTTGTAAAAGAGTTTACTAGACAAGTAGTACCACAAACGCTTCAAATTTTTAAACGTTCCGCTCATAGGGTAATGACAAATGTTGTGGAACCACTGGCTTTGTTGACGTTTACTTGCCTAGAGGAGCTGAAGATATTAGCATCTCAGCAATTATACACTCGCTGGGACATAGGGTAGCCGGTAACTGCTCCACTTAGGTAATTGTGGTTTTATGTTTTATGTTCATAAGTTAGTAGCATTAAATAAAGTTCGCTCTAGTCTTCATGCGTGACCAAAGGAGCGATAGTGTGGAAAATAGGTTCTATCTAAGTTTAAGCAAAAAGTTGGGTAACAATGACAAAATAGGTTCTACCTAAGTTTAAGCCCATAGGTTACAGTGCTACTAGTTTCCCTTGTTGTGGACTTCGATTAATAAACTCAATTCCATTCACATCAGGATTCAGAGTGATCATTAGGTACCAGGGTAGCTTGTATCAGCCCCAGGTATTTAGAGCAGTCGCAAGTAGGCAACCAATGTGCAGCACAAGCCAGCAATAAGATACCAGAACTGGCATGCAAAATAGGAAGGAGTCAGTTATCTAGCAAAAAGGATGTAAAGTATAGCGGTAAACTCTCAATGTTGCTTAAGGACCCCTGTCGCAGCTCCATGTGGAAAATGCTAAAACATTTATACATGGAAGGTACAAAGCCAGCCAACACTAAAATAGTTACAATAGCCTGAGTTTACATGCAATAAAAAGGATGCACTCATACAGCTAACCTATATAATTGCAATAAGTTACAAGCAACAGATAGTTACTTACAAAGGTAGAAGATGCAGGGGCCAGGATTGCACAGCAGCCAAGGGATGTCTTAAGTATTAAAGATGGCGTCAAGAGGGGCAACTAATAATTATAGGATTAGAGAGGATGTGAGGTGGAAGGGGGAGGGGAGGGGGTAAGTATAAGTAAAAAGCAGGTAGGGGCTAGAACTGGGAGAGAAGGGAAGGGGTAAGTTATCTAGCAAAGAGAGGATTCAATTAGAAAGAGGAGACAGAGCAGTGAAGTAGGAGCAGGGAATTGTAAGGCAGGGGAAGAGGATGGAGGACGGTAGATGAGCAATGTGAGGTATTTAAAGTACAGGGTATATAGGTCGAGACAAGTGAGCGAAAACAGCTCAAGATGAACAATCAGTGGATTGCTGATTGCTCAGAAAAGTTAAAGTGTGGGTGAGTATGGAGTGAATAAAAGTAGAGTGGTGATATTCAGAGTAGAAAAGTGGTGTTTACTGGAAAGCAAGAGGTATGTAAAAGAGAGAAAGGAGCTTCGAGAGAAAAAATGCACAGGGCACTAAGGATAATCACAAGGCTTTCTTTAGTTATGTTAGAAACCTGGGTGGGAATTCCCAGATATGCTCAGAATTAGTCCAAAATGACAAAAAATACACCAAACCCACAGACATTGCCAACATCCTAGCTGACAGGTTCAGCGCAAACTCCCCCCCCCTTCCCCACCAAAAGGGCAAATATCTATCCCAGCAGAGTGCTGTCCCCCTGACATCTCAGATGCTCAGGTAAGAGCCGCCCTCTCCAAAGCAAAAAACACAGCATCAATGGGACCAGACGGTGTCCCGGGCTGCGTCCTACATGAACTCCAAGAAGAACTAAACCCAAACATAAAACTACTGTTCAATCTCAGCCTTACTACAGGATATGTACCCAAAGAGTGGCGTACAACAACAGTGGTCCCTCTCCACAAAGGTGGAGCCTCAACGGATCCTGGAAACTATCGCCCCATAAGCCTGACTAGCTTGGTCGGCAAGGCTATGGAAAGGATCATCATGGACCTCATAAATAAAGATACTGGGGACCTACAGGCACTGAATCCTACCCAGTTTGGCTTTGTTAAGGGCAGATCCTGCCTCTTAAACCTGGTTGATTTCTTTGAAACAGTCACCAAGGCCATTGACAAGGGAAGGTGGTGCACACAGCCTACCTGGACCTCGCAAAAGCCTTTGATACAATACCCCACTCGGGCATTATAGATAAGCTCACCAGCTTAAATATAAACCCCTATGTCACTAGATGGGTTGCAAACTGGCTCAAGGACAGAACCCACGTGGTTAGAATTGCTGGAGCCATGTCAGACTCCAAACCAGTTACAAGTGGCGTCCCACAAGGCTCAGTTCTGGGACCTCTCTTGTTCAGTATATATTTCTCGTAGGTACAGGCCAACACGGAAGGACTGTGGCTGACCAAGTTCGCAAGGGACTGCAAACTAGGTGCCATAATCAACTCTCCAGCCGACACAAGCATCCTACAAAAGGGCCTCATAGAAACAGACAACTGGTGCCAGAGCCATGGCCTCAAGCTAAACGCCAAAAAGTGTATAGTCATCCCCTTCGGCAAAAAATAAACTTTAACCCACTCACATTCATCTCATCCCTCAAAGAATGTAACTGGCATGCTCTAAAGTACCTCAGTCTAGATGATGCAGTTGAATTTTTTAATACTACCTTCCTGAACATCCTTAATTACCATGCCCCCATAAGATTTTCCAGAACCAAAGCACAACCCTCCCCATGGCTACAGAAAACCACTAAGTCAGAAATGAAAAACAGGGATAAAGCCTGGGAGCACTGGCGCAAAACCAAAACCCCCGCAGCTAGACAGAAATTCCTAGAACTACGCAATAGAGTCAAAAAGCTAATAAAACGGGACAAATTCCAATACTACCAGTCTGCCCTAGACTCCTCACAACACAGCCCCAAATAATTCTGGTCCTCCATAAACTCCATCCTCCACCCAGGTAAAGTCAGTACCCCTCCTCCTAACATCCCTCACTCCTCAAAAAATATTGCTACCTCATTCAACACACACATCACCCAAACCATACTATCACTAGCTAAACAACACAACCCCCCTCCCCTCCAACCCACACCTTCAACTAGTAATCTCCCCACTGCCTTCTCTTTTTCTCCTGTACCTACCTCCAACATAAAAAATTCTTAACTAAACTTAAACCCACCAAATTAGCAGCAGACAACCTCCCAAGTCTATACCTACAAATCGCAGCTGATGCTCTGGCCTACCCAGTATCCATCTTGATTAACCGATCTCTGTCAGAAAGTTACGTTCCCACATTGTGGAAAGTCTCACATATAATTCCCCTCCACAAACTAACTCTGCAGAACTAACCAATTATCGTCCCATAGCTATTCTCTCTCCACTCTCCAAAATACTAGAGAGATGCATACACTCTCAGGTCTCACACTACCTCCTTACTAACAACCTCCTTCCAGTACTCAGCATGGTTTCCGACCAAACCATAGCACCACCACTGCCTTACTCTCCTTTACTAACATTATCCTTCAGCATAAAAACAATGGCTATCTTTCCTCTGCTACTTTCCTAGACCTATCTAAAGCATTTGACATGGTCCCACACAAACAACTTATCTCTGTCCTCAATAACCTATCCTTCTCACAATCAGTCACCAACTGGTTTCAGAGTTACCTGTCTGACCGCCAACAATCCGTTGTATGCAGAATGACATATCTCCCCAACTACCTGTCTCCATAGGGGTTCCCCAAGGATCCATCCTTGGGCCCCTACTTTTCTCTGTTTACACCAACAATCTAGCCTCTGCCACCAAACATGGCACACTCATCCAATACGCAGATGACTCGACAATCATCTGCTCAGCCCAGTCCCTACCCAAACTGCAAAAAGTCACACAGGAAGCCTTTTCCTCTGTTGAAACATGGTTATCTGATGCCCAATTAATACTCAACCCAAACAAAACTAAACTACTCATCTTCCAACCCACCAAACATACTCAAAACAACTCTCACTTTAACATCACAGCAAAAGACAACACCACTATATACCCAACTGAACACACCAAATTGCTAGGAGTGGAAATAGACAATAAACTAAAATTTGACATTCACATATCCATGACCATAAAAAAAGTCCACAAAAAACTAGGAGCATTATACAGAAATAAACAATTTCTCACCAAAGCAGCAAAGATTTCAATAGCAAATTCCCACCTTATCTCCACCCTACTTTATGCCTCTCCAGTATATACCAACCTAAGGCAATGTGATCTAAACAAGCTAGAGACCTGCTACAACAAAATCGCCAAATTCGCCACAGGGGCATCCGACCGTAGTCACCGCTGTCTCTTACTTGCTGAACTGGGCTGGCTTGAACTCCCTCACCTCCTTCAGTGGTATCAACTCTCACTCACCCACAAACTAGTAAACCATCCACTAAATGTCCCATCCCTCCAGAATCTACTCCAACCCTATCACACCACCAGACCACTAAGATCCAGCAGCAAAAATCACTTGCAGATCACTAAAGCCAATAACTCTGCTGGTGAAGCACTATTCTCTTGTGCCATAGCCAAATTATGGAACTCACTCCTACCCACAATTACCTCCGTACCATCATGCACCAACTTCAAAACTTTATTAAAAGCGCACCTAAAAACATGCTGGCTATGCCCTTGCAACTCCCACTCTAATATCATCCACCCCATCCAACTACTACCTTTCTTTCACCTCCACTAACTACCTTGATGATAGCAAGCTCAGATGCTCATAAGCCTAGTACTTATTATACAGCAGGAACTTCTCATTGTTACATTTGTTAATGCCTGTTATGTACTTCACAGATAAAGATTCTAGTTGTCTACTGATGTACTATGTTCTTCATCTGTAAATATGTTGTAAGTAATTTCTATGTTAAATTGTTAATCGCTATGTAATCCAATGTAACTACTGTCTGTTTATTTTACTGTGGAGCTTTTCTCCCCGGGCCTCCGCTGAAAATGGACCCACGTCCAGTCGGACACTCCCGGTCAACAAATTTAAATAAATAAATAAATAAATAATAAAACAAAGTGCCCACAAATTACCACATAGATGGTAATCCATTAAGTACGGAAGAAGTAATTAGGGACCTGGGGACCCAAGCTGATAGCAATCTCTCATTTGACAACCACGTGGCCAAAGTGGTTAGAAAATCATTTTATATAGCCCACCTAATCATGAAGGGATTCACATCTAGATCAGGGGAGGTCATCATGCCTCTTTACTCATCCCTCATCAGGCCCATAATTGAGTACAATGCCCCTTTTGGGATGTACCTTACCAGACACCTGCAGCAACTGGAAAGACCCCAAAAGTACCTCACCAAGAGGATCAAAGGGCTCAAACAGATGCCATATGCTGCCCGGTTAAAGAAAGTCCAGCTCTACTCAGTGGCATACCGCCTGCTCAGAGGCAATCTGTGCCTGACGTATAAAGCCATGTCCAACCCGGAATTAATGGACATGCTGCACCTCAGAAAATCCAAATCCCATCGAGCTACGCGCTTGAGAGACTTGAACCTCAGCACTGAAATAAATAGGACATGCTGGAGGGACAGATTCATAACCCAGAGGCTCCCTTCACTCTGGAATAAAATCCCAGTCCAGGTTAGACAGAGTCCCTCATTGACTCTCTTCAAGAGGAATCTTGATGAGTGGATGGGAGATCGTAGATTTACTCCGAGTATCACTTCTGTGTCACTGTTAGACAGATGCACAGTATACTAACCTTGAAAAAGGGCATAGCAAAATTAATTTTAAAATGGGTGGCGAAAGACAAACACACTCTGGCTAGGCTTGTAAATGCCCTATGGCAGATAGCCTAGTATGAACCTATGAACCTATAGAGCAGAATGCAGTAGAAGTAAATTATAGGATAACAGGATAGACTAATGAATGGGACTGAATTAGGGTGACACCTGGTGGACAGGGAATGTTATTACAGCAGAAGTAAAGTCTGGGAGAGGCTGGTCAAATCAGCTAAAGTTGGCAGTAATAGAGGGACTAAGGGTCTTTAAACTAACTACAGGATACAGAGTGGGGTACGGCTGCTGGCAGTCCTGGCTGGAAGCTTACAATTACAGGCAACAAGAATTATACAATACTAATTGTCAGCTTTTCTGCAATATTAGGAAAACACGTTCTTTCTTCCTTTCTAGGAAGAGCACCGGGATAAGATAACAGGGTGATGAGACAGCAGGTAGTTTGTAAAGGATCCTTAGTTTCCAGGCAGTCAATTTCTTAGCTTCAAGTGGAAGGAAGGCAGGCTGGAGAGAATAGGTTCATAGGTTCATAGGTTTATACTAGGCTATCTGCCCTAAGGCATTTATAAGCCTAGCCCAAATTTTTGTGGCTTACGCCACCCCTTATATGAAAAAATACTGTGCCCATTAGTTTGTTGTGCCTCTGTCCAGCAGTGACACAGAGATGATTCCCAGGGTAAACCTACGATCTCCCATCCACAGGTCTAGATTTCTCTTGAACAGAGTCAGCGAGGTGCTCTGCCTCACATGGACCGGGATTTCATTCCACAGCATAGGGAGTCTCTGAGTGATAAATCTATCCCTCCAGCACGTCCTATTTATATCCGTGCTAAGGTTTAAGTCGCTTGCTCTAGTGGTTTTGGTGGATTTGGATTTTTGAGGTGGAGCATGTCCATTAATTCCGGGTTGGACATGGCCTTGTATGTCAGGCACATGTCACCTCTGAGCAGACGGTATGCGACTGAATAGAGCTGGAGTTTCTTCAATCTGGCAGCATATGACAGATTTTGGAGTCCCTTTATCCATTTGGTGAGGAACTTTTGGGGTCTCTCCAATTGCTGCAGATGTCGGGTGAGATACATCCCGAATGGGGCATTGTACTCGATCATTGGTCTGATAAGTGAAGAGTACAGGGGAACAATGACCTCACTAGATCTGGATGTGAATCCCTTCATGATCAGGTGGGCAATGTAGAAGGTCTTTCTAACCACTTTAGCAATGTGAGTGTCAAAAGAAAGGCCACTGTCAACCTGGGTCCCCAGGTCCCTGATAACCTCTTCTGTGCTTAGTGGATTGCCACCTATATGGTAGCTTGGGGTTACCTTGTTTTTCCAAAGGGTATGACTATACATTTTTTGGCGTTTAACTTCAGGCCATGGCTCTGGCACCAGCTATCTGTTTCTGTGAGTCCCTTCTGAAGGATATACGTGTCCGATGCACTTTCCACTATGGCGCCCAGTTTGCAGTCGTCTGCAAACTTTGTCAGCCAAAGTCCTCCCATGTTGGCCTGTACTTCTGAGAAGTAGATGCCAAACAATAGGGGGCCAAGGACCGAGCCCTGTGGGACACCACTTGTGACCGGCTTGGAGTCTGACACAGCGCCAGCAACTCTAACCCTGTGGGTTCTGTCCTTAAGCCAGTTTGCAACCCATCTTGTGACATATGGGTTTACATTTAAGCTGGTAAGTTTTTCTACAATACCCGAGTGGGGTATTGTGTCGAAAGCCTTGCAAGGTCAAGGTAGGCTGTATGGACTGCCTTTCCTCATCAATGGCCTTGGTGACTGTTTCGAAGAAGTCGACCAAGTTCAAAAGGCATGATCTTCCCTTGACAAAGCCAAACTGGGTCGGGTCCAATGTCTGCAAGTCCCCTATATCTTTGTTTATGAGCTCCATTATGATCCTCTCCATAGCTTTGCAGACTAGACTTGTTAAGCTTATGGGGCGGTAATTACCAGGGTCCGTAGAGGTGTCGCCTTTGTGGAGTGGGACCACAGTTGCCGTACGCCACTCCTTGGGCACGTATCCTGTGGTAAGGCTGAGATTAAACAGCTGCCTTATGTGCGGGTTTAATTCCTCATTTAGCTCGTGTAGCACACAGCCGGGGACTCCATCCAGTCCCATTGATGCTGTGTTTTTAGCTTTAGAGAGAGCAGCTTTCACCTGCACATTTGAGATGTCCGGGAGGCTACACTCGGCTGGGATAGTTATCTCTCCTTTAGGGAGAGGGGGGTGAAGTTTGCACTGAACCTGTCTGCCAGTATGTTGGCAAGGTCTGTGGGTTCAGTGATTTTTGTATCATTTTGGACTAATTCTGAGCATATCTGGGAGTTTCCACCCAGGTTCCTAACATAGCTGAAAAAGGCCTTATGATTGTCCTTTAAATCCATGGCAATTTTTCTCTCAAAATTGGCCTTAGTTGATTTTATGAGTGCTCGTATTTTTTACTAATAATGATCAGGGGTGACTTCCTTTTATGGATTTTGTTCTATCATGTAATAGCTTTCTCCTCTTATTGTAAAGTTTGTTAATGGCTGGGGTCCACCAGACTGGACGCTTGCCCTTTGTGGAAAGAGTCTTGGTTTTATTTGGGATTGCCTGATCCATGCAGTCCTGGAGGTGTTCATAGAAGGCATTTGTAAGGGCTTCGCAGCTTGGGTTGTGGTTTCCTCTGGCTCAGGGGCCTTGAAGGATACCACACCAGTCTTGAGTAGTGTGAAGTTTGCTTTAGAGAAGTTCTTCACTATGGTCTTTTTGTTTGGGGTGGGGGGATGTGGATTTCCAGTGAGATTAGTTTATGATCAGATCTCACCAATGAGGGATATACTTCGTGTGGAGCATTTTGTCCCCATGTTTGTGACAATGAGATCTAGTATATTTTCTCCTCTTGTGGGAACAGTGACTAGCTGTTCCATGGCATTTGAATTTATGAACTCCAGGAACCGTTGGGCTAGAAAGTTAGGGCTTGAGTAATGTTCCCGGTCTATATTCGGTAGTTGAAGTCACCCAATATGATGGTGTTTGGAGATACATTTATACCCTCCAGTGTCTTCAGGAAGGCTGTGTGGGGTTCCTGAGTTTGAGAGGGTGGCCTGTAGCATGCTACAATTTGTAGAGCAGTTTTGCCTATGGTTAGTTGCACCTGGATGGTTTCAAGCTTGTGCGTTGCCACCAACCTGGAGGTGTGAGTATCCTTTATGAATATGGATACACCCCTCCTTTTATGGTGTGGTCCGGGTTTTGGGGCGGAACGCATGATATGAGGTAAAACCTAATAGTGCCGGGTGCTCTCAGGAGCCTTGAACCAGGTTTCAGTTACAGCACAGACATCGATGTTCTCCATACTGAGAAGGGCCTCGAGTGCGTGCATTTTGAGATTTAGACTTCTGGCATTGAGCAGCATTACCCTCAGTTTCTTCCCATTTTTGTTTTCTAGGGTGGTAGGTTTAGAATTTGAGCCTTGCCTAAAAAGGCACTATGGGGTGGCAAGAGCCTTAGCCAATATCCGGAATCCCAGGGGTGACAGGTGCAAGCCGTCCCTTGCAAAGCAGCGTGGCTTGTCAAGCATGTCATCCCAGGCAGACGGACACTGGATCCCCTTTGAATGACACCAGACATTAAGCCAATTGTTAAAGCTGATCATCTTGTCTCTATATTGTGGCATCATTCTTGGTGAAGGAAGGATACTGCTCAGGGTTAGGGTCATACTTGCCTGGGCTACATAATCAGAGAGCTCCTCTATGTCTCTCTTCATGTAGTCCAGGGAGGTACGTGTCAGGTCGTTCACACCAGCATGGACAATGACTGTGTCATATTTGTACTTGCCGTGGAGTGACCCGAGTGCTTGTGTTATGTGGCGGATTCTAGCGCCCGATAGGCAGCTTACTGTGACCCTCTCCTTGTTCAGCCTGGTGAGTGGGACGTCAGTGTGTCTGACTATGGAGTCACCTATGACAAGTATGTTTGGTGTTGTATTTGGCCTTAAGGGCTGTGACTGCTTTGCACACTGCTTTTGTGGTTTATGTGTTGCTTGTGGGGTGTCTTGAGGTAGCAGTTGTTTGGGTGTCTGCTTTGGAGGCCTCTGCTGTTTAGGTAAATTTTTACTCAGAGCCTCCGAATATGTCTTTGTGTGTTTATGTGTTTGATTCAGTGGAGTGGTAGCATTATGTGAGGCTGGTTTTGTGGTGTGTGTAGTTGCCTTCTCCTCCTGTCTGGTCTTGCCAGTCCTGAGTTGAGAGAGCTCAGCCTCCAGTTTGGCTAAATAGCTGCATCTCTCGCAAGTATTTGTGTTATGTGGGAGGAGGAGAGGGTTGTCTGTGTACATGAGGCAGTTATAACATTGCCTCAAGATTCCCAGATTCACCAGCTGGACCGGAGAGGAGATTGACAACTGACCTTTGGACATGCTAGAATAATATTGGGAAATCCTTAATTGAAAACAAGGGCCAGTGGGGAGTGAGGGTGTAGTGCTTTTAATTTTTAGTGCTGACTTATATAATTGCTTTAGTGAGCAAGTGCCAGGTAACTTGAGTGCAATGTGTTACAAGTAGCTAAATGCAAAAACGACAAACAGTAACTTTCTTTCAAGTGAAACAAGGAAATAAGTACAGTAAGCAATGCAGATATCACTAGTGATCCACAGAAGCGCTGAGAAGTTGCGTATTAGGTGGAATTAGCTTCCAGGGAAATAACAAGCAAACAAACAACAAGCATATAAACAAAGCTAGATTCAGGTTGAAGAAGCAGTGGTCAGGAGCGCAGAGCAGCCAAGGGATGTCCTAAGTATTAAAGATCAAATGTGAGGTAAATGTGGCCTCCTGGGCCAAGGACAATCACAAGGCAATCTTTAGCTATGTCTGCAACCTCAAAGGCTATACACAATTGTGTGCAAAGCTCATTGTAAATGGAGCCACCTATACTGAGCCAGAAGAGATAGCAAACCTACTGGCCGACAAATTAAACTCCAACTTTACCACCCTCTCTCCCCCTCAACCTTCCCTCAGGAAATACCATCAAATACAACTCACCCTGATATCATTAGGAAATAGATCCTTAATGCTATGTCTAAGGCCAAGAACACTGCATCAGTATCTCAGCATGCCTTCTGAATAGCATGAAACATGACCTATCAGGCCGTCTGGAATTGCCACTTAACTGAAACCTCCAAACTGGCTTTGTGCCTCATGAATGGAGGACAGCAACAGTCATCCCTCTGCACAAAGTTGGGCCATTTACAGACCCTGGAAACTACAGATCCATAAGTTTAACTAGTCTCATATGCAAAACCATGGAAAAAAAATTATCATGGGAATAATCAATAATGATATAGTAAACCTCCAGTCACTGGACACTACCTAATTGGCTTCATCAAGCAGGTCATGCCTGCTTATCCTGGTGGATTTTTTTGAGAAGGTCACCAAAGGAATGGATGAGGCCAAAATGGTTTTCACTACCTACCTTGACCTGGCTAAGGCATTTGACACTATACCCCACTCTGGCATTGTTGACAAACTCAAGAAGTTAGTTACAAACCCTTATGCCACCTGGTGGATAGCCAACTGGCTCACAGACGGGACCCAGGAAGATAGAATTGGAGAGTCCACCTCTACAAACAGGCCGATCACAAGTGTAGCCCCTCAGGGATCAGTTCTATGACTGCTCGTTGTTGGCATTCACTTCTCTGAAGTTAAAGCCAATGTCAATGGCATCTGACTGACTAAATTTGCAGATGATTGAAAATTAGGAGCTGTCATTGAATTCCACATTGATACAAATGTTCTCCAGGAAGGGCTGACACAGACAAATAACTGATGCCAGAGGCATTGACTAAAAATAAATGCCAAGAAATCCATAATGGCATCCTTCAGAAAGTCATCCACCCCTTGTAACTATCATATTGACAACACACCCCTTAGAGTTGACCCAGTAGTCAGGGAATTAGAGACACACATAGACAGTAATCTAGCCTTTGACCATCATGTGTCTACAGCAGTGAGGAAATCATTCTGTGTTGTCCAACTTATAAATAAACGTATGGCATGGTACAAGGAAGTCATTGTTCCATTGTATTCGGCATTCATCAGACCTGTCATTTACTACAGGGTCCCCTTTGGTATGTACCTAAACAGGCATATCCAACAAATGGAACCTCCACAGAGGTTCCTCACTAAAAGAATACAGGGTGTATGTTCTATGCAGACTGCCTCAAAGCCCTATCCCTGTATTCTGTCTCCTACAGGCTGTTGAGGAGAGACCTATGTCTGGCATACAGGGCATTGTCAGACCCGACTCTGATGGAACTCCTGCATATCCACAAAGCAAACAGCACCAGAATTACCCATTCTAAAGATGTAAACCTTGCCTGTGATATAAATAGGACCTGCTGGGGAGACAGGTATGTATCTCAGAGACTACCCCATCTTGGAACAGGCTCCCATCCATGTGAAGCAGAATTCCACCCTATCCCAATTCAAGTATAACTTGGACAATTGGATGGGAACATGAAATTCATCCCTGGTTTAGCATTTATGTTTCGAATAGTCGCAGGCAGCCTGTAAATGGTTCATCTCCCAGGCCCATGCTTACACTTATCAGGGGTACCAGAACTAATCAGAGATTATAGATGCATGGCTAGGCTTAAAATGGTCCTTATGGTCATTAGCCTAGTAAACACCTATGAACCTATCTATACCACCCTAATTATATCTGTTAAAGAGTATAATGCCCCTTCTGGAATGTAGTTATCTCGACATGTTAAACAACAGGAAAATTCCTAGACATTCCTAATCAAGAAGGTCATCGGTCTAAAGTCCCTGGGATACCAGAATGGTTCAAAGTGATGTCCCTTTACTCTGTATCTTACAGATTCTTTTGGGGTGATCTATGTCTTGTATTCTAAGCCATTAGGGCCCTGATATTGATCTCCTGCTTCTCAGCAAATTAAATAATTCCACTACAATAAGAACAGCTTCACCAACAGATAAATAAACAAGTCTGAGGGGAAAATGTATTGCTGTCATCTGTGGAGCAGACTTTTTCTGCAACTTAAACAATGTGACACTGTAGCATCCTTAAAAATCTATCCTTGCTGACTGGATGGGTTCCCATAACTTTTTGTTCCTGGAATTACCTCTTTTTGCTCTTCTTGGGAAGAGGGTAAAACCCAAGGGTCAGCACTGACAAGATGAATGCAGTGTTTTGACTCAACTGCTTTGTAACTCCTATGAACCTATGGACTGCTTTAGGTGGTTGCTACAGGGAACCCCCACTAAACTTATCAACTTCTTTGATAAGGAATCAGACACAAAACCCTAAAATAAAGGACATTTTTTAAATAGTTCACTAACTTTTCAGCAGGCATTGCTTGGTCACTTCTACAGTTAACCCCTACCTTAGCTTATAACTTCTTTGCTCAAGGATGGAACAACTGATATTTCCTGCCCTGATCAGAAACAACTGACAGTTTCTGCTCTGCTCAAAAAACTATTTCTTACTTATTCCTTTTTCCATTTTAGTTTCTAATTGACTTCTCCAAGCTGTGACTGTCATCAAGCCAGATTCCCTTCACTGACACACTGTTGTATTCTATCAGCTTTGCTTTGTTCAACCTTTTTCTTTTGTTAAACGACCCCCTGAGCAGTGCAGTCAGGCTTTCCTAAAAAGCCATGGTGGATGGAATACAGTGTTAGTCTTCAAGCAGTTGGTACCTGATTTAAAGGGCAGTTGCAGAAAAGGACAAAGGATATCAATGAAAGATCAAACCCCAGATAACACAAGTATACACAGACGATGCAATAATAGGGTCTATATTAAATGAACGAATGCTTAAAAGATCTAATATGGTATTATTGACACCCTTTAAGCAAATGTTCATTTACGTGAACACTCACATACCCAAAAATCATGTATTTGAAAAATATTGTTTGGCCAACACCATTTCCCTAGTGCCATATGTCACTGGGCCATACACAAACAAACACAACTTCAATCCCTTAAGCAAGAGGGGCTGTGCCCTGTACACCCCCCCCCCCAACTAAATATATCAACTCCTAGGTCACTCTACATTGGGAAAAAAGCAATTTCCGATAATGGCCAACTCGAATAGCGCATGTGCATCACAACTTCTGCAGTAACTGGCTGTGTTTTATAAAACACTGATAGGAAATAAAACGCTATGATTTGCCCATTTACTTCTTTTAAATTTCTGAGTTGTACAACACTTTACTATTTAAGTATGTTGTTCGTTTGTACTGTTTACAGAACACAGTACTTAGATAAACTCACTAAACTAGGCATAAATCTCTGTGTCACAAGATGGGTTGCCAACTGGCTCACTGACAGAACCCACGCTGTGAGAGTAGCAGACTGTAAATCTGACTGCAGACCAGTGACAAGTGGAGTACCACATGGTTCAGTCCTGGGTCATCTCCTGTTTGGTATCTACTTTTCTGAAGTACAGGCTAACACAGATGATCTTTGGATAATGAAGTTTGTAGATGACTGCAAACTAGGAGCCATAACTGAAACTGCTAACAATCTGGACATCCTACAAAAGGGCCTCACTGAGACAGATGCCTGGTGTCAAAGCCATGGCCTCAAGCTCAATGCCAAAAAGTGCATTGTCATCCTCTTTGGTAAAAACTCTGTACCCATGAGCTACCACATAGGTGGTAGTCTACTTAACACTGAAAGTGTGATAAGAGACCTTGGGACACAGGTGGACAGTCATCTCTCCTTTGATAATCACATCGCCACAGTAGTCAGGAAATCGTTCTACGTGGCACATCTCATCACAAAAGTTTTCTCATCCAGGAAAAAAGTGGTCATTGTTCCCCTCTATTCATCACTCATTAGACCCATTATAGAGTACAATGCCCCTTTTGGTATGTACCTCACAAGACATCTACAACAACTGGAAAGGCAGCAGAAATACCTCACAAAGAGGATTACTGGCCTCAAACAGATGCCCTATGCAGACCGTCTCAAAAAGCTCCAGCTTTACTCCGTCGCATATCCCCTACTCAGAGGCGATCTCTGCCTAACATGCAAAGCTATGTCAAACCCAGAGCTGTTGGACATGCTCCACTTAAAGAAATCCCAATCCCTCCGAGCTACACGCTCTAGAGACCTAAACCTTGTCACCACAATAAACAGAACATGCTGGAGGGATAGATTCCTATCACAGAGACTTCCCATACTCTGGAACAAACTACCTATCTAGATCAGACAAAGCTCCTCATTAGCACTCTTCAAGAAAAATCTTGATGATTGGATGGGAAATAGGAAATTCACCCCTGGGATCACCTCTGTGGCTCTGCTCGACAGGGGCACAGGAAAATAATTTTCTTGGGTGGTGAAAGCCAGGGTACCTTTTTGGCTAGGCTTGTATAGGCCCTAGGGCTGATAGCCTAGTACCTACCTATGAACCTATGAATAATTATTTATATTTACAAAGCTATCATACAGCTACTCACAGCATGAACACCTTGACGTCAGCTAGGAGTTTCCTGAATGATGGCCAACTATAATTTTCGAAAGTCCGAATTTAGACATTATGAGCTCTCACTAAACTGAAAGTTCGCTTAAAAGGTGTGAATAATACCGTATTCAACCATTTAAGCATTCATTCATTTAATAAAGACCCCAATAATATTAGAGAAATAAAAGGCATGTAGCCAAATTCTAATTATTACACTCCACGAAATGATTCAGATGAAAGCAGCTGTGGAAAGTAGTCAAACGTAGTGACTACATGGAGAAAAGAAAGACAGCTCTGAGATAATGTAAAAAAAAAAGAAAAAAGTAAGCAATCCACCAGCCGTAGCAGGGAAACCAAGATGTTTCAAATGTCATTGCTTCCACTTAATCAAATAGCAGTTCTTTAAAAAGTACTTAACTAAAGCTAATGACCTGCTTTAAAAAAAAATCACAGCCTCTGAGTTTACTACCATAGCCAACACAGTCTAAAAAGTGAAAAAAAAACCCAATTGTTTTTAAGTTCATGGCCATTGTTTTTCTTTATTAATTAAATTATTTATGGAAGTAAATTAACTGCTACCAAACACAATTCAGGGCCAGAAGTGAAAAAATAAAACACCATCTGTGTTTTTCAGATTCTTCTTCTCTTTTGGCAGTCCCTTACAGTGATGTATCATCGAAGAAAAAACTCCAGTGGATTTAGTTACCTATTTGTTAAGTGGGTAAGTGATAGAATGCTAACAGTCAAGGCATGATGGGTCTAGAAGTACTGGTAGAAACCAAACGCCTCGCAGGTACGGTATGCTCGGCTAAACCATTACATAGTAAAACACCAGTGGCCAGCATTCGCAGTATATAAACACTTCTACACAAATAAGATGAAAATAATTATTTATTTAAGCATGAAATGCATCAAAATGCACTAAAATCAAATCAAACCGGTTTCGGCTAACCAGCCTTCATCAGTGAAAAGCATGTGTCATGCCATATAATTCATGAATATTTATAGATAGTAAAAACCATTGGAAAAATGGTATAATCCATTTCAACCAAGAAGTTGCAATAGCATTCGAATCACTATATAACAATAATAGAGTAGAGGCATTGTAAAGTATATCATAGTAAATCATTAAAGTATCTGATAGACTGATACAGATTCTTGCCAAAAATACAGAATATAATCATAATAATATGTATATTAAATTACACATAATCTTAGTATTACACAGACCCCTAACGATAATATGGTATGTACATATTAATTATGTTGAAGAACTGAATTATGATCAAATAGTTTTTTATCCATGTGTTTATCTCAAACATTGATTTTGTTTTTCCCTTATATATGCATGTTGATATAGATAAGAATAAGATATAATTGCTTATATATGTGCTAGGTAACTATGTGGGCCTTATGAATATTTGATCTGTATACTGCTATTGTTGAATCTTTTTGATTGATCATAACAGGATCCACCTTTTTGGCTGTTTACTATATCAAGCTATATGTTATTTTATCTAAATATAAAAATGTTTTTGTGATATATTATATTTGCCAAGTAACTTTGTGGGTCTTATGAATATTTGATTTGTATTCTGCTATTGTAAGATCTTTTTGGTTGATCATAATAGGATCCATCCTTTGGTGCTGTTTATTATATCCAGTTATATGTTATTATATCTAAATGTTTTTGTGATATATTATATTTTTGACAAAAACTTTATATTAGTATATCACATACTTACATCTTTGTGATATATTATGTTTTTGATAAAAAACTTTATATTAGTATATCACATATTCACATATTTGTTAATAATTGTTTCTGGTGATTTTGTGGTTACTTTAAATTGTATGCTGTTACTGTAGGATCCTTTTGGGTCTTTTAGATGGAACCTCTCATTAGGGGTCTGTATAATACTAAGATTATGTGTAATTATAAATTATGTGAATTATGATAAACAAGGAAGACTCAGTTGCCTATTGTAGTTCCAGCTCATCTGGAGAGAGAAAGACCCTTCCTTAGAACTTAGGCACAAAGAGGTTAGGTGTGGAGATTCTGCTATCCCAGTGGAATGGTTGAACCCTTTCCCACCTGTCACAAATATTTACAAATTAATTAAAATGAAAACATTGCTTCAAAACATTAATCTCTCATATCAGTTTCCTCTTACTAAAGACTGTTATTTTGCATGAGCCTTCTAGGTTCTTAATTTCTGAGTGGATCTACATGTTGTAACGAAAGCACCTTTTATCATTTTGCCTAGCTATGCATCTTGTCCTGTGTTTTATTTGCATTTTTTAAATTTCCCAGCAAGCCTCCTTTGAAGCTAACATTAGATCTATCTCTTTCTAGGACATGAAATCTGTATTAATGCAACTTTTTGGCATTTGATATTTATTTTAAGTTAAAAGAGATCTGATCTTCAGATAGATGGCAGAATGCCAAAACCTGGCATCTCTAATGAGATGACAGAGAAACATGAGATGATAGAGTGACATGAGATTGCTTATGATTATGTTACTTTCACCACCCAAGAAAATTATTTTCTTGTGCCACTGTCGAGCAGAGCCACATAAGTGATCCCCGGGGTGAATTTCCTATCTCCCATGCAATCATCAAGATTTTTCTTGAAGAGTGCTAATGAGGAGCTTTGTTTGCTATAGATAGGTAGTTTGTTCCAGAGTATGGGAAGTCTCTGGGACAGGAATCTATCCCTCCAGCATGTTCTGTTTATTGTGGTGACAAGGTTAAGGTCCCTAGAGCGTGTTGCTTGGAGGGATTGGGATTTCTTTAAGTGGAGCATGTCCAAAAGCTCTGGGTTTGACATAGCTTTGTGTGTTAGGCAGAGATCGCCTCTGAGTAGGCGATATGCGACAGAGTAAAGCTGCATTTTTTGAGACAGTCTGCATAAGGCATCTGTTTTAAGCTGGTAATCTTCTTTTTGAGGTATTTCTTTGGCCTTTCCAGTTGTTGTAGATGTCTTGTGAGGTACATACCAAAAGGGGTGTTGTACTCTATAATATGTCTAATGAGTGATGAGTAGTGGGGAACAATGACCTCTTTTTTTCCTGGATGAGAAACCTTTTGTGATGAGGTGTGCCACGTAGAAGGATTTCCTGACTACTGTGGCGATGTGATTATCAAAGGAGAGACTACTGTCCACCTGTGTCCCAAGGTCTCTTATCACACTTTTGGTGTTAAGTAGACTACCGCCTATGTGGTAGTTTATGGATACATAGTTTTTACCAAAAGGGATGTCAATGCACTTTTTGGCATTGAGCTTGAGGCCATGGCTTTGACACCAGGCATCTGTCTCAGCGAGGCTCTTTTGTAGGATGTCCACATATTTTGGAGTTTTGATTATGGCTGCTAGTTTGCAGTCATCTGCGAACTTCATTAGCCAAAGACCTTCTGTGTTAGCCTGTACTTCAGAGATGTAGATACCAAACAGGAGAGGGCCCAGGTCTGAACCCGGTGGTACTCCACTTGTCAATGGTCTGAAGTTGGATTTGGAGTCTGCTACTTTCACAGTGTGGGTTCTGTCAGTGAGCCAGTTGGCAACCCATCTTGTGACATAGGGATTTATACCTGGTTTAGTGAGTTTATCTATAATTCCAGAGTAGGGGATGGTGTTGAAAGCCTTGGCGAGATCTAGATAGGCTGTGCGAACCACCTTACCCTCATCTACGGCTTTGGTGACTGCTTCAAAGGAGTCTATCAGGTTTAGGAGACATGATCTGTCTTTTATAAACCCTATCAGAGTTAAAATACCTGCCTTGGCAAAGGCAATAAAGGATGCTCCCTTTCCAATTCTTTAGTAACAATGGGCATTATTAGGGTTAAGTGTAACTTTAACCTTATTTAACTTAAGTCAACCTAGTACTAGGATTCTATTATAAGAAGTTCACAGTCACTTCGCATTAGAAGTGGACAGAATGCTGCCCTGCAAGGTCTTATTTGAGTTATATTAACCATCATCAAAATAATTAGAAAAAAAGGATAAGGGACTTAAGGTGGGAGACAGGTGGATTTTGGGCCAAATGATGTCACCACAAACTAGTTTACTAACCACAATGTTTTACAAGTGACCTCAAAGAGAATGCTGACTACTTCTAAGAGTGCACCTGAATAGGGCATAAAACATATAACGGGGTATGCAAGCTGCACAAACCTTCGGTGCAGAAGCACAGTAGTATAGACTTTACAAGATATCAAACATAATAAACTAATAGGTACGTGAAGGTCTACAACAAAATGAGTTGCAAACAGTTTAGAAATTAACACTTTAATATGTGCACATTTCAGAAAGTATCAATGAAAATACAAACTTAAACCTACTCAGTTTCAGATAAGTAAGAAAAAAATAATAATAAAGTACCTGGTAGGCTTTTGTAACTGTTTTCACTGGTCAGTGAAGCTCTCTCCACATTTAGGCATTTGCCACCCCAGGGTCAACCTGGTAATCATATTCATAAAATGAAAAAAAAAAATAATGTGTGAAAGAAATTCGGTGCCTTAAAGGTATGCAAAATTTCTTCCAGATATGTCCTATTCCTCCTTCTTTTACTATGATAGAGCCATAAGTTAAAATAAATAAAAAAGATTCTCATATAAAGACAATGGCCCCTTCTTGTAAAACTGTGAGACGTGAAGCTTTATTGAGGTAAATCTAGGTACTTACGAGCACATTCATCCTGTGGGGTGGACTTGTTCAGAGTATTTCAAAATTAGTAAGTTATGCAAAACAAAATATTCAGAAGAAATGAGAACTCAGAAAATCAGGTATAAAATTGATAGTGCATTTTAAGCTGCACCCTACCAATTGATAAATAATCTTCATTTTACACAGCTCTTGCCTATCAAAAGTAAGGGTCAAGGGTTACCAGAGGTTCTCACCAGCCAACAAGAAACTGACTAATCAATAAGAAGCATTTGAAGAGGTGGGCCAATTGGGGTTGACATGGGAGTATCAAAATGGGTGTTTCAGGAATGCTCAAGCAGCCCAGTGGGCCAATAGCTGGAACTGAAGGACAGAGTGCTGCCAGAGGTCAGTACTGTAAGGGAGACCTGCTAAAAGACTAACTTTTGGTGAAGAGATAGCAGACTATGAAGGGAAATACATTGTTTGTAAAAGCAAGGAGGGGGTGGTGGTTTTGTAATACAGGATTGGAACTGATTGGGAATAGCTACTGTGGAACCAAGGTATAAAAACTTTACACTTTCATCATCTAATATGAAGGTACATCATGAAACAGAGTAGCCCTGCAATATGTGGAACTTTGAGATAATGTACGTAGAGTGAACACTGTACTAGAATAAAAACAAAGAAAATATCCTATGTGGTAATCTTGTTTGCTGCAGGTTTCCACAATTCTTTGTTAATATAGATTCACTCATAGTTTCCTGGTTCAGTCATTTCTTAATGTATGCTGACAGTACATCCACAGTAATCATTTTCTCCATGACAGCTATATTGCTTCACAGTGTATTTCATAACAGATTGATATCCATCATCACTACTATAATTCACCTCTCTTCTAACTTTTGTTCTTCTTTGTAGCTGTTTTTGCCAGACCAAAATATCTTCTAACTCAGATTCTCTCTCCTGTCATTCCATTCTCATTATTCTGTTTTTTGAGCTTGTAATGCATTCTGCAGGGTGAGTGAATCAGAGAATATCACGCACTTCTAAAAGAGACATATAATATCCCTAGTCACTATAGTGCATCCTCTGCAGCTCACAGCATAGTTTCACCCCACAGTTAAAGCACTATGTGTATAACCTAATAGAATATTGCAGCAATGTATGAATGCATGTCCCACAGGTTGCAGTATATTAGGGCCCACCCTTGGATTAACAGTGACCTAATCCTACATCTTCATCCCAGGATGATCACCTGGTCCATCTCATTCTGTCTGGCAGACCCTTCAACATTTTTGCCCACTTGTCAATAACAAGTTGCTGCCCAGAAGACAAGCCATCTCAGTCCAAGTTGTACTTGTTTGCCAATATCTCTGCTGCTATCAATCCTTTCCTAGTTTGGCTGTCATTGAATCCAGACAAGAGATGTTATTATTATAGCTTGGAAGGGTTTTTTCTATGAAACTTGGTTTGGGTTGGAAGATGAACCATTCAAAACTAAAGGTGCATGCAGTGATGCCTTGTGCCCTTTATATACACACTCCTACGCACATGACAGAGAAGCATCCACCCACCATGTTACTGAAACTAACTAGTGTGTATGAAACCACAACACCACCCTCCAGTGTTTACTAGAGTGTGGCCAGCTATTTCAGAGGCACTCATCAAATGGAGGAAGGAGAGCAGCATTAGCTGCTCAGTCTCCTTCTACACTAGCCATACCCTCTATATATGAGATGGGTGTCAGTCTCAGGTCATTAGGAACATAGCTAGATGCCCTGCCACTGAGTCAGTGGGCTGGCCCAAGTTGAAGGTATTTCTTATTCCTGCAACCTTGTTTTAAGAAAGACATCTCATCTGAATTTTGTGTTTGACATAAAATTGCATAGTTTATCAAATAAGGAGTTGGAAGCATAACTACAAATGGTTAAAACATTCTCTGCTGATATAAGAATTTCTGGGACAGGGATGTTTAAAATAGCTTGAGCAGGAGGGATTGTAAAAATACTCGGTAATAGATAAAGACCATAAAACATGAACAAATAAGAATAAATCTCAGTAAAGAGTATTTCAACAGACTAAAATTAATATTGAAAACTGTCTTGATATCTAGGAATAAAGTCCAAGCAATAAATCACTTTGCTCTTCCAGTTCTAACTTACACTTGGACTGGTCCCAAAAAGTATTGGATCTGTTGGACAAGGAAAATGTTTCACACTTATCAAATGATATAAAAAATAATCACTATATACCAAGACTCATTCCTCACTCAAAAGGAGGTGTAGACCTCCTTGACATGAATTACATGTACAGATCTGCAGTCATGGGACTGCAAACATACTTCTGACCTCACCAGATCAAAACATAATGAAAATTTTAAAAAATGGGGACAAAAAGTCTAAGATAATATCCTTGCTTAGTTTAGCAGAAGCATTTTGGTGTAAAGTGGGAGTGGAAATCAAACCTTAAGACAAAAAATCAGAAAGCAACTGACTGCGAGAAAAGGAACACAAATATGAATATAAGGAACAGGATCAGATAAAAAGGAAAGAAACCTGGTAAATCCATAAAAATAGTGGCAAGTACATAGATCTTCTGAAACAACCTCATGTTGACCAATATTTAACACCAGAATTGAAAACAAAATACGAAATGCTAATAATGGTGGCCTAGGATAGTGGACTGCATGCACTTTGGTTTACGAAGTCCACTGAAAATGTGGGAGAAACGGACAAATGCAGGTTCTGAAAAAAGAACTGGAAACAGTTGCACATCTTGTTGCTGCGTATGACACATTCATGGAAGAGGGCCTGTATACTGAAAAGCACAAAAATGTGGCAAGCTGTTGCAGTGAGGATTGTTCAAGAACTACAATATAGAAGTAGATGAGAAGCATTGGAAACATGAATCACAAGGCATTATAGAGAAGGATAAAGTTTACATCACATGGGATTACCCATTAACAGCAGTTCAAAAAGTAGACTTCAGGAAAATCTTCATGTGGTGGATGCTGTTTTTACAAAGTCTCACCAAGAGGGCTCTGATATATAGACTGCATTTTATACAGTACATATCAATGGTTCCTTGAATTTATAAACTCTAATGCAATTGAACAACTGGTCACCACTCCCACAAGAGGGAACAACATATTGGACCTGGTCATCACAAACATGGGGACTCTATGTTCCACACCAGAGGTAAACCCCTCATTGGTAAGATCATACCATAAACAAATTTCCCTGGACATCCATATCCCATCCCCACCCCCAGCCAAGGAAATCACTGTAAAGAATTTCTCAAAAGCCAACTTTGCACTTCTCAAGACTGAGGTAGAATCCTTCAAAGCCCCTGGGCCAGAGGATAATACAGCCCAATCCACAGAATCCTTTACAAATGCATTCTATGAGTACCTGCAGGAATGCATGGATCGTGCTATCCTAAATAAAACCAGGACTCACTCCTCCAAAAATAGGAGACCGGTCTGGTGGACCCCGGCCATAAATAAACTATACAACAGAATGAGGAAGCTACTACATGACACAGCAAAATCCCAAAAAGGGAAGGCATCTCTGATCAGTATTAGCAAGAAACTTCGATCCCTCATAAAATCATCAAAGGCCAGTTTTGAAAGAAAAATTGCCCTAGACACTAAAGATAATCACAAGGCCTTCTTTAGTTATGTCAGGAATATGGGCAGAAACTCCCAGATATGCTCTGAATTGTTGCATAATGGTACAAATTATACCGAACCTACAGACATAGCAAACATCCTGGCAGAAAGATTCAGCACAAACTTCTCCCCCCATTCCCCCCCAAAGGAGCAAATGCCTATCCCAACTGAATGTAACCTCCCTGACATCACAGATGCACAGGTGAAAGCTGCCCTCTCCAAAGAAAAAAACACAGCATCTATGGGACCGGATGGTGTCCCAGGCTGTGTCTTACACGAGCTCCAAGAAGAACTGAACCCTCACATTAAGTCACTGTTCAAACTTAGCCTTACTACAGGATATGTACCCAAAGAATGGCGTACAGCTACAGTGGTCCCACTCCACAAAGGTGGTGCCACAACGGACCCCGGAAACTATCGCCCCATAAGCCTGACTAGTCTGGTCTGTAAAGCTATGGAGCGTATTATCATGGAACTCATAAACAAAGACATTGGGAGCCTCCAGACACTGGACCCTACCAAATTCGGCTTTGTTAAGGGCAGATCTTGCCTCTTAAACTTAGTTGATTTCTTTGAAACAGTTACCAAAGCCATAGATGAGGGCAAGGTAGTCCACACAGCCTACCTGGACCTCGCAAAAGCCTTCGACACAATACCCCACTCAGGCATCATAAATAAGCTTACCAGCTTAAATATCAACCCCTATATCACAAGATGGGTTGCAAACTGGCTCAGAGATAGAACCCACATGGTCAGAATCGCAGGTGCCATGTCTGAATCCAAACCAGTTACAAGTGGCATCCCACAGGGCTCAGTTCTGGGACCTCTCTTGTTTGGTATATACTTCTCTGAGGTTCAGGCTAACACGGGGGGATTATGGCTGACAACGTTCGCAGATGACTGCAAACAGGGGGCCATAATCGAATCTCCAGCTGACACAAGCATCCTCCAAAAGGGTCTCACAGAGATGGATGCTTGGTGCCAGAGCAATGGCCTCAAGCTAAATGCTAAAAAAAGCATAGTCATCCCCTTTGGGAAAAACAAGGTGCCCACAAATTACCACATAGGTGGCAATCCATTAAGTACAGAAGAAGTAATTAGAGATTTGGGGACCAACGTAGATAGTAATCTCTCCTTTGATAATCACGTTGCCAAAGTGGTTAGAAAGACCTTCTATATAGCCCACCTTATCACGAAAGGGTTCGCATCTAGATCAAGAGAGGTCATTGTGCCCCTCTACTTGTCACTCATCAGGCCCATAATTGAATACAATGCCCCTTTTGGGATGTACCTTACCCGACACCTGCAGCAACTGGAGAGAACCCAAAAGTACCTCACCAAGAGGATCATGGGCTACAAACAGATGTCCTATGCAGCTTGACTAAAGAAACTCCAGCTCTACTCAGTTGCTTACTGCCTACTCAGAGGCGATCTATGCCTGACATACAAAGCCATGTCAAACCCAGAATTAATGGACATGCTCCACCTCAAAAAATCCAAGTCCGTTAGAGCTATACGCTCCAGGGACCTAAACCTCAGCACAAAAATAAATAGGACATGCTGGAGGGACAGATTAATTTCCCAGAGGCTCCCCTCACTCTGGAATAGAATCCCAATTCATGTTAGACATAGCCCCTCGCTGACCCTCTTCAAGCGAAATCTGGACTCGTGGATGGGAAATCGCAAATTCACCCCTGGGATCTCGTCTGTGTCCCTGCTAGACAGAGGCACAGTAAACTAATCTTAAAAGGGTACCTTCTGTGACCTACTTTACAGAGGCACAGTAGGCTAATCTAATAGGGAGGAGGAAGCCAAATACACTCTGGCTAGGCTTATAAATGCCCTAGGGCAGATAGCCTAGTATCTACCTATGAACCTATGAAGAAAGGTAGATTAAAAATAACAGATTATGAAAAACATTACATAGACAAAGGAACTTTGGGCCACATTCAAAAACTAACCAGCAGAGGATATGTGAAAATATGAAGAAGAAAACCCAGAGATTTTTGAAAGGTTAAAAGAAGAAACATGGACATAGTAAAGAGAATGAGATCTGGTATGATATAGTATTTATGCAAAAGAGAAGGGCAATCTAATCAATAAAAAAAAGCTCCAAATAAATTTGAAGAGAAATACAGGGAAAGGCACCCAGCTATGGAACTTTTCACAATACAAAACACAAGAAAACAAAGGGATAATATAGAAATGAGCAATAATAATGTAGAAGTTAGTCCACAACTTCAGTTTCTATTTGTTTATCTGTGAAGTGAAGGATTTATTTATTTTACATTTGTTAACTGGGAAAGTTCGACTTGGAAAGAGCCAACTTTCAGCAGAGGCCTGGGGAGAAATGCTTCAGATGCATGTCTTTGTAATATGGGAGGAAACCAGAGCTCTCAGAGGAAACCCACACGAACACAGGGAGGACATGCAGATTGCAACAGAAGGCACCCCAGCCAAGAATCGAACCAGATAACCTCTTGCCGTGAGGGGACAACACTACTGTTGCACCACTGCACCGTCCAACATGTTAAGGATGTTAAGGATTTAGTGTGGGGAATCCAAAACAAGTAATGTCACAGTATAATGGAATAATGAGTCCCCTGATTAAGGAGCGGCAGGTGGAGCAGGAGCCATCTGAAGAAGATTTGCAACATGATGATGCTCTGGAACTTTCTGTAGGAGACCACTATGGAAGTCAAGTTAAAATTGCACAGCAAGGGAAGAAGCAGGAAATATTGGCAACTCTGATGTAAGTAATGTTGCAGAGTGATAGGCAAAAGGGTTCCCATATGAAGAATCAGCATATGATGCAGGATGCATCTGAAGAGGATATGTCACATAAAGATTTTCTAGAACTTTCTCCAGATTACTCACAAGAAATAGAGAGAAACTAAGATTGTTCTCAGTCCAGAAGAAAATGATTTAATGGAAGACCTGCTTAATTTAATAGAGATGTATGGACATATTAAGACTAATGAAAGAGATAGATTACAGAAAGTAAGTAAGATCCAAAATGTTAGATGATTGGTAAAACAGATGAACACAATAACCAGGGCTGTTAAGAAATTCATGTATAACAGAAGTAAATAGACTATATTAGTGTGCAGCTAAACCAGTAATTGATACAGTTTTACCAGAAAAATGTACCATAACAAAGGAATGGAGCAAGTAAAATGGCACCATCGAAGCCCGAATAGAAAAAAAAAAACTATAGAGTAATTAATGCAAGACATATCACTATTAGAAGATATAGAAGATGGTACAGATCATCAAAAATACTTAGAAAGACAGATGTGGTAACAGTAGAGCACATTATCAGATCATGATTTATCATATACTGTTTCCAATAATAAACTGAAAACAGCAGCAGCATAGAAGGTATGCAGATAAATATAAAGGAACATTACAAAATAAGCAATTTATAGATGACCAAAAATATTTAACTGAGAATTGGAAAATAAAGGAAAAGGAGTAGAAATACCACCAAAAAAAGAAGAAATAGGCACATTTATAAGAAGTATTTATGAAGACCCTGTTGAACATAAATATGCTCTATGAATAGAAGAATTAAAGGAGACAGTAAAAAGTTGTATTCCAGGTAATATGTAATGGGGTGAAGTAACCCCCAGAGAAACTGAGACAAAATTAAGAAAAGCTCCTAAGTGGAAAACTGCGGGCCCAGATGCAGAACCTAACTTCTGGCTAATAGGACTAACATCTTTACAAAATGATTTACCAATGAATAGAATTATTTATATGCACGTCCCGAAGAAATGCCAAACTGGTTAATTAGCAGGAAAAATGATACTCCTCCATAAGAGTGAATCTGCAAGCCATCCTTAAAAAACTATATGCTAATAACTTGATTCCAAACAATATACAAGCTATATAGTGGAACTAATTCTGACAGAGTTATAGTCATTTAGAAAACAAAATCAGTCATGGCGATATAACAAAAGGGTAACAAAAGAAAGTCATATGAAACAAAGGATCATTTGTTGCTAAGAAAGCCATAAAAGAGAATCATAGAAAGGAGAAGAATCTAACTATAGCAGGGATACATTACAAAAATGCATTTGACAGCATTCTACATTCATGACTAAACCTTACACAATCAGTCTGCAAATTAAAGAGAAACAGGTGGAATGAAAGGCATCAAAAGAAGATATATAGACATGGAGAACAAAAAAGAGATCCGATATGATGCAATATTTCTGCAAAGGAGAAACAAAATTAACCGATATAAAAAAGAAGCACCAAAGATATTTGTAGAGAAATACAGGCAAAGGCACTGAGATATGGAACTTTCACCATATAAGAAATAAGAGAACAAAGGGGGGAGACGTAGAAAAGAAGATTAACAATGGAGAACTTAAAGAAACAGAAACTGAAGTAATGGATTTCCTGCAAAGTGAAGGATTTGGTGATGAAAACCTAACACAGGTGATGTCTTGGCATGATGGTATAACAGGCATCTGATGACTCACCACAGGGTGATGCTCTGGAACCTTCTGCAGCAATGAGTACAAAACTTCAGTTGAAGTTGTACAACAAAGGAAGGAGCAGTAAACAGCAGCAACTCTGAAAGAGGCAATGATATGGAGTGAAGGGCCATTCCCAATAACAAAAGGGAAGGGCCATTCCCAATAACAAAAGGGTAACAGAAGGAAGTCATATGGAACAAAGGATCATTTCTTGCTACATAAAACCATAATAGGATACTGTAAAAAAAAAAAAAAAAAAAAGGTAAGAATCTAAGTATGGAATGGATAGAGTACAAAAAAAAAACATTTGACAGCATCCCACATTCATGGATAAAAGAGTATTTACAAGACACACCCTACCTAGATTGATCAATTGCATTACTTTGATAATGAAACAGTGGCAAACTGCTTTGCAGTTGAGTGACGACAAAGGGCAAATTATTATCCCAGGGATAAAAATTCAAAGTGGTATAATCCAGGTTGATTCTCTGTCACCACTGCTTTTAACACATTAAGCTATTTACAACATATTAGACAATGTTAACAATTTGTCTACCAGAAACCAGCCATGTTTAAAGACATCTCATTGACTTTTTGTGGATGACTTAAAATTATATAGTTCATCAGATAATGAATGCAAAGCATAACTGCAAATGATTAAAACTTTCTCAGATGATGCAAGAATGTCATTTAGTTTTGATAAATGTGCAAAAGCAATGTTTAAAACAGGAAAGGTGCAGTCCCAAGAAAATATCAACCTGGGACAGTAATATGATTTAAAAGAACTTGAGCAGGAAGGAGTGCATAAATATTTGGGAATAGATGAAATACTGGTCATAAAATATGCACAAATGAGAATAAAACTCAGTAAACAATACTTGAGAAGACTACAACTAATACTGACAAATGCCTTGTATCTTGGAATAAAGTCCGAGCTTAAACCAGTTTGTTCTTCCTGTTCTAACTTACTGGCACAAAAATGTACTGTATCATTTGGGCAGGAAGACAAGAAAAATACTTCACATTTATCAAATGATATATAAAATCAGTGCATACCAAGATTATATATTCCTCACTCTGAAGGTAGTATGGGCCTCCTTTAAACTAATTACATGTATAGATCCGCATTTTTAGGAATACATACATATCTGCTGACCTCACCAGATCCAAACATAAAGTTTTAAAACATGAGGAAAAGAAGATGACATCCTTGATTAGTTTAACAGAAGCATTTTTGTTGTATAGTGGTAGTGGAAATCAAATCCATAGAAGGCAAAAGGACTGAATGTGCCAAAACACAAAAGAAAGAATGTAAAGAAAATGATCAGTTGAGAAGGAAATACATTTTTAAAATCTATAAATATATTGGCAAGTACAGGTATCTCCTGGAACTACATCATGTTGACCAATATATGATTCAGAAATAGAGGTACTGAAACAAAAGGATGAAAGGTTATTAATGGTGACCCAAGATTATGGACTACATACACATATGTTTACAGAGTCCACTGAACATTTGGAAGTAGCAGACAAATGCAGGTTCTGTAAAAAGAACTAGAAACAGTCACACATCTTGTTGCTCTGCATAAAACACTCATGGCAAAGGTTCTATATACCAAAAGGTACAATAATGCGGCAAGACTGTTGAAATGGGGATTTAAACATTACAGTTTAGAAGTAGTGGATGAGCACTCAAAAGATGAACCACACAGCATTATAGAGAATGATCACCCATTACCAACAGTTCAAACAAATAGGTGTGAGAAAACCAGATTCAGGAGTTCATGAAAACGGACAAAAAGTCCATTGATCATTGAAATTTCAACACCCAGTGATTACAGAAAGATACAAGTTTAAAATATACCAGGATTTGTAAACAGAAACAAGAGCAATGTGGAAGAAAGATACTCAGATAGCTCCAATAGTAGTAGGAGCATTAGGTCTAATAAAAAAAAAATACAGACATACTTAGATATGCAAACAAGGCATGTAACCTTGTATGAATTGTAGAAAGAGGCAATGAACATCCAACCTTAACCCAGCTTTTGGCCAACATCAGATATTGAAACAGTACTAAATTCATGAATCTTAATCATACCCTGACTTTGGAATGGGGTCAGTTCTCATCATGGTATTGCAAATTCAAAAGACTTGGAAAAATTAAACCAGGAGATAAACTGATAGTTGTTTTTTTTTATTTTAAGTAGAGTCCAGTAACTTGAGTCTGGTTGTCTTAAGGGTGTTGTCTAGAGCTGCTACAATCCAAAATAAATATAGATAAGCAACTACGGCAAATATTGGGTCTATGGGCATGGTAGGCCTAAATCTCAGGTGTGGTTGGTGTGCTTTCTAGACATTTAAACCAGTGATTATGCATACATATATGCATTCCAGATACAGGAGCACTTCAAGGCCAGGCAAATTACTTTGAGACCATTAACATTCAGTAGGGCTGCCTTAATTTGGTCCAGTTTAAAGTCTGATCTGTTGGCCACACTGGACTTTGCCTGTAAAGGCACTATGGAGGTAGAAAATAATTTTGCAAATATGCAGACACCATTGAATGTGAGGTGCAGGGCATCCCTTAAAAACAGGTAGGGCTATAAGGCATCTTGTTTCATGCTGGCACAGACTAGATCCCCCTAGAATAGCACCAAGTATTCAGTCAATTGTTGAAGTTAATTATCCTTTCTTTGTACCTATCATTTTTGGATAAGGAAGGATAATATTCGGTACCAGAATCTTACCTGAATTTGTGACATGGATGGTGAGCTCTGACATGTCTCTGTGCTCATCTCTTGGAGTTCAGTGCCCTAAGTCATTTACTTCATGTGTGCAACCATCATCACCTCATAATTATATTTATTTAGTGAACCTTTAAACAACTTAGAAATCTATATATGTTTTGTGAACTTTTAAACAACTTAGAAACCTTACTAACCACCATGTCAATATAGATATATTTGGACATTATCAAACACTTCATACAATCCACCAAACAATCCAAAATTCTTCTGGAAAAATGTAAATAGTCTTTTTCATCCTGCTGGTTCATCTCAGCCAATCCTCTTACCCAATGAGTCAAGTCAAACCACTGTATCCAAATGTAATACCCACTTCACACAAATAGTCACCACCTCACTCAAGACACCTATCATTCTCACACCCAATAACACTAACAATAATACCACCTTTTCTTTTTCCATTCTAAATATCTCCATAATAAAAAGTACCTGCTCAAACATAAAAGTACACCACTTGCTGCAGCTACTCTTCCTACAGAATACATTAGAATAGCTGTAGGTGCTCTAGCCCACCATGTGTCTATACATGTAAATAGATCCATCCAGGAATCCTATGTCCCACCCGTCTAGCAGCAATCCTACATCATACCAATTACCCCACCAACTGCATTCTCCCCCTACTATCTAAAATCCTAGAAAATTCCATTCACTCAGAACTTCTCACATACCTCCTAGACTCTAACCTATTATCTTCAACTCAGCGTGGTTTCATGCTTTGCTACAGTAGTACCATAGCTTTACTCAGCTTCCTGAACATAATAAACCACAGCAAGAATGCAAATAAGATGGTCTTTGTGACATTCTTTGACCTATCCAAAGCTTCCAATACAAAAAAATCGAAGACAAGCTTATCAACTTGGACTTATCAACTGCCACCATTAAATGGTTTCAAAGGTACCTCCCATATAGATCACAATCTGTAAAATGGCAAGATCAACTCTCCCCCTTCCTTTCTGCCTGTATAGGTATCCCTCTAGGTTCTGTTTTGGGACCTATTTTATTCACCATATTAAGTAATGACCTACAGTTTTACAGTTTTTTAAACAAACTTTCCATCCAGTGATGGACTGAACAAACGTAATTACTAAGGTACAAAATTCACTCTTACTCTTCAACTTATTTTTACTGCAGCATTTCAACACACCCTACCTTACCAAGACTGCACTATAATAAATAAACTAGGGGTACAGGGGTTACTATGCACCCATAAGTCATGGGGCAATAGGTGCTCTAATGTGCATTGTAAAGTTTTTTTAAACCTGTTGAATCAGTAATGGTCTGAACAAAAGTCATTCATGAGAAAAGAAATTCAATCTTACTTTTTTATTTTAAGGAATAAATAAGTGGTATCCATGATTAAATAGCAGTGCATAGTGAACAGAGAGGACAAATGCTTGTGATGATACATAAATCGTATCTGGAAATATTACTAACCTCTGTACCACTCCTTAAAAAAAATAGTAATTTTCTGTATATCCCCAGCTGATGTTAAATCAGCATGAAAATTAAAGGATAAATGGCCACAGTCATATATTTGAAGTTGCTGCTGTCTTATGTATATCCTGCATGCTTCCTCACCCCTACCCATAAAAAGATAGCCACCTACTGTGTACCCTCTGATATCAAACTTGGCAAAACTGAAAACAAAATAGAGCATATTTGCGGTTAGATACTGTATTTATTAACAGCATACTTCTTTACCCTTCTCCAAAAGATAGTTACCAGTATAAACATCTGATATTAGATTGTGAGGAAAATGAAAAAAAAATTAGAGTAATGTTTTCAACTTTTTACTTGACAGTTGACTGCTCCTGTACAAGCTTAGTGCTGCACTGTGCACCCCTCTAAACATCGTGAGGAAAGTTAAAGAAACAATGACCACACTATCCCCAGCTCAACTCAAGATACTGACCTCTGAGGTTTGGGAGGAAAGTTAAAACAATAATGTCCTCCTCCTCCTCTGCTCCCATATGAGTGAGCTGCAGTGACCTCCTGTGCATACTTCTTACCATGGCTGGTTTTAGATTAGATGTGATTCAGGCCAGAGGCCACTAATAAACCACTGTCAAATCAGCTTTTACAGCCTTGTTGTGTGATATGTAAAATAATAATAATAATAATAATAATAACAATAATAATAATAATAATTACCTCACTGCTTTGGTCTTACACCATTTCTCTCAGCTGTCCAGAACTCTGTATAATGTCCCTGAAGTTTATAGAAAATTAAGAAAGCCAAGCATTAATGATTCTTTGTTCTTATTTTTCCAAAAAAAAAAAACAGTCCTTCCTGAACACCACTACCATGGCTTCACCCTTAGTACATTTAAACATTGCAAGTTTTCTTCTTTGCTTTACTCTGTTACTTTGCAAAGCTCAATTCTAATGTGCCATTGTTTGACTTGAATGGTCAAGTGGAGCACATCACATCAATGGCACATTTTGCCATATTTCTTTATGTATATATATATATATATATATATATATATATATATATATATATATATGTGTGTGTGTGTGTGTGTGTGTGTGTGTTTATTTATTGCTACAACAAAAAAATTATTATTTAATTGTTCGAAAAATAAATATGGAAAGATCACCCCTACAAACATGGTGCCTTAAAATAGAAAGTTCACCCCGGGGATCACTCCAGTGGCTGTACTTGATATTGGCACTGGGAGCTTATGAAGGGCAAAAAATGTCAGGGCACTTCTATGGGCTAGGCTTGTAAAGGCCAGAGAGTCATTAGCCTAGTACATACCTATGAACCTTAAGCAGCTACCTAGATGGCTTATGTATAAGGTTGTCCCTGCTCCATACAATTATAATGAGAATTCCAAAGTGCAATAGTCATCTCCCACAGTCTCATTAAACTGGAGAAATTTATTTATAGTGTCATGCTCTATTGTTTGCCCATACATTTCATAAGCATTGCCCAACATTTTTATAAAAATTCATCTATCTTTTCAATGCGTGGAATTAATTAAGCTCAGGGTAATGCTTTCCTATGTTATCCCTCAGCATAAGTAGAGAACTATAGTGGTCTAATTCTTTGGCATCTTCCTTTGACCAAGTATATTCATCTGTTGAATCTGACTCACTGTCATTTTTCATGAGCCTTCTGTTTCTATGTCTGTCTTTGTCCTGTTCTTATCCCATAGAAAAACGTCTGTCTCTTCCAGATGGTTTCCCTAGTTCCTCTCTCAGTCTTGGTCTTATGATTTCAGCACAGGGAGATTTTTGTTAGTCATCACTAGCTGGTTGGTTAACATGCTCCCTCTCATAATTCACAGCACCTGTATTTCCTCTCCCTGTGGTTACCACAGAGTTTTAGGTCTGTATATATCAAGAATATGTTCTTTTTCTGCATTTTGCTGGACTTTCCCACTCCATCTCCTTAATTACAGGGGTCTTAAAAAGTTCATGTTCATTGAAGTTCCTCAAAGTTCCACATTGAAAGACTCTGTCACACATTCAGTGTTAGGAATTTTTAAAGTAAAATCCATTGTAAATAGAAATGAATCATATTAATTCATTAAAAGATCTTCTTTATAAGTAAAACCAGCATATTTTAACCATCCTATGACCTTCCTAGTTAAAGTTGTTAGTAAGCCATTAGTATGTGTCCCAAATTTTGCCCATTTGTTCCACATTATGAGAACTAGTGTTCCTCATTTTGGAGATGGAAGGTTGAGGGCAATGCTCCTGACACCTGTAGTTTTTCCTGCCTGGACAGCTTTAGCCAAAGATAAAACTCAGGCAATGCAGTTTTTTAACCCAGCTGTAAGCAAATGGATGTATCTCAAAAACTATAAAAGTTACCAAATAATTTAAAATACAAAAGTTATGCAACACACACTCCTTTTCACAATAATGACATTAATATGTCAGCCAGACTTAATGATAATTTTATATTGACAAGTAAGTGGATAATACATAAATGTTATATAATATAAACAGCTATTAATATATCTCTAACCACAGTAGACAGACCCTATCAGTGTGACGTTTGCTCATGCAGATGTGATCTATAAAATGATGCAAAGCAATTTTGCAGATGTCGTTACATTCTGAGATATTTGCATAATTATTATTTCTAAGCAAATGTATGTATTTAATGGACAAATAAATGTAAGCATCTGCAAAGCAGTGCCAGTTAGACACCAGCTATTAGAGTAATGTTTTTCTAGCATTGTGTGTGCTTTCATTTGATGTCATGGAGTACCACATAAGCACCTACTGGTTATAGTTATTAATATAATTATTAATATATGGACTATATTAGTAATATAGCTGATAAATAACTTATATTATCTATATTACTTAGTAACCTGTTTTTTTCTAAGGAGCCATTCCTGACCTGTACTGTGAATGGGCAAGTGAACTCCTGTTCCACAATGCATCCAGATAGACACTGCCTGAGATAGTGACAGAAATAATATAACTATGCATATTAGCATAGTTTATTACTAAATAACTATAAATATCTAAAAATTGGAAGTAGACTGACAGCAGGGATCAGTGTCAAATCTTGCAGCATGATGTACACTTTAACTTGATACCATGAAGTACTATATTTATTTTATTTGTGTCAAATTGTTAGCAGAAATGTTAATGTTGCATATATTCATAGTTTGGAATAAAAAAATAAGCTCTTGTAAATGCGAGTGTCTATAAAAATACATTACAATGCACACACACACACACACACACTCACACACACACACACACACACACACACACACACACACACACACACACACACACACACACATATATGTGTATATACATATATACATACTCAATGGAAATTCGAACTTCATATGGTCAAGATCATGCCCTTTCAAAAAAAGTCAAACAAGGGAAAACAACAAAACTTTATGTTTTTGAGGGGTGTGGCTATCCCCCTTGCAACCCTGCATATTATATATACCAACTCTGAAATCATACTACAGTAGGGAAAGGGTAAATTCCCTGATTCAGACTGTAGTGTGATCTCCATTAAAAAGCTTTGACATTTCAGAAAGTCAACTACATGAAGTTCAACTTTCTGTTCAGTAGACCTTTTGAATGGGACCCATATACATACACACATATATATATATATATATATATATATATATGTATATATATATATATATATATATATATATATATATATATATACAAAATACATATACTGACTTTAAACAACATAAACCATATTACTTTCCACTAAGTAGAAGCAGGAGGGCCAAGCCCCCCTGCACCCCCCATGTGGGGGGTGCACCACCCTGCTACTTAAATATATCAACTCCGAGAGTGCACCTCACTACACTATTACTTTTGTATGTGTTTCTGTGTGTCTTTGTACTGGCATATTAGCATTATTTGTATTCTGTGTATTTACAGGCTTTTGAGTTTCAGGCTTTTGAGTTTTCAGGCTTTTGAATTTTCAGGCTTTTGGTTTCAGGCTTATGAATTTCGAGCTTATGATGTTTTAGTCTTCTGAAGGGGAACTATATGTATGTATCTATCTATATATATATATATATATATATATATATATATATATATATATATATATATATATACACAACTACACACACACTTAGATACACATTCACACAGGCACACATAGTATAGCTCAAGCGCTCAGCCTCTTGGTGTAATAATCAGAGAAAAACATACCTTTCATCTGTCCAGATTTTCACAGAATGTCCAGATTTTTACTTCATATTTTTGGTCTATTTCTCATTAAATTTTTTACCCCCCAAAAAAAGAGACAAAAGTCAAAACATAACAGTTTAAAGAATGCAAAAGACAAACTTGAATCCGCAAATTATCACCATGCACAAAGCCTCATTACATGTACATTCTGTACACCACACAAACCATTTCGAACACAGATTTAGGCATTACTTCCAAATAGAAGTAAAACATAGATTTTTTTAATCAAAATTCAAGAAGTTACCTAACATATAATACATGGTGGGCACAATCTTGCATTAGCATCATAGCCTACATGTATATTATATCATTCTAGCACTCGGGGAACATTTAAGGTTTCTTTTTTTTCTCTGGGCCAGTGTTACTCCTACCTGCTTCACAAACCCTCCAGATTATAATATATGATGTTTGCAGATGACATTGTGATCTGTAGTGAGAGTAGGGAACAGGTGGAGGAGACCCAGGAAAGGTGGAGATATGCTCTAGAGAGAAGAGGAATGAAGGTCAGCAGGACTAATACAGACTATATGTGTGTAAATAAGAGAAGTATGGAAGAGTGGTACAGGATATGTATGAGGGTAGTGTGACAGTGATGAAGTCTGCGGTGGGAGTGACGGATGCGTTTAAGGTGGAGGTGGGATTATATCAAGGATAAGCTCTTTCTTATTTGCAATGGTGATGGACAGGTTGACAGACGAGATCAGACAGGTGTCCCTGTGGACTATGATGTTTGCATATGACATTGTGATCTGTAGTGAGAGTAGGGAACAGGATGAGGAGACCCTGGAGAGGTGGAGATATGCTTTAGAGAGAAGAGGAATGAAGGTCAGCAGGACTAAGACAGAATATATGTGTCTGAATGAGAGGGAGGATAGAGGAATGGTGAGGATGCAGGGAGTAGAGGTGGGAAGGTGGATGAGTTTAAGTACTTGGGATCAACAGTTCAGAGTAATGGTGAATGTGGAAGAGAGGTGAAGAAGAGAGTACAGGCAGGATGGAGTGGGTGGAGAAGAGTGTCAGGAGTGATTTGTGACAGACGAGCACCAGTAAGAGTGAAAGGGAAGTTCTACAAGAGGGTAGTGAGACCAGCTATGTTATATGGGTTGGAGACAGTGGCATTGACAGAAAGGCAGGAGTCAGAGCTGGATGTGGCAGAGTTAAAGATGTTAAGATTTGCACTGGGTGTGATGAGGATGGACAGGATTAGGAATAAGTATATTAGAGGGTCAGCCCAGGTTGGAAGGTTTGGAGACAAAGCCAGAGAGGCAAGATTACGTTGGTTTGGACCTATGCTGAGGAGGGATGCTGAGTATATTGGGAAAAAGATGCTAAGGATGAAGCTGCCATGTAACAGGAAAAGAGGAAGGCCTAAGATAAGGTTTATGGATGTGGTGAGAGAGGACATGCAGGTGGTTGGTGTGACAGAGCAAGATGCAGAGGACAGGAAGAAATGGAAACAGTTGATCTGCTGTGGCGACCCTTAACGGGAGTAGCCGAAAGAAGAAGAAGAAGAAGAAGATGCCACAATGCCCATAAACAGATAGATACCTGCTGCTCAGTTATATTTAGCATATGCATTCCTTTGAACAACCACACTACTCACCTAATTGGAAAACTGACTATCCACTATTTCTTTTGAAGACCTTAGATTCAGTGATTTAGTCATTTATTTTTCATTTGAGTTCATTAACCAATTCAAAGTATGAGATGAATGTATCAGTTTAAACAGCTTCTACATTGGAAGTTTTCTTAACTTCAGTCAACACAGTTGTTAGAAGAAAACTTCTCATCTGTGGACTGCTTCTTCATTAAATTATTATTACAGTTATTATTAAAAGTTGATTTCATGTAGCAGACAATCAAAACTGTCTGTATACAACAATGTATGATTCAGACTTCAGGGGGCTACTGCCAGAGCTATAAATGTCTGATGTCATGTGCCTCTGATTGGCTGGTCAGTTCATGACATCAGATGTTTGTGAAGCTTGCAGGGAGCTGTAAGAGGAACTGCTGCCATTACTTGAAATTGTAGACTCATTTGTTAAAAAGAGCTTATACACACAAGTTTGAGGTTGGTGGCCACTAAAGGAATTCTATCACAAATTATGCAACATGATACTGGTATTGTAATAAAAAGGGAAACTAGTTAGGCTAAAATGGCCCACAAAAGCAGCTAGCCTTCTTCTTACCAATAAACCTATCATCATTGTTAGTGACTATAGCTGATGTTCGAATAAGAAATGGCAGTCAAACCAGGTTGTGATAATTCTAAAAAGTGAGAGTCATTTTTTTATTTCTTATGTTAAACCTGTAGTTTATCTAGATGCAGTTACAGATGCACATCCATGGGACTAAGCAATCTTGGTCATACCCCTGTAACTTCTATAATTATGGAACAAAAAGGTTTTGTAATTGCAGGAGCACATGTATAGGCAGTGGACATGCTGCAGAGTTCTTCCTCCCTGGGCTCGAGTTGTAGCTGCTATTACACAGACTGCAGAATACATGCTATTGGTATGAGATGGTTAAGAAGGCCCATGCAGCTGCTTTGTCTCAGAGCTGTCAGGAAGCATCCTCATGCATAACTACTAAAACTGCTGAAAAGAAAAGCAAAGCATAGTAATAAAGCCTGCCTGGTAAATCATATGTCTTAAGTAGGACCAGTGTTTTCTCTGCTAAAAATGGGCTGGGGAAAAATCCTTCATAAACTTAATCTTGTAATTTTACCATTTTGCTCATTTAAGTTTTCTGTTCTGCCTAACTACCCACTCCCTTGTTTAGAATGAAACGTGTGCCATGAGTACATGATTGGGCCTATCTGCATCTTGGTGCCTCTACTTTACTCTGCAAATTTTATCTATTCTGTCTGACATTTATTGTAGTGGTTTTAAAATATTTTCATCATAAAAAAGTCGAGTTTCTGTTACAGTTTTTCTAACTTTTTATATAATGACTCAATGTCTACCTCTTTAAATGACATTGATTTAACAGTGCTAGCCATTTTATCTTCCATAGTTTCTAATCCCCCTTCCTGTGCTTATATTATTATATGACTACTTTCAGTTTTATGAAATGTTGAGACATCCACAACCAACTGGGAAAGCTTCTCAAAATATATATATTATTTTTTCCTCAGAATTTACCATTTTAAATGCTTAATCTATTTTGTAAGCTTGCTGTAGTATTTTTATTACTTCTATGTCAGTTGATTCAGTTACTTTTATTTTTATTTATTTTATTTTACATTTGTTAACCGGGCTAGTCCTGCTGGACACATGTCCATTTTCAGAGGAGGCCCGAGGAGAAAAGCTCCACTATCTAATACAAAGTAATAAAAGTACATTCTAATTACATAGGCAGTTTGAGAGACAGATAAATCAGACATTAAAATACATTGGGAGATTAAAACACATCTACAACCAGGCATTTGGCAAGTTTTACAATAAGAGAATACAAAAAGTAATTAAAAAATTCTTTGGAAAAAGCTTGTGCAATAAAGACATTAGTAATTAAGTATTCTGAAGGCTGAAACAAAGTTAATAGAAAGTAGTAGCTTGGAGTTAATAGAGTTAATTTCTTAGGTAGAAAAGAGAAGCAATGGAGAAGTAGTGTTGTATGACCATGCAGAGGATGCAGGAGACGAGATGTGCTCAGCTAGGGAAGTTACAGGAGCAAAGCCAATGATTGGTTAGGAAGTGTTTTAGTTGGGTTTTAAATAGTGTAATAGAAGTTTGGGCTATGAGGTCAGGAGGAAGTTGATTCCAGTCTTTACCAACTGAGTTGGAAAATATGGAGTCACCTGCTGTATTCTTTGCTAGAGAAGTTTGAATCAGAAATTTATTGGAGGAGCGTAGAGTTTTTAGGTTATTATAGGGTTTTATCAGAGTAGAGAGCATTGGTATGTTATCTGGGTGGTGGAGGGCTTTATGGGCGATTGTAAGTTGGTAGTATTTAATTAAGTGAGGTAACTCAAGCCATCCTAGGTTATGCAGGTTTAGGCAGTGATGTGTTCTATATGGAGATGCAGTGGCAAATTTAGCAATGTTGCTGTAGGTTGTTGTAAGCCTATTGATGTTATGTTTAGAAAGATTAGTGTAAATGGGGGATGCATATAGTAGGGTAGAGAGAAGATATGTTCTGGCTATGGTAGTTCTTGCTTCAGGTGTTAAGAAAGGTTTGATTCTATAGAGAGAACCTAGTTTTTTATTAGTTGCTTTTATGATAGAGTTTATGTGTACATCAAATTTCAGTTGGTTATCAATAGTAACTCCTAAGAGTTTGGTTGTTTGGTCTGGAGAGATAAGGGTGCCATTGTTAGAAGTGAGTGTGAAATTAATAGGGGGAGACAGGTGTGTGGGTGGAAAGATGAGAAGTTTAGTTTTCTTAGGGTTTAAGAGAAGGCAGTGATTGGAGAACCATTGTTCAATAGTGTTAAAGGTCTTTTGAGTGAGTGAGTGGAGGTCAGCTTGGGTTGTTGCGGAGCAGATGATGGTGGTGTCATCGGCGTACTGAATGCAAGGAGTTTGTGGGGTAACCAGGTTCAGGTCGTTAATAAAAATGGAAAATAAAAGAGGAGCTAAAATAGAGCCCTGAGGTACTCCTAAATTGGTGGGGAGAAGTTCGGACAGATTGTTGTTCCATAAAACAGCTTGTTTCCGATCATGAAGATAGGAAGTAAACCAGTTTAAGGCAACATCATTGAGAGACAGAGATTTTAAACAATGTAGGAGGAGTTAGTAGTTCACCATGTCAAAGGCTTTTGACAGGTCGACAAAGAATGCTGATGAAAGAAGATTGTTATTCCGGTTTATGTTAATAGAGTCAATAAAGGATATTAAGGCTGTGGTAGTGCTGTGGTAGGGACGGAAACCATGTTGGCAATTAGCTAGGAGATTATTTGATAGCAGGTGATTTAAAAGCTGTTTATGGATGCATTTCTCCATAATTTTAGCAATAGGAGATAGCAGTGCTATGGGGCGGTAGTTAGAGTATTCAAGTGAATCGCCCCCTTTGAAGAGAGGGATGATATGGGAGATTTTCCAGAGTGAGGGTATGGTACTTTCTTTTATGGTTCTGTTGATTAGAATAGAGATAGGGAAGGCAATGGCTTTAGCACCTAGCTGGAGATATTCAGCCGGCAATTTGTCAGCTGAGGGGGTTGAGGGTTTGAGTTTTTGAAGTAAATGTAGAATATAGGAGGTGGGTATGGGTTTAAGAAGGAGTGGAGGTGGAGTGCAGCTAGTGGTCTGTAATAATGAGGGGTCTGGGCTTTGTTGGTTTGCAAGTTGAAGTATGGTTGATGTAAAGAAATTATTAAATGCATTAGCTGTTTGTAGGGGAGAGTCAGGGGAGGAGCCGAGAGGGCTGGGAGTTTTGACCTTGCCTGGGGATAGTAGGGCGTTAATTGATTTCCAAAATTTGTGTGGTTGGTGGTGAGATGATTGCTGTAGCTGGGTATAATAGTTCCTTTTATCTTGTATGACAGCAAGCTTAGTCATGTTCCTTTTTTGTTTGAAGGTAATGTGATCTAAAGAGTCTTTAGTGGTTCGCCATTTGCACCAGGCTTTATTCCTACTAAGGATAAGTTGTTTGGTATTGTTTGAAAGCCATGGATCTGTTATAGTTTTCATTCGTATTGAGCAGGTAGGGGCATGGTGATCAAGAATAGTAAGAAAAGTATTATTAAAGTGGTTAACAGCTTCATCTAATGGGAGAGTTTTTAGAGGTGACCAGTTGATTAAGCTGAGTTCATTCTGAAACTGTTGAAGGTTAAAGTGTTTTTTGCTGCGAGATAAGCGAGTTGGGGGGGGGTGTTGTTAGGTGAATTTTGTGCCTAGTGATGTATGTGAGAGAGTGGTCACTAAGGTCGTCTGGGAGGGTACCTGTTGAGTACTTAATTTGGGGACTATTAATCAAGATCCAGTCGAGTATGGTTTCCTTGTTATTGTTTTTATTAGTTCTAGTTGTGGAGTTAATAGTTTGATGAAATCCGTGTAAGTTAATATTGTTAGTTGGATTAGCTTGTTTGCATAAGTTCCAATCAATATTAAAGTCACCTAGTATTATTGTTTCTTGAAGGAGACTTATTGAGAACCAGTTTAGTAGGTCTTCTAATATGGGGGAATTATTGCCTGGTGGAAGATACGTACATATGATATTAATAGTCTTGTGAGCGTTTATGGAGAGTTTGGCCATAAGTAGTTCTACATTAGAGTCATGAGGTGGGGTAAGGGCAGATTTACTTATTTCAAGTCCAGTTTTGAAAAGTATAGCTACTCCTCCCCCTTTTTTCTTAAGACGGTCTTGTCTTAGGATGTTATAGCCAGGGGGGATAATTTCATTATCCTTTATTGAGGGTTTAAGCCAGGTTTCAGTAAGGCAGAGAATGTCATACTGATGAATTTCGAGTAGGGCATGAAGAGCAGGAAGTTTGTTACATATACTACGGATGTTTAGATGAGCAATTGTAAGAGATTTTGGGGGTTTAATATGTGGTGTAGGCAAGGGATATGAAGTTTGGGAATTTGGGGATGGTATGTTTATGTTAGGGCCTGGGTTGGGGTGGATGTCCCCATCAATTAATGATAAACCGTGAATAAGATTAGTTAGTTGTGAGGGTTTGATACAGTACCAGTGTTTTGTGAGTTCAAGGATGAGGTATTTGATGTGTGAGACGCGATGATATTTAGGGTCAAGATATAAGTTGTTGTATGTGGGACAGCTATGGTTTGTGAGTGTGGTTGTGGGGGTAGCTAGGGTATGTTTGTGTGGAGTAGAAAAGGTAGAATATAAAGGTAGCTCATAGTAGGTTATGATGTAGGTAGAGGTAAGAGTAGTTAGAAGGGTTAGTGTTAGGAGAGGAAGGTGATTGTAGGACATGTTGAGGTGAGTGGGGATAGTACAAGATAGGTATATGTGCAGAGAGGGAAGGGTGGATATGGGAGGAGTTTGCTATGTAGTGGGTGGAGGGAAGAGTATGAACTGATTGGCTAGGGAGTATGGTGGGTGTGGTTATGTGGGGATAAGTGTAGAGGTCCCAGGGGCGGGTGGGATTTGTGGGCAGGGAGGGGAGCGGAGTGAGCCCGAAGGGCGAACGGAGCGGGTTCAGCCAGAGGAGTATGAAACCGCTGAGAGGAAACAATCAGTCAAGTGTAGAAACAGCAGGTAAGTTATAACTGGTAGAATAATGTTAACAGGTTTGGTATTTTTAGGCAGGGCTATAGTAGGCAGGTTAAGGTCAGGATAGTGTAGGCAAGGGAGGGGGATGGAGAATATATTAGAGTACAGATACTTAAATAATAAAATTATAAAATGTAACCTGGCTCTGAGAGAGATAGAGACTATACTAGGATCTTGTCCCAAGGTCAGCCACACCCTCCATTGAGCTGAAAATTTGATTAAAGATTACAGGTGGTTGTGAATAACACAGGACCCAAGTTAGATAAAGAGTGCAGCTGAAGTTAATCATACTTGCTATATCACTGGGATTTTCAGCCTACACTTATGCTAGGTTCAATATTCTATAATTTCACCCTTATAAGAATCACAACATCTGTCCTGGCAAAGGCAATAAAGACTCCCCATTCTTTCCTGGTTCTTTAGTAATGAGGAGTATTATCAGTTTGATTTTCATTTCCCCAAAGTGTGACTTGAACCTTATTGCACTTATATCAGTTCAGTGCCAGGATTATTTTATAGAGTTTACATTCCAAGTTGTTGAAATGATGTCCTGCAGGACCCTGTTTAAATTGTACCAGCTCCCCAAAAAATTAGGAATAAACAAGATAAGGGACATAAGATAGCACCCTGGTTGGCATTGAGCCCAAAGCTTTCACTCCAAACTGGTTTGCCAACCATAATGTTTTACCAGAGACCTCAAAAAGAATGTCTTAAGTTCTAAGTACATACCTGAACAAGGTAAAAAAATGTATTTTAGGGTACATGAGCTGTGAAAAACTTCATTGTATAAGTACAGTAGTATAAACTTTACAAAATATCATACACAGCAAACTCAGAGATGTGTGAAGGTTTATAACCACACAGTATAATAATACATTTAATAACTACCTGATTTTTATTTATACATTTCAGATAAGTATAAAAAGTGATATAACCTTAAACGCAACCAGTTGCAGGTTTGTAAGAAAAGGGGAAGAAGTAAAAGCAGCTTGTAAGCTCCTGTAACTGTAATCATGAAGCAATGAAACTCACCCCACTTTTAGGCATGAGCCACTCCAGGGTCAACCTATTAATAGTGTAAGTAAAAAGAAAACCTAATGTGTGAAAGAAATTCTGTGCCTTTAAGTTATTCAAAATTTCTTTCAAATTTGTCTGATTTCTCCTTCTTTTACTGTGTTATAGTCATGAATTAAAATAAAAAAAAAATATCCACAGTTAAAGACAATCATCTCTTCTTGGAAAACTGTGAAACATAAAACTTTATTGTGGTAAATCTTTCATTCAATGAGGTGGACTTGTTCAGAGTGATACAAAATTAGCAATTTATGCACAAAAATTATTCAGCGGAAAAAAACCCTCAGAAAATCAGCTATAAAATTTATAGTGTAGTTTAAATTGCACCCAGCCAATCGTTAGATAATGCCCACTTAACATAGCTTTCCTATTAAAATTAACAGCTAAGGGTCAGCACAGGTTCTCACCAGCCAACAAGAAAGTGACCAGTAAATAAGAAGGATTTGAAGAGATATGTCAGTGAGGATGACATGGTAGTAGCAAATGTGGGTGACATGGGAGTGGCAAAATGGGTGTTTCAGGGATGTTCAAGCAGCCCAGTGGGCCACCAGATGGAACTGGAGGAAGGAGTGCTCCCAGTGGTCAGTACTGTAAGGGAGACAAACTAAAGGACTGACTTTTGATAAAGAGGTGCCAGTTTATGAAGGGGGAGCACATTGTCCACAAAACTATGGGGCAGTGTGGTTTTATAATACAGGGTTGAAATGGATTGGGAATAGCTAATGTGGAACCATGGTATCAAAACTTTGTACTTTCATCTAATGTGGAAGGACATCATCAGACTGAAACCAAGTAGCCCTGCAATATGTGGAGTTTGGAGATAAAATGAGTAAAAATGGATAAATAAATAATGAGAACTTTGAGCAGCGTGAAAAGCATGAACACATGGATTTGTTAAGTTCTGGGTGAGATGTGGCTACAAGAATGGCAAAAAGAAAGGTTGTGAGGAGTCTGTGGAAAGAGAAAGCATCTTATTAAAGTGTGTAAAATTAAAGAAGTAAATATGTTTTCAGCCAAAAAGAGCTTTTGTCTTAAAAAAAGTCAGAAACATTATTTGATAGTGAGGATGATTTGTACTGAGAATGTACAGAGAGTGAATAATGTACATGAAAAGGACACAGAAAATATATGTTCATCTTCTGTTGTCATCATGTTTGCTGCAACAATTCTTTGTTGCTATGGATTTTTTCACAGTTTCTTGGTTTTGTCATTTCTTAACATATCCTGACAGTACTTCCACAGCAATTAGTTTTTGCATGCTTTCTATATTCCTTTTCGTTGTCTTTCATAAGATTGAAATCCATCATTATCACTGTTGTCCACCTCATTTTTAACTTTTTGTTCTTCTTTGCTGCCATTCTTGTCTGACTCAAGAATAGTTTAACTCTGAGACTCTATCTTGTCATTCCATTTTCATTATTCAGAGATCTTTGAGCTTGTAATGCATTCTGCAAGCTGATTGGACCAGAGAATATCATGTATTGCTAATGAAGGCATTGCATATGTCTATCTGCTATTTGATGTACCTTCTGCATTTCGTAACATAGTTTCACCCATCATTTATTGCAACATGTAAATAAGCCAATAGAATTTTACAGCTGTGAATGAATGCATGTTCCATTGGTTGCAGTATGTAAGGTTTCCACCCTGGACCAACAGTGACCTAGTCCTGCACCTTCTTCCCAGGATGAAGGAGTTGCCTGTCATTGGCTCCATCCCAGTCTTCCAGACAAACCAATCAACATTTGATTCACCCATTAATCTCAAATTATTGCTGTATATGCACTCATCCTACCCCTACTCTTGTCTGGAAAACTAGCTCTCTCTTTCCAAGTTGTACTTTCTTGGGCCTGTCTTTGTTGCTGACCACCAATTTTTTCCCAGTTTGACTTTCACAGAATTAAGGAAGGGCATTTTTATAAGAAATTAAGCTAGGGTTTGGATGGAAGATGATCCATCCATAGCTGCAGAAGGAGCATGCAATAATGCTTCTTGCACCTCGTATACACACACTTGCTAATATGTCCATGAAGCATCTGTTCCAGCCACCATGCTACTGGAACTAAGTAGTGTGCATGTACCCACAATACCACCCTCCACATCCAGAGTCCACTCATTATCAACTTCAGGAAGGATAGATGGCATTAGCTGCTCAGTCTCACTCCACACCGGCCATACCTTATCTACATGAGGTGATAGTCTCAGGTCACTAGGAACACAGTTAGATGCCCAGCAACTGAGATGGTCTAAGTTGAGAGCATTTATTATTCCTGCCCCGGACTCTAAAGCTCACAGTACTATAAACATTAATGTGCCCTGACTGTCTTACATCTACCAGCTGCTAATTCCATATTGATAAGATGCAGATCACCTGTCCTTAGTTTTTTTGATAATTTTTTATTAGTTTCAAATCAAGCATAAACAATAGTATGTTCTCAATAACAATGAAAAACTATGTTAATATCAAACAGCATAGAACATGAATTAATTTTCTTAACAATAAAAGAAAAAAGTAAGTAACTAACAAAATAACTATTTACAAAGGATGTCTGCAAATACACAATTAACCATATATTTCCAGTTGATACCATAGAACAATCATTTTTTGTTTAAAAGTTCACTTAGTCCTTTCCATGAATTGTATGAGAAGGTAATTCTTGTGGTTCTTGTTTTTATTGTAATAATCTCCAAATGACTAACTTCAGAAGCGATGTTTCTGAATTCATTAAAAGAGGGGATAATGTTACCTTTCCAGTTTCTTGTTATTACTTTCCTTGCAATTGACAGTATACGCCACAGAATTGGATATGTCACCTTTGTAACACATTCAGGCATTGGAGCATTAAACAGAACCAAGGATTTGGTCAATATATATTTATCAGAGAATAAAGTCTGTAAGAAATTATTTTTCCCAGTATGTTTTAATTTCCACACATTCAAAAAATATATGTTCCCAATCAGCTTTCTTGTTTAATTTACATTTCCAATAAGTGATTCTAGTTTTAGATATAATTTCTATTTTATGTGGAGTATAAAATGATCTATGTATATATTTCCATGAGGACAGTTTCAATTTAAGTGCAGATGTAGTTCGTTTAGATGATTTTAAAATTAATCATTTATCTTCTTCACTTGGGAATTTTTTGTTTATATTCATAAAATAGTTCCAGTATGATTCTTTAATGTATTGTAGTTCTGTTCTTATTGTTTTATATGTTTTAGATAATATGTTGTTACCTTCTATTCTTTGTTGTATATTAATAATTACAAAATCAATAAACTTTGGAATAGATTTCTTAACAGTTGGTTGCATAATCTCTGTTCTTTTTTCAACATATCGTATACAATTTTGAACATGTAACCATAGTTTTTTTCCCCAAATTAAATTTATCTAATATATATTGGGCTGATAAAGCATTCTCTTTATGCATTAATTGAGACAAGTAAATTAGGTTGTTTTCTTTAAAATGTTTCATAACCAACGAAGATGTGATATTGTTTTGTATATAATTTATTGGAAAAATAAGAAACAATCATGCTTTATATGATAGGTTTTTGAGGAAAAAGGTTCTCAATGTTCTTATTGTTAAGTTAATTATGTCTGAGTTCATTTTAGGATTGGAATTATTTATAAATTCTTCTTTTAATAACCAATACATGGAGTTGTGAGGGGATATAGATTTATTAGGGTATGTCAAAAAATAGAATAGGTTAAAAATATCCAAGAAGAGATTTTTATTTGGCAGTATAATGGGGATTTGACCATAAGATCATTGTTTTGGTGAAAGAAGCAATGAAATATAACTCTAGGTCTGGAAAACTAATACCTCCATTTGACCAGTCTCTGATATGATTACTTAGTGTTATTCTTGGTTTATTAGGAAACCATAAGAATTTTAGGATTAAAGAGTTAAATTTCTTTATAATAGTTTTGGGTGGAGGTAAAGAAAGAAATTGTACTATAGATAACATTTTAGGAATAATAATAATAATAATAATAATAATAATAATAATAATGAGTCATCCATAGTAAGGAAGTATTTATTCCAATTACTTATAAGGCTTTCTATATCTTCCAGGCTAGACTCATAGTTGCTATCTATTATTTTTTAGTGTTTTCTGCAATAACTATTCCTAAATAATTTAACTGTTGATCTTTCACTAAGTAATTCTTAAAATCTTCTTGTATATCTTTATTACCATAGTTTATAGGTAGAATTTTTATCTTATTTTTATTGAAAGTAAGTCCCGATTTCTTTTGAGGTAAGTGAGTGTAGTATTAATAATATTAACATCAGGATACCTGGGAGATTTATTGCGCAATATCTTCCATTTGTTCCTGTTTTTATGTCGGAAGACCGAACACAAGCTTAAGAACAGGATTAGTGAGCACATTAGGAACATTAGAAATGAGAGTGATTGTAATGCATTGGCGAAACATATTAAGGGAAATAATGGACACCATTTCAAGTTTATTATTTTGGAGGTTCAAAAAGTAATGGATAGGGGGGCAGCCTGGCCTTATCTTTTAGAAAAGGCTGAGTTGATCTGGCAGTTATGGCTAGATGCCTAACATTGGCCAGGCTTAAATGATAATTTATCTGTTAGTAGTTTGCTTAAACTAAAAGCTCTTAAAAGATGAACACTACTAAACCCTCTGGTTATAGTTATGTATGTTTGCATTTACATTTATATTTATATATTTTTTATATAAATATTTATATAATTGTATTCCTATAAGAACCATTATTATTATTATTGTTATTATTATTATTATTATTATTATTATTATGGTTTATTAGTTACATTTTATAGAGTTTTTTTGTAATACTTTGGGTTGATGGGGTGTTAACTTGCGTTGATGTATTTTATACTTTTTTTTCATTATTTACTTTTCACATTTAAAACTTTAAAATTTTTAGAATGTTGTATATCATTTTAAATCTGAGAGAGGAAGTGATGCCATCTATTCAGGTCTATATATTATGATTATAAATGTTTAGGGTTGTATCTGATGAAGCTCCTGACTAATATAAACCGGGATGAAAGAGCTTATACTTGTGATTGAATAAAGTGGATTTTATCAGCCTGTAACCTGCCATTTGTGACAGCATTTCTCTAATATGGTTGGACTTATTATATATTTTAGTTCTCATAGCTAGCTTATACATATACCTTAGATTAACTATATGATTTAGGATTTTCATTCTCTCTAAATTAGTCTTTGTTTTTTGATTTAAAATTTCTAAGTACTTACTTTTCAATACATTTATCTGTTGTAATTTATCTAGGTTTGTATTTTGACAGTTGACTTGAAGCTTGTCTATTTTCTCTTGTAATTCTATCAGATCTTTAGCCCATTATTTTTTTCTTATAAGCATACCAAGATAAGCCTCTGCCATAAATATATGCTTTAAAGGCATCCCAGATGTATATCATAGAAGTGTATTGAGTGTTATTAGAATTTAGATAAATTTCAATCTCTTTTTGTAGAAATTCTTTAAACTCTTTTAGATTAGCTATATGTGCAGGTCTTACTGGATTTCTAGAATTTTGCTTTAGTATGAATTAGCAGGTTATTGCATTATGGTCAGAAAGTGGACATGTTATAGTCTTTACTCTAAACTATTTTTAAATATATATATATATATATATATATATATATATATATATATATATATATATATATGTATATATATATATATATATATATATATATATATATATATATATATATATCTAGGGCTTCTGAATGAAAGTTCAAAAGCATGAATCCATTACCACCAAACACACTTTAACGAAAATGCTTTCATCAAAAAAGTGCTTTTGTTAAAGTTTGTTAAAAAATACCCCACAAAATCTACTTGAATGCAGAGGGATGAGCCCCCCTGCACCCCCCCACCCCCACTTTAATATTCTCACTCTGAGGTCGCAGCACAGTGGGAAAAAGGGAATTTTCCCGTACTGCAATGTAGTACAACTGGAACAATAAGCATACTTACGTAAAAGTGCTGCTTCGGTGAACAGCACTTTCGTGCAAATATGCTCACCAAGTTGGGATTCGGTGAAAGATGCAATCGAGCATCTGTACAGATCCCATATATATATTTATATATATATATATATATATATATATATATATATATATATATATATATATATATTCTATCAGTTCTTGCTTGCGTTCCATGCCTATGAGAGTAGTGAGTGAAGAAAAGTGAATCTGGGACTGCATAATCTTGAATGTCATTGAGTTGTCCTAGATCAATACATTTTTTAGGTTATTTGGCAGTTGAAGAAAGTTTTCTTTTTTGGTCGAGTTTGAATCTTCCTCATTTGTTATACAATTGAAATCTCCTGCTATTATAAGACTGCCTTTTAATTGATTTATGATGTGTTCTATTTGCTTCTTTACACTTCTTACTCCTATCCCAGGGAACCAATATAGATTTATGAGTGGTAATATTTCTTATTAACTTTCAATGTAATCGAACACATTAGGCCTTTATCATCTTTATAAGTTATAAGTATTGATTGTTTTAGTTACAAGGATGGTGTTTTTCCAGATTAATGTTACACCTCTTCTTTTTGAGTATGGTGTGAGCTTGATAGTACAGTATACATTTTGGGATTGAGTCTATTAATAAGAGATTGCAGAAAGTGCGTCTCTTGTAAAAAATAATCCGGGAATTGAGTGATCTTAAGTACCTAAATAGATTCCCTCTCTTGCAAACTTTATTTAGACCATTAATATTTAATGATATACAATTTAAACAACTCATGATGTTAAGTCAATGGGGTTAAGACTTCTTTTTTATAAAAATCATAGACTGTATAATTTTTATAATCACTCCACTATATATTGGTATCTCATGAAAGAATATGTAAGCATTAACTAAACTTATAGATAAAGAGATTATATGAAAGATTTGTATACACACCCTGAGCCTTGGACTAGCTCTTATTAACTGTAAAAATAACCTTACAACCCCCCCCCCCGGAGTCTAAAACTCCCTGCACAGATAGTAATACTATCCAAGCATTTTCTTCCATTCAACAGTAACTAAAGGAATTCTAACCATTACTCTGCTACTAATTCAGTAATTATTCTTATTATTAAATATAAGAATTAACAAAAATATATCATCAATTCACTCTCTAGGACATATAATAAATTAAAAGAGTTTGAAGGATAAACCTTGTTCTCCTTATATTTTATCAACATTTTGTTAAGAAATAAATTCAAGAAGAAAACATATATTTCATAGTATAAGAGTGCAAAAAGTGTTATCTGATCATTATAGATTTCACTCAACTTTTTACGATTAAAATCTTCATTTTAAAACATATTTATGGATCATAAGTACTTACTTATTTCATACTTTGTGATTGCCACTTCCTTCTCTCATCACTCCTCTTTTTAAACCCCCTTTTTATTGTAGATATGTGAGAGAAGACATTTAAATTCACATTTGTTTTATAAACTCTTGAAATCTAACAAGTTATATCATCCTAAATAAGAATAGTATGAATTGTGCATGTTGAGCAAAGTACTTTAACCAACAACTTCACATCTCTATATATGATTTATACAACCATACCATCAGGATAAACTTATTATATGCTTTTCGTTCATTCCATTTAAGTATAATTTACTCCTCTTCATATAGCTATTTATGTAATGTTAAATAATTTGGAACTTTTTTCTTTTTTTCCCCTTTCTCTTTCTCCTTCTTCTCCTTCCCCCTTCCCCTTCCCTCTCTTTACTCTTTGTTAACACATCATTATCAAGTGTTTTGTACTTTTATATATGAAGATATACTGTATAAGGCTAACACCACTTGCAGAGGACTTAATGCATAGGTTCCATCAGACATTAATATATAGGCGAACAAAACGCTGAAATTATTAACAATAACATATCACTGAATCATTTTTAATAAATCAATTACTGTCCTTTCCTCAAAAATGGCATACAATACATCAGTTGGCTTGAGAATAAGATTAGTATTCTTAAGTTATGCAGTACTTAGTAAATGAAATATTGTATCCGCACTGATTAATATATCATAACTTAGCTTACAGCTAAATAATTATGACACTCATTTAACTTGCATATCTTTTGTTCTGAATACAACAAAGATTATCAATATACCATATTTGCTAATGCATCAAAATGTCTGACTAAAATGACAATTATGTAATCCTAACATGCCACAAATATTACTGCTAAATACAGTATCATGTACTTTACACATTCAAAAAGTTCCCTCACTTCAAAAAATGCATCTTTCAAAGATTACTAGTGAGTTACCAAAGGGTTACTAATATTAATAAGAAGTACAGTTGTCCAGTATTTGCTTTTGGAAACTAAGCTTCTATTTACCTTGGAAATAATTTATAGACTATATAATTTGCTTATATAGCCTGTTGTCTGGTTAAAGCTGTTTGTCCTCAGTGTTCTACTATGCTATAACTTCTTCTGCCCTCAAAAGCCTTTAGCTTAGCTATGATGTTTTTATTAATAAAAAATAATGAGAGCTATCTTAAAATGTTATTGCAGTGTTTCATTTACATTATTAGTAATAAAAGGATGTTATTACTATACTACAGCTGTATTTGTAAAGGTCAACTGTATGTCTATACAGTTTTAAAAAGCCGTTTCATTTCTGTATGCAATATAATCTAATTTAGTTTGGCATTGAGATCTTTCATTATATAAAGATACAGGCACACAGGATGGTGGTCATATATATCTGAACCAGGTGTATTCAGCCAGAGACCGTTGACTGTCCCTAGGAATAATGCCCAGTAACCAAGATTTGTTATTGTTAATCAGGGTAATGTTCCTTCACAAAGCAATTGCTGCCCCTTCATAGGTCTTTTCCCAAAATGGTGCCACTGCCCTGCATGACCAATTCATATGTAAACAATCTGCCAACTCAGTGTTGCACCTCCAACACCTCTCACTCCTTCATCCTCAAACACATGAGCTGTTGAGTAGTGTAATGCCAATAAAGCAATGTTTAAAATGAATGAAATACAATTAATCTGTAAAATTCCATACCATATTTATACCCAGCATAGTCTACCACTCACTAGACAAAATTGTTATTGTCAATAATTGCTCCCATTTTCCATGGTCAATCTCATAAACAACACACTCTATAAATAAAGATGCCATGGGAATGCTTCAAAGTTTGTAAAACTGATGGGTATTCAGGAAGAGGTATGTAAGCCCCAGAAAGCCTTATCTCTGTGGGATAATTTATTTTATTTATTTATTTTATTTTACATTTGTTTACCAGGAAAGTCCGTCTAGATATATGTCCATTTTCAGTGGTGACCCGGGGAGAAAAGCTCCAGAAAGCAGAGTATAAATACATTAGGGACAATAGAAACATTTAGAGATAAGTATAATATGCAGTTTTCAGTAGGGTGGCAAACATGGATAAAACATAGTTGACAACATCAAAATCCTGTGGCTTCAATTTCAGACAATAATACACAGAGTTATGGGTTAAGTCCCTTCAAGAATTCATACACTTATTAGTGTACAAGATTGAAATGCTTAGGAAGAGTTTGCAAGAACAGCGGGTGGTGATTAGTCAGGTTTAAGCAGGAACACTGCCAATGCTGTTGGAATTGTAGTTTGAGGCTTTTTTTGAACTAGGTTAAGGAGGATTGGTGAGTAAGTTTGGCAGGTAGCATATTCCAAGTTTTGCCTACTGAGTTGACGAATAGCGAGTACCCAGCCACATTTATTCTCTTAGTTGTTTGTACCAGCAGTTTGTCAGCAGAGCATAGCAACCTCAGGTTGCTGTATGATTTGATGATCTTATTTAGTGCTGGTGTTTTTTCAGGTTGATATAGTATTTTGTAGGTTATTATAAGTTGGTTGCATCTGAGAAGATTGGGTCACTCTAGCCATCCTAGTTGAGTTAGGTTGATAGAATGGTGGGTCCTAGAGGTAGCACCTGTAGCAAATCTAGCAATACAGTTGTAACAACTAGCAAGTTTGGTAAGGGTGGCTTGGTTCAGGTTAGTATAGAGGGGGGAGGCATAGAGGAGGGTAGATAGTCGGTGGGACCGAGCGATTGTGGTTCTTGCAAAAGGAGTGAGGAAGGGTTTGATCCTGTATAGGGAGTCCATTTTTTGTTAACAGATTTGATGGCTTGATTGACATGGATATCATATTTAAGGGCGTTATCGACTGTGATGCCCAGGAGTTTTGTGTGAGTATCTGGGAATATAATTGTGTCATTGTTGGAACGTATGGTAAAGAATGGTGAGGAGGATTTGGAGGTCGGGGGAAAGATGAACAGTTTAGTTTTGTTGGGGTTTAATAGAAGCTGATGGTTTTCAAACTATTTTTCTACATCATTGAACGTATTCTGGGTTAGGGTTATAAGCTCAGTTGAGGAGGAGGCGATACATATTAAAGTAGAGTCATCCACGTATTGGATGCAGGTGGCCTTGGGAGTGATGGTGGGTAGGTCATTGATAAAGACTGAGAAGAGTAGTGGTCCTAGTAAGGAGCCTTGGGGGACTCCTAGAGTAATGGGTAGACGTGTGGATAGGGTATTCTGCCATAAAACTGGTAAGATTGGAACCATTCAATAGAGCTACTATTCAGTGACAGTTCCTTCAGGGTCCGGAGAAGCAGTTGGTGATTGACCATATCGAAGGCCTTAGAGAGATCTAAGAAGGGAGCTGAGGTAAGTTTGTTATTGTTTTGTTTGGTGTTGATAAAGTTAGAGAAGGATAAGCGGGCTGCTGTGGTGCTGTGGTGTGGCCTAAAACCATGCTGAGAGTTGGCCAGTAGTTTATTTTGGGTGAGATAGTGCATTAATTGGTTGTGGATGCACTTTTCCATAATTTTGGCCAATGGTGATAGTATGGCTATTGGTCAGAAGTTTGAGAGGTCTAAAGAATTCCCTCCTTTATGAAGGGGAATGACATGGGAAACCTTCCAGTGAGAGGGGATAGTGGCTTCAGTCAAGGTGCGGTTTATTACGATCGAGACAGGGCATGCAATGGCATCTGCCCCTCTTTTTAAATAGTCTGGTGGGAGATCAGCTGCCAGGGTAGTGGGCTTTAGCTTGTTAATTAGAGATTGGATGGTAGATGTAGATACAGGTTGGAAGGCGAAAGGGAGTGGGATAGTGGTTGCGGAGGAGTTTTGAAAGGAACTGGTGGGGGTAGTTGGCTAGCTAGTGATTGGATGGTTTTGGTAAAAAAGTTGTTAATGATGCTAGCAGTTTCCTCTGGAGTTTTAAGGTCACAAGTTGAGGGAGTGGGGGTGGAGGTTTGGCCAGGGTGGAGCAGTTTGTCTATGCCTGCCCATAATTTTTGAGGTTTGTTCTGGTGTTTTTGCTGAAGGTGTTGATAGAAGTTTTTTTTGTCTAACAATGTGGCTTTCTTGGTTTCATTCCTTAGTTGTCGGAATTTAATATGGTCAAGTGGGTCTTTGGAGGTGCGCCAATTGTCCCATGCTTTATTTCTTGCTATGATTTTGGTTTTGGTTACTTTAGAGAGCCAGGGGGCGGTCTTAGTTTTGGCTCTAAGGGTGTGGATAGGAGCGTGGGAATCTAGAATGGAGAGGAATTTAGAATTAATATAGTCTACAGCATCTAGTGGAAGTTCTTTAAGTATGGTCCAATAGCATGCTCGGAGTTCATTCTAAAAGCCAGTGGAGTTAAAGTTCTTGTTGTTTCTGATAGATTTATAAAGAACTTGGTGGTGGTTATCTATTTGATGCTTAATGATGTAAGTGAGTAGGCGGTCACTTATATCATCTGGGAAGTTACCTGTGTTATACAGGTCTGGGTGATTGTTGATAAAAATCCATTCCGGGATACTGCCTGTAGTTGGATTTATTTATTCTGGTGGGTGAGGATACAAGTTGGGTATAGTCATGAAGGTTTATATGGGTGGTGGGAGATTCAGAAGAACAACTGTTCCAGTCAATATTAATGTCTCCTAACACCATAGTTTCATGGGAATATGTGTTGGAAAGCCATTGGAGGAAGTCTTCTAGGGTATTTGCATTGTTGCCTGGGGTATATAAATGCAGACAATGAATATAGATTTAGTTTTGTTTGCTAAATAGAGCTTCTGCATTATTGAACAAGGGGGGTTGTTGTGAGACTAGTGTGACATTTATTGTGTTTTTAAACAGAACTGCTACTCCTCCACCTTTCCTGGTGTTACAGTCTAGTCTAAGTATGTTGTACCCTCGTGGGATAACCTCGTCATTTTTAGTTCCTGGTTTTAGCCAGGTTTCTGTAAGACATAGCACATCAGGTGAGTAGGTAGCTAGAAGGACATGAAGATTATGGACCTTGTTGTTACTACTCCTGATGTTTAGGTGACAGGTCAGGAGAGAGTTAGGGGACCTTGCATTTGACCATATGTTGAAGGTGGTAGTGGGCTGGGAGCTTGTGGGAAAGGTGGGTCCAGGTTTAGGGTGGATGCCCCCATCCCTCATCACAGTAAATTGTACAGTGATTATTAGTTTCAGAGTTTTACTTATTTTATGATAGTATCTAGTTTTTGGGGGAGATGGCCTGTGGTCTAGTCAGTTGGTGGTTGTTAAAAGTGGAGAGGACAGGTTTGTAGTGAGCTAGGGGTTGGTCTGATTTACTCAAGGTGGGAGCAGAGATTGTATGAGATATGGGGTGGTGAAAGCCAAGATAGGGCTGGTTTTCATAGATGCTGAGGAGATGTAGCCAAGGCAATATAACTGAGAGGAACAGAATTGTTCTCATCTTGATAGTAGTGGTATTTGGTAAGGAATGTGGGTGGAGAATTAAGAGGGTTGTTGGCAGAAAGGGGTGGTGTATGGAGTTGGGTTATCAATGATAGGTTGCAGGAGGGGGAAGTGGTTTATTGGGCTTAAATTTAGCAGTAGTGGGGTTGGTGGAATTTGGGGGCAGGCCGGGGCACAGAGCAAGCCCGAGCAAAGTGAGGGTGAGGGGAGCGGGGCAATACCAAGTTACAAGGACTTCCAGTATCTGTGAGTTTGCAGGCTTAAAGAATACAACTTTACAGTGTTTTTACTCAGTACTTTTTAAAGTAAGCTGCAATTTACTCAGTTTTACTCCATTCTTTTAAACGTGAGCTGCTGTGTTTTACTCAGTATTGTATTAAACACAGTTAGTGGCTTACCAGGCAATTGTACTGACTGTTGGGAGAAAGCAAGCTTTGATCCTGAATTTTTTACAGATATTTTGTTATTCTTTTAGCAACTGTGAAATGAAGTAAGCAGGGGGGATGTGTTATACAGGCTGTTTGAGCTGTAGAATGCTGTTTTATTACTTATTACAGCAGTCTGACTAGGGAGTCTAAGACTATTAAGCTATATTTTACTATGAACCCTAGGCTAGCTGTAGACCCAGTTCAGCAGACAGTCTAGTAGCACAACAGTCACACTTAAGATATAGACCTTGCAGTCCTTTTCCTTAGTGAGGGACAGTGCAGGAATGCTTTTCTTTTAGTTTTCAGGATGACAGTTTCTTTTCAGCACAGATTGAGCCATTCGAGGTAAGGACAGGTGGGGTGGAAAGACCTTGAATTCTTTTTCCTTAGTGAGGGACAGTGCAGGAATGCTTTTCTTTTAGTTTTCAGGATGATAGTTTCTTTTCGGCACAGATTGAGCTGTTTGAGGTAAGGAGAGGTGGGGTGGAAGACCGTTTGTGTAGAAAAACAGCTGACTGGGTCCTTAGGCACCTGTTGTGTGTTAACTAATGTGGAAATCACCCTGCTCAGTCTTGCCACTAATACTTTTGCTAAAATCTTACTTTCAGCAGGAAATAAGTGAGATTGGATGTTTACTTTGTGGCTTGTATGGTCCTTGCTTTGCAAACACTATAATACTTGCTGTGAAGGAATTCATTGGTAGCAGCCCATTCTCTTTACTGCATCAAAAATGAAATAACAATGTTGTTGTTCTTCTTCTTTTGGCTTTTCCTGGTTAGGGGTCACCACAGCGGAACTCTGGTCTGCTAATAACTGGCAGTAGAGTTTTACTGGTGCCGAGGTGCCAGCTCGACGCCCAGCCTTCAGTGAAGGCACGTGGGTGCTAATTCCATTTCCAGATTTTTATATATTTGTACTGTAATGTAATCTGGTCCTGAAGCTTCAACATTTTTCAGTTCAGCTGTGACTGCTCTCAGTTCCTCTAAGTTTAGCTCCTGATTCAACAGACCAATCTGTTAGTCATTCATTGTTCACTACTTTGTCTTTTTTTCAATGTACCACCATTATACAGACATACATACAAATATTTCAAGCACAGGCATTAATGCCATTCTAGCCTGCCAATATACCAAAACACTTCTTCCCATAATTAATAAGTATTCAGGTTGTTCTTAAAAATATGTAAACTACGACCTCCGTTTTGTTTTTAATTTGACCTATTTTGTTATAAATGAAGGGTAATGTAAATTGATGGGTGTATGTAAAACACAAGTTGTTCGTACTTGAAAACTAAATATATAAGTGTTACTAAGATAACTGGAAATATTTCCGGTTTAAAGGTTGCATCAATGCTACTGCCACCTTGTTTACAGGAGCTGAGGGAATTACTTGATTACTTAGAACTTCAACCCACATGACTGTGGCGTGAATAAGATTTAAAAACATTAGCTGTAAGGCAAGAGAAACATAAAGTTAGCTCACATTTTTTTCATCAGTAAAGCCTTTCAAGCAAACTACAACCCAACCAAGAATTACACCGAGAATCCAAGCCAGCACAAACGCACTACCCGACACATACTATTGTACATGACTTTCCCCACATCTCAAAAAGCACCCCATTCCACCTGCTCATACCTAGCCAGGGTTAAGCCCTATTAGACAGCCCTGCAGCCAGTGCAAACAAGCAATATCAATTCCGTTCTGTTTGACAAGGGTCATTCAAATGCAGCTTCACTACTAAACACAAATTAGATGCACAACTGCACGAATACACTGCCAACTCACACAGAGTTGCCATTGATCCCTAAAGACTACTGCTATATTTCATTCATTCATTTTTGAATATATAAATAAATATATATATATATATATATATATATATATATCTATATATATATATATATATATATATATATATATATATATATATATATATATATATATATATATATATATATATATACCTATGTTAAGTTTGAGATAAAATATTAATACAAGAAAGGGAAAAAACACATGCATTACAGCAGCTACATTCTCATACACCAACTAAAAAAAACCATCAATAAATCCTGTTTGGATCACCACCATTTAGTTTATACACATTAGAATTTTTAACTAAGTGCAACAAATTTAAACAAATTATATAGACCAGTTATGATGGCAGAGAAAAAAAAAGGAAGAAGATGTTGATTTTATATTTATTCAGATGTATACTTTCACTTGGCAATAACTCTCTCTTTCTCTCTCTCTCTCTCTATATATATATATATATATACTGTCATACATAGAATTATGAAAATAAATATTAAATAGCAGAAGTTACCATAAATTATGATGTTAATGAGTGTTTAACTGCTTTACTTTGTATACCATAGAATTGTTGAGGTGTTTTAAATGAGGAACAATATTGATGATATGGTTATTAGCCGAAACGTGCAAATAAATAGATTGTTACTTTTCTTTGAATTTCTTCTTTTTTTCACTGGTTTTCCAATTACTTCTTTCTCCTTGTCTCTTTAATGAACCGTTGCTCCATTTCATATCTTCCATTTTATCCAGTACATTTTTTTTGTTTTTAAAAATGATAAAGCATTGTCCAGGTCTGTAAAAACCTAACCTTATTGAAATCTTCATTTTCTGTCCACATCCTGCTTCCAGTAGATCAGTTCCCATCTCCCTTTTCTAGTTGTAAACTGTTGAAAGATTGATGATGTTCATTGCTGTTTATTTATCTTTTTTACAAGTTAATTATTTTCCAGAGTATGTGATTATTTCTAATTCATACATCTGTTAGCCTAAATATTCAATATTAGCAGTTGGGGTTGTATAGCAAGTACAGACACTCTTTTTTTGTACTTTATTTAGTAAAGCAATTTACTTGAGAGCATTATTTGGCTCTTATGTTTATCATCCTGTTTTACTCCATTCATTTTACTTGTTTTTTGTGATGATACATCATATGTAACCATTTTCTTCAGAGTTTAAACTCAGAATGTAAGAATCTGGGGAAACATTTCAGCTCTACTGCCACATTACTAATGTCATGTTATCCTTTTCTTCCTTTTCACAAGAAACAAAAAATAATATTTGCTTGGGGTACTCATTGGGCAGAGCTGCATGCCTCAGATGTAAAAAGCCCTTCCCATGCAAACGCTTTTTTTGCAAATGTGCCATAAGGGAGTATATCATAGATGTTCCTTATTCCTAGGCCTGTAAGTTTGGGAAAAAAAACTATTTACTGCTTAAGTTCCAATATTTCTGTGGTAAATAAAACACAACATATGTGGGCGTGTTTATTTCTGGGGTACTTTACAGTGTGTAGTTTTTCTGAGTTGATATTCTTTTTTCATACCTAGGTTCATCGGGATCCCAGGGATTAAAGGGCGACCGGGGTCTTCCAGGAAATGCAGGCCCACCTGGACAAAAGGGATCCACTGGCTCACCAGGTACAAAGGGAGACCAAGGGATAAAAGGTAAGAGGTAATGCTCCTGAATGCTGCAGTCGTATCAGAAAGCAGAAGCTCCAGATAAAGATTATCATGCATTTAGAAAAACTTTATGATTACCATTAGGTGGCAGGCAGTACTTAGCTTACCAAAGGATTACATAACCACTGTCAGCTGTAACAGTATTTGTGGCAACAGCTATTTCTGGCTGTCAAGTTATAGCTCCAGCTCAGTTACCTCCCTTTGCTACAGCACAACCTCTGTTGTCTGTAATATAATACATGATTCTCATCAAAACAGTCTGCCAACTGCACTCTTAAATCAGTTAATCATCAGAATCTGGGTCATAACTGACTGTACTGCTGACTGTAACAGTTACACTTACCTGCTTGGTGGTATATTACCTTACTGCACCCCTCTGTCTAAAAACTGCAGATGTCACTTTCTGAACACTCACTTGCAAAGCTACCCCATCTGAGAGGAGCAGATATGTATTTTATTGCATACTTATTTACTGAACCACAAAATTTGAGAGTTATAGATAACTATTATATTAAACACTCTAGTATATCACAGAACCTGCATATTCAGCACTAGTATGAAGCCTCTGTAATCTAGTATCTGATACTTGCAGGCACATAGTCTGCTAAACACTGACTTACTGTGTCACAGTGTCTGATATTCTCACACAGCAAGACAAACAAAACGGAACTGGAAGCAATAAGAATGGACCCAAAATATCTTCTCTTTTTTGCAATTCTCACACAGCAAGTCAGTGTTTAGCAGACTATGTGCCTGTAAATATCAGAGATAAACAACTGGATGGTCAGTATTTGTTTTAAATAGCATTTGTATGGCTAAAGCCTTTTATTTTCTGTGTATCTGAACACCCAGATATCTGTCTGTATTTTTATTTCTTAGGATAATAGGATCATAGGTCATTACTAGGCTGTCGACCCAGAGGTCATTTTAAGCCTAGCCATTTCATTCCAATGTAATACCACAGACGTACTAGTCAATACCCAAGTGTGAATTTAGTGATGACTGTCCATGTCCAGGAGGGATATGGTCACTAACCCCAGTAAGAATTTATGATGCCCCATCCACTCATCCAGGTTCCTCTTGAACAGTGTCATAGAGGTGTACTGTTTCACATGAATTGGTAGCCTGTTCCAAAGATGTGGCAGTTGCTGAGAGATAAATCTGTCCCTCCAGCATGTCCTATTTAAGTCATAGGCTATATTTAACTCCCAGGAATGAGTAGACCTAGACCCATTTGATTTACGGATATTGCAGTAAGTTCATTAGGTTTGGGTCTTGGGTTGCTCTGTAGGCCAGGCATAAGTCTCCCCTAAAAAGTCTGTATGATACGGAGTATAGCGACAGGGATTTCAGTCAGTCTGTGTAAGGCACATGCTGTAGGTCCTTGATCTTCTTTATTAGAAACTTATGAGGTCTCCAATTGTTGTAGGTGCTTAATAAGGTATATACCAGATGGAGCATTATACTTAATTATGAACTGGATAAGTGCCGAGTTTGGGGGGTATAACTTCTTTTGCTCTTGAGGCAATGCCTGTACTAATCAAGTGAGCTACATGAAAAGCTTTCCTTACAATGATAGGTACATGGTGGTTGAAGTTAAGGTCACGGTCAACTTGTGATCCCAGGTCCCTTACCACTTCATGTGCACTTAGAGTATTGTTATTGATTTGATAGTGTGAAGGGACATTGTTTGTGCCAAAGGGAATGATGATGCATTTCTTTGCATTCAGTTTGAGACTGTGACTAATACACCAGTCGTTGGTCTGTGTGAGACCATCCTGGAGTATACTGACATCATTTGAGGATTCAATGATTGCACCTAGTTTGCAATCATCTGCAAACTTGGTCAGCCATAATCCTTTAGTTTTGATCTGAACTTCTGAGAAGTATACACTAAATAGTAGGGGGCCCAGCACTGACTCCTATGGCACCTTGCTGGTAACAGGTCTGCTGGTTGTTGTGGAGTCACTCACTTTGATAGTATGTGTCCAGTTTGTGAGACAGTTGGCAACCTATCTTAGTACGAGGGGGTTTACATTCAGTTTGCTAAGTTTATCAGTAATGCCTGAATGTGGGATTTTGTCAAAAGCCTTTGCCAAGTCAAGGTATGCTGTATGCACAGATTTGCCCTCATCAATGGCCTTAGTCACACTTTCAAAGAAATCCACCAGATTTAACAGCAGGATCTGCCCTTCATGAAGCCAAATTGGGTAGGATCCAGGCTTTGGAGGTCACCTATGTCTTTACTTATGAGGTCCATAATGATACATTCCATGGCCTTACAGACGAGGCTGGTCAGACTTGGGAATAACTGTAGCTGTTCTCCATTCCACAGGAACAAAGCCTGTGGTTAGGCTATGATTAAAAAGTCTACTTAGTGGTGATGCTAGTTCATGTTTTAGTCTGTTTAGAAGACAGCCTGGAATGTCTTCTGGTCCCATAGAGGCTGTGTTCTTTGCCTTGGACAGAGCTTTGAGGACCCGGTCTTAAAATATGTAAGGTGGGGGGAAGTTTGGGGGAGGGTTTGTTGTAAGTTAGGAGGGGATAAGGGAGTGAAATTTTCAACAAACCTATCCACTAGCAGGTTTGCTATCTCTGTGGGGTCAGTGTGTATGATAGAGTTGTCCATCAGTTCTGCACATGCTTGGGTCCTACCCTTTAGGTTACATACATAGCTGTAAAAGGTCTTAAGGTTATCCTTGGCAGTACTTGCTAGCTTTGTCTCAAAGGAGCTCTTGGAGGATTTGACAAGTTGTCTTATTTGCCTGTTAAGGCTGAGGAGGGTGTTTTTCCATTGTTGGGTCCTTGTCTTTGTTTTCTTGGACAGCAATTTTTTTGCATTTATTGTAGAGTTTGCTGTTAGACCAGATGGCTTAGTGTTTAAGGTATTCACCTCCAATGCACAAGATACAAGGTTCAGTCCTGACCTCCGACCAATGCCTGTTTGGAGTTTGCATGTTCTCCCTGTGTCTCCGTGGTGGGGTTTCTCCCATGTCTGAAAAACATGCAGAGTGTTTCCATCTCAAACTCACCAATGAATGGAGCTGTGGGCAGCAGCACAGACTCTACATGGTGCCCTATTGGGGGAAGAATTCTACAGACCAACTGCATTGGGCATCTACTGTGGTGCGCAGTATCCTCACGATAGGAAAACATGGATCACAGACTGCACACCGTGGCAGGGCTAGCCACTCGATGGTGTAAAATATGGCTCTAGGTGATTCGGTCATGCTGACTAATGTCGCCAGAAATGGGCATGGGTAGTTACCGGTGATAAGTATGGTGAGGACCCGGCCTACTTTGACCCACGCCAGGGGCCCTTGCTAACTGTGGGAGGGGTAGTGCCCCTATTGGCCAGTGTGTGCCCGCCATAAAGCCCAGCAGCCCTGGGTCAATAAGCTACGGGCTGGCCGGTGTCTAGTTGCCTGATGCTGGACATCCTATTTATCCAAAATGAGATGGGAGGGCAGTGCAGCAAAGCCACTTGGCTTGGGATCCAGAGTCTACTACTCATGGAGGGCAGGCTAGAAATGGTGTAGGAATTATGGTGAGAGAGAGGCTTCAGATGGCAGTAAGGGATATCATCAGAATTAGTGACAGACTCATGGCAGTCACACTCCAGTGTAATGATAGGGCAGTATTCATAATCTCAGCCTATGCCCCACAGCAAGGTTGGGATAGTGAGGAATAGAGTGCATTCAGACAGCAGTTGCAGGACCTACTAGATAAAGCAGGACATCATGAATTGGTGTTGATAATGGGTGACTTGAATGCACATCAGGACAGACAAAACAGGATATGAGGACTGCCTGGGTCCACATGGGTGGAGCAACAGGAATAAAGAAGGAGAAGTCATTCTAGAATGGTTTGATAGTAGCCAACACATGGTTCAGAAAGAGAGACAGTCACAAGATCACATACAAAAGTAGTCAACATGCAACTCAGGTAGACTTCCTCCTAGTAAGGAAAAGGCACTGGGGTAGAATCCATGATTGCAAAGTCATCCCCAGTGAAACAGTCAGCCACAATCAGCTGCAAACAGTTGTCAGAGAAGGCTCTAAGGTCAACAGAGACCAGGCTGAAGACCTGGAAGTTGACTGGAGAGAAAGTACAACAGTTCAAGGAATTACTCAGAGCTCTAGTACCCCAAGAAGAGGAGGAAATGGGTGGAGTTGAAGAAGAGTGGCAGCGCCTTAAATCAGCATGTGTTAGACTACAGAAAATATATATGTGGCTGAGCCAGGTATGGAAATAAAGTACATCAGAAAAGCTGGTGGTGGAATGCAGAAGTCCAGGAAGTCATCAAAAGAATGAAGGATGCAGGAAGAAGTGGGAGACAGAAAAGACTCACCAGGCTAGGAAGGACTACTGGTTGGCTAACAAAGAAGCTAAGAAAGAAGTTGCAATAGCAAAGAAAAGGGTATTGGAGGCACTGTACTAACTTCTGGAAAGTGACTCAGTAAGGGGCACAAAGAAACTATATCAGGTTGCAAGGCAAAGACAGAAAGATAAAGAAGATAGTCAGACACCCTTCATAAGGGATGCCAGCAACAACCTGCTCACCAGTCCATAGGACATCAAAAGTAGATGGAAGGAGTATTTCCAGCAGCTTCTGAATGAAGAAAACTCCACAGAAGCTGTACTGCCCCACAAACAGCCCACGATGAGAGGAGAAGAAGATGAACCCACCCTAGAAGAAGTAAGAACAGCACTAAGGAAGATTAAGTCAGGGAAAGCAGCAGGCTCAGATGAGGTCACAGCAGACATGATAAAGATGCTGGGTGAGCGTACTAACAGCAGTGTGGAGAGAAAGGCGTATACCAGATGACTGGAGAATAAGCATACTCATGCGAATGTACAAGAATAAAGGGGACATCCACAACTGTGGGCAGTACAGATACATCAAACTCCTATCACATTGCATGAAAGTTCTGGAGAGGGTGATTGATAAACGGATACGCAGAGTAGTACAATGCAAGATGGGAGATGAGCAGTTTGAATTCAGATCAGGATGTAGCACAATTGACCCGATGTTTGCATTGAGACAGATACTTGAAAAAAAGCTAAAGGTGAGGAGAGAGTCCATCTGGGCATTCCTAGACTTGGAGAAAGCATATGACATGGTCCCAAGAAAACTGATCTGGGCAGTACTGCAGTGGTTTGAAGTCCCAGAAACATTGGTAGAATTAGTGCAGGCTATATACAAGGACCCAATGACTCAAGTAAGAACAGTGTTCAGCCTCACAGAGGGGTTCCCAGTGGGTGTGGGTGTACATCAGGGTTCAGTTCTGAGCCCACTGCTGTTCTTACTGGTGATGGATTACATTAGCAAATAGGTTGGAGGGGACGGACCAACAAAGCTGCTGTATGCGGATGATGTAGCAGTACAGGCAGACTCTGAACAAGAACTTCAGCAAAGGACAGGAAAATGGAATGCAAGTCTGAAGGCACATGGGATGAAACTAAGCACAGATAAAATGGTGGTAATGTCAGCAAATTGGGGAAATCAGAAGAATCTCAGAATAGAGATGGAAGGGAAGATAGTGGAACAGGTAAACAGCTTGAAGTATCTGGGAGGGGTAGTTGAGGAGAAGGGTAGTCTGAATGAAGAGGTTAAAGCTAGAATCAGAGGGGCTGCAGCCAACTGGCATAGAGTATCAAGTGTGGTCTATGACAGAAGAATACCAAAGAAGCTGAAAATTAAGGTGTACAAGGCAGTGGTGCGACCAGTACTACTGTATGGTACAGAAACCTGGGTAGTAAAAGCAGAACAGTTGAAGAAGCTAGAGGTGATAGAAATGAAGTACCTGAGAAAGGTGGTAAGATGCACACTGTGGGACAGGCGAAGGAATGATGACATAAGAGCAAAATCCAAAGTAGCTGCATTTGCAGAAAACATCAAAGAGAACAGATTATGGTGGTTTGGGCACATGTGTAGAAAAGCAGAAGACAATCTGGTGAGGAAGATTTGGAACAGATAGGAAGAACATAAGAGGAAGTGAGGACATCCAGCAAAGAGGTGGATGGATTGTGTGAAAGAAGATCAGCGACAGTTGATGGTGGGATAATGGAAATCCCCCATAACCAGTATATTCTGTAAAATTTGGATTGTCTTCAGTTTGGTTAAGTAGGGTTCATGGGTGTTGTGACTCATGGAGGGGGCTCTGTAACTGGCTAGGACTTGAATGGGGGTCTTACCCACTGTAACCTGGACCTGGAGTAACTCCATGGAGTTGTCTAGTCAAACTAGATGTGAGGTGAATTTATCTCTAATATAGATTGAAACACCACCTCCTTTGGTTTTCACACATTCATTTTGTGGTCTAAAGGTCTGGAAGGCATTGTAGACTTGCAGGGCTGGGATACTGTCTGAGGTCTTAAAACAAGGTTTCTGTGACTGCACAGACATCTACATCTCCTAGTAATAGAAGTGCTTTCAGGGAGTGCGATTTTTGGTTTAAACTCCTAGCATTTAGTAGCATGAGCCTTATTTTGTTCTAATTGGTTAATTTCATGTCAGTGGTGTTGTTTTCGAGACCTTGCCTAAATAAATCACTATGGGGGAGACAAGATCCTTTGCCAGCAGCTGAAAGCCTAGGGGTGTCAAGTGCCAACCGTCTCTGGCAAAGCAGCAAGGTTTGTTGACCATGGCTTCCCAGGTAGACAGGAACTAGATCCCCCTGGAACGACACCAAAAACTTAGCCAATTATTGAAATCAATCATTTTTTGTTTATGCTGTGGCATCATTTTAGGTGAGGGTAGTATGCTGCTCAAGGCTAGGGACATACCTGCTTGGGACACATACTCATTGAGTTCGACCATGTCTCTCTTCATATAGTCCAGTGAGGTACATCTCAGGTCATTTACACTAACATGAATTATGACAGAGTCATAATGGTACTTGCTGCTGAGAGACCTGAGTACATGCGTGATCTGGCGAATCTTGACACCAGACAGGCAGCTGACCTTGACATTCTCCTTGTCCAACCTGGTGAGGTGGACATCTGTGTACCTCACTATTGAGTCTCCAATGACAAGAAAACTTGTTTTTTGAAGTGTTACATCTTATGGGCTTGGTGGTGTTGCTATGTGTCATGGGTGCTGTGGAGACTGTGTTAGCTGTAGCAGACTTGTGTTTTGGAGGTCTCTGGTGTTTTGGTATGTTTTTCAAGAGAATCTCCATGTATGTATTTGATGCATACTATGTGTATGAGTAGTGGTACTCTGTGAATATGTAGCGGTGGGTGAGTTGACAACCTTCTCTGTGTTACAGTTTTGAATGAGAGAGATCATGGATTCCAGATTCATGGTGTAAATACATCTCTCGTACTCTGTACTAGACTGTGTTATTAGTAGAGGGTTGTCTGTGTACATGAGGCAATTGTTACACTGCCTCAAGAGACCCAAGTCAACAAGGTTGGCAGGAGAAACAAGGGTAGTCTAACTGTCCATAATGCTAGGTTGAATACTGTTGTCACTAGGAGTGGCTTTTCAGAAACCATCACAGAGGAGTTCGGCAAATGGATATTTCTGCCTGGGTTTTAAGGGAAAATTTGTTGAATTTAACTGTCTGGCTTTGGCGCACAATTGTGAGGTAGTGCACTGTGCTGCATGATGTGCAAACAAGCAGAAACCTGCTCAGATGCAGGGCCTAAATACAAGAAGCTAAAACTTGGAAAAAAAAAAATAACAAAATTCTAAAGGACCAATGAGGATGCTTATTCCAAGCCCTAGACTTGCCTCCCTTTATTAGTCAGGTGCCAATCAAACACAATTCTCTCACAAAAGTGCAGATAGCCTGGAAAATGTACTGAGAACAAACAAACCATTACAAACAGTTCCAGAAGCAGCAGGCCTGGATATGGACTATCCTACAGCTACTAGCTACCCTAGTTTCAGTGGGAAACATTAAAGAATATTTAGCACAGCAGAAAAATAGCAGTGAGACACTGAAAAAATTTTAAAACAGCAGAAAATCAACCAGGAGGCACTACAGAATGATTTAAACAGTTAACAGATTAGTTACTTCAGTACTGATTGATGGGGGAAACCAGAGCAGGCAGAACAGATAGCTTTAAAACAGTGAAAAAATACCAGTAAATAATTAAGAAACAGTGGAAACTGTATTGTTTAATTTCTTTTAGTAAAAAAATATGTGTTTATTTGTTTACTCTCAAAAACAAGTGACTGATCATTTATTAATTTATATAAAAGATGACCAAACTATATGAATTATGACTGCTGGCATCTACCGTTGATAAACAGACCACTGAGCTAAAGCTAAGAAAAGATTTTATGTTATAATTATCTTGTTTTTAATTATGGGTTGGTAACTAATAACACTGGTGTGCCATACTGTTTTGGCTGTAGCAGTGACTACCATAAAAGACGAAAGAGTTGCAGAACTGTAAACTATTACTAATAGATGCATAGCTGGCTCAACCAATGCCCTGTGACAGTTAAATGAGCTCATTCCCCCACCCCTTTCTTCAAAAAAAAAAAAAACAGACTTCTGTAAAACTACATAATGCTGTTAGGATTCCTGCACACCATTCCCTGTCCACACACCCTCCCACTCCAATTTTCAGTGCAAGAACAAAAAACACCACTTTTGATTTTTCTTTTAAACTGTAGCAAGCAGGTGCTATAGTTTATACCCCACACAGCATTCAGGTTTTAGTTAAAAAAAAATTAAAAAAAAAATCTACTTTTAAACTATAGCAAACTGCCTACTACAATGAAGCAAGCAGTTGCAACAGTTTAAATTACACTGGGAGTGCTACAGCACCAAGATTTGAATGCAAATGCATTTAAAAGTGGATATGCATTAAAGAGTGATTGGGATTGGACATTTGCATCCCCCAACATTTAGTGCCTGGGGCAGTTGCCTCCTTCACCCCACCCTAGCTATGCTACTGATCAATAGCCTCTCCTGTAAATTATTGTGTGCTTGTGTGAATGCAATAACTCTGTCATTTTACAGTAACATTTAGTATGAATAAAATAGCACTATAAGGCAATGACCTCAGATTGAGGCGGGGAGGGCCTCAGAAGCCAGCATTCATAACCTTGCTTTGTGGCTGTTACTGTGAATATTATTTGAGTATGACTGGTATAGGCCATATCTCAAAGCAGCAGAGTTTGATTTGCCAGACACTGTTAAGGCCAAACATCCAAGATCTATTTACTGCCCTTTTTATAATTATGCATACTTTCTTATATATTTATATGTATTTATTTTGTGCTTTTTTTGTTTTGTTTTATTTTCTGTACTTATTATGGAAAATGATGTGGAAGACAGAACCATAGCCCTACTCTGACAAAATGCTTGCAGAGATGTGAATGTTGTAAATGGATTTATTTAGCTTGCAAAACAGTCTTGTCACTAAATATGTGTGCACTTTGGCAGCCATAATGTAAATATAAAGAGGTATACATTACATAGCGGTTATTTTATTTTTTCAGTGAAAAAAGCTGACATGCAAAATGAGCTCTGAAGAATATGTCAAAATGTCAGTGGCCTAACTCATCAAAACATTTCAAAGCACTGCTGGTCAGAACAAGGAATAGTTAATAGCTGATTTTTGCATAGTTAATGTTCAGTTCACTGAACATAGGTATAACCTGGCAGGGATTACATTTCTACAACATGCAGAACTGCAGATGACCTCAAAACACAGATTTTTACCAGCAGTACAAACCAACAATAAGGCTGTGAGCCGTCAGCCTCTTAGTATGGGAGGTTGTCAAGTGAACGCGAACAGCCCTATTAACAACTTGGGAGTTCACCATGTACATGAACCTAGTAACAAGGCCATTGACAACGGCAGTAACTACTTGGATCTTCCAGTACTTGGTGCTTGGCTAGCGGACACGTTCACCTTTACACCTCTCACTTCTTCAAATGATATACGGCCTGACGGCAATAGAAGTAACTCTTTAGACTTCAATTTAACATCTGACATTGTGGATAAACTTAAAAACCTTGACATTTTACTTGTGAAACTCAAGAAACTACAGCTAGAAATCTCGTATTTTCACGAGTGTTTGTCATGTAAGATTGTTCCTAAAGGGCTACGGCGCTCTCAGTTTCCAACAGGTACAGTTACTGACTCAGATTTTTACAAGGAAATGGTGACTTTGTTTGACCGGCAAGGCTTTGAATTACTCAAAGTCATGATTAAGCACTACACTATATGGGTTAATGAACTCACTATTAGGGTTATTGACTTAGACTCTAGCATTAAACATCACACTGAATTTGGTCGATATAAATACGAATATAGTCGTATTTTCACCAGTATCGACCAATACTTAGACAAACTTAAGAATAATAAAGTCAAAAAACTTGACCGCAACCTTAAAGTGTACAAAGGGAATACTGCATACCCTATCCTATCACCTGCACAAATTTGGCAGGGTTTTAACCATTCTCAGAATAGAGCTTCTGAGCATTCAGGGGAAAATGCAGACAGACAAGTGACTCAAAATGACAACTTGAGGTCTAATGCCAACAGTGCTTTTCATGATGAGAATCTGGTCTCAAACAACGACAACCCTCAGCCTCAAAATGAAGTCAGGAGAAGTGAAAGGTTACATAACCATAACCAACCACAGGGCAACCTTACACAACAGAATCTGAATTTTCGGGATGCTCACCAGATTGGAACCAGGCCCAAACAACAGAACAACTTAGGCTAAAGCAGGGCAAACAAGCAGAGGTCCAAGACATACATGACTTAATCAACATTAACTGTGTAGTACACAGAGACTTAGATGCTTCTGTTAATCTCCCTATGCTGTTTGATGGTAACATTGTTCTTGATAATCACAATCTTCATTTAGTGAACAACAACTTCCACCTCACTGACAATAGGTTACTTCGCAGTGATGTGGAGCTGTATGATGGCACCTCTAATTATGTCAAAGTAGATAATAGTGTTATTAGTAGTGAGGTAACTAAGCCTGATATTATTATTAACGCCACAGGTGATTTTAAAGTGTATAACTTTTCTTCTGTTGCTATTTCTACTGACATTGTCAAATTCCTATCAAAAGGTTATACATACATTCCTGAACAGAAATTTGACTTGGTTAAGACTATCATTGATGTTAAGTTATTTTCACGGAAATTGAACTTCAATTTAATGATGGGTGCCAGTGATGATAGAACCGACACTGAACCATTTAGAATTGCCAGTACATGCAATCATCCCTTGCACCCACTAGTACAGATTTTTGAGCAGATGTGTGAGTTAGATATCAGGCAAGGGGCTAAGTATACTCACAAGTCTAATAGGAATGACTATATTAGTAACATTGAACGTGAACATCTTGAATATATCCGAGCGCAGGATATACGTATCTGCAAACCTGACAAGGGCGGTGGGTTGGTAATCTTTGACAACTTAGACTACCATGAACGTATGCTCCAACTCTTAGATAGTCCTTCATATTCGTCCAGTTCACTTTCTGAGGTCAATAGAGCATATAGATCTATAAAATGCAGCATAGAGGATATAGGTTCATAGGTTCATAGGTTGGTACTGGGCTATCTGCCCGAAGGCATATATTAGCTCAGTCACATTGTGCGGTATTCACCTCCCCTTTAGTAGTTCCCTAGACCCTTGTACTAGCAGCTAGTATCCTTGGCCCCTATCTAGTAGTGCTGTTGGTGTGATCCCGGTGTAAACTTTCTGTTACCCATCCACTCATCAAGGTTCCTCTTGAAGAGTGATAGTGAGGGGCACTGTCTTATGTAGATCGGGACCCTGTTCCATAGTAAGGGAAGTCTCTGTGAAGGGAATCTATCCCTCCAGCATGTTCTATTCATTGTTGTGTTGAGGTTTATATCCCTAGAGCGTGTAGCTCGAGTAGATTTGGTTTTGCTAAGATGGAGCATGTTCAACAATTCTGGGTTGGACATGGCTCTGTACATTAGATAGAGATCGCCTCTGAGAAGGCGGTATGCAACAGAGAACAGTTTTAGCTTTTTCAATCGTGCTGCATAGGGCAACTGTTTGAGGCCAGTAATCCGGTACCTCTGTGGTCTCTCCAGCTGCTGGAGATGTCTAGCCAGGTACATTCTAACTGGTGCATTGTACTCAATAATGGGTCTGATGAGGGAAGAGTAGAGGGGCACCATTACTTTCGTGATCAGATGGGTCACATAGAAGGATTTTCTAACCACTTTGGCAACATGGTTATCAAAGGAAAGCTGACTATCTACTTGGGTCCCTAGATCCCTTATTTCTTCTTCAGATTTCAGGGGACTACCTCCTATGTTGTAGTTTGCGGGTACTCTGTTTTTTCGATATGTTTATCAAAGGTAGGATTGAACAGAATATTTTTAACTATATGACCATCACTTATCCGGGGTTTCTGTACCTTTTTGGTATACCAAAAATTCATAAAAGTATAATTGACCCGGCAATGAGACCATTAGTAGATGATCGGGGCTCTCCTACCTACACATGCGCTAAGTTTGTGGATTCTATACTGCAGAAGTACCATGTTTTTGAAACTCAGATTTGCAAGGACTCATGGTCTTTTCTTGAGAAAATTAACAAGTTAGCATTTGACACCAGTAACAACTTCCTCGCGATCGACGTGAAGGACTTGTACACTTGTATACCTCATGATACTGGCATTAAATGGATCATTTTAGTGCTTAAGAAAAATGGAGCTACAAAAATGGAAATTTCTGTAGTCACTGAACTACTTGAAATAATCTTGTATAATACCTTTTTTATGTTTGGGGAGAACTTTTATTTGCAGAAAGTCGGTGTTGCCATGGGCTCCCCTTGTGGGGCAAGTATAGCCAATGCAGTCATGGCGCACTGGGAAACTGAGTATGTGTTTAAAAACTCTGAGTTAATGGAACATATAATGTTCTACACACGCTATTTGGACGACATTTTCATTTTAGTGAAAGGAGACGTCGCAATTAGCAATATGATGCTGGATAAATTTAACAACTCTACACATTTTCTGAGCTTCACTTCTTCTTACAGTGATGTAACAATAGCCTATTTAGACATCCTACTGTCAAAAAATAGTGAAGCGTCTAATTTTGTAGCTAACATCCATAGGAAAACTACATACTCAAATTCCTTCCTGCATTTTACAAGCTGTCACCCTAGCCATCAGAAACATTCAGTGATAAAAGGTCAACTTGTTAGAGCAGCCCGTATAGTGAGCCAGGACATTGACTTCCACAGGGAGTGTGAACTATTGAAGAATATGTTCACACATAGGGGATACCCCATAAAACTTCTTGATGAACTAGTTGAGGAAGTCACGGTTAAAAGACTTAATGGAACTTACAAACCTTTACTGACTATAAAACATTTCCAGTTGGACCAGGGTACTATCACTAACATACCAGCAGATGACTGCACGGTGAACCATTTGGCCAAGTTTAAACAGTTGGGCCCGAAACTTATTTTAACGTTCAACTTTCTTAGTAATCATTGCATTGAGAGTATTAAGAAAAATTGGGCATTATTCAAAAGCAACCCCTCTATAGGGACTAAGCTGGGCGACCACCCTATTGTCACTTTTAGAAGGGGTAAGAACTTAAAGTCATTGTTAGAATAACCTGCAGCCAACTTTACGAGAACTGCTGGCATGTATAAATGCCAAAGCTGCAATTATTGTAAGTACATCGTAGAGACCAAAAGAGTTACTTTGCAGAACCTCCAATGTAAAGTAAGGTGCAGGTTTAACTGTATCTCAAGAATGGTGGTATATTTGGCAGTGTGTCAGGGATGTCCTGCATTCTATGTTGGGAAAACTGAACGCAGGCTCCATAAACGCATCTATGAACACCAATATGCGATAACTAGGAATAAAATGGACAACGCACCTGCCAAACACATTTCTAAACACATGAACCACAGTTTCAAATTCCTAGCAATACATCAGGTGAATAACGATAGAAGAGGGGCACCCACACTTCTATTGTTAGAAGAGTTGGAACTAATTTGGCAAATTAAAATCAATGCTTGCACTTCCCCTGGACTCAATGAGTCATGCTCTATAAGCAGCGTCCTGAAACTGAAAAGCTTGAAAAGGTGACATTAAGACACTACGGTTAACCAATAACTTTGGTTCAACATTAATGAATTACACACATATTTATTGCATTATGTGCCTTATTTTCTATTTATTATTATTTTCATTGCACTTATGCACCTTGCCAATTTTTTATCTTCTTTGTTTTTAAGTTTCTGGTACGTTTTCTTTAGTGTGTTAGACACTTACCGCTCCAGCTATTCACGGAGGGTTTTGTATTAATGTTCATTCTGTGTTTATTTTAATTGATTTTAATCATTCACGTAACAGTTTCAAACAATTATTTTAATTGACTGTGCATTATGATTGGTTCACTACATTATTTCAAATGTATTTAAAGAAAGTTTTTAAAGATCGTTGCATGTCTGAAGAAGTCTGTACACAGGACAGACGAAAAGTGCTTCAATAAACATTTTTTTCTGGTGAACTTCAGCTTTTGGATTTTGCCTACTACTGCTAACCTTTGTTTGGGTACTTCATTGTTTTTTGCTGTTTACATTCTTAGTTTGTCCATAATGCTAGGTTGAACACTGTTGTCACTAGGGGTGGCTTTTCAGAAACGATCACAGAGGAGTTCGGCAAATGGATATTTCTGCCTGGGTTTTAAGGGAAAATTTATTGAATTAACTGTCTGGCTTTGGCACACAATTGTGAGGTAGTGCACTGTGCTGCATGATGTGCAAACAAGCAGAAACCTGCTCAGATGTACGGCCTAAATACAAGAAGCTAAAACTTGGGAAAAAAAAAACTAACAAAATTCTAAAGGACCAATGAGGATGCTTATTCCAAGCCCTAGACTTGCCTTCCTTTATCAGTCAGGTGCCAATGAAACACAGTTCTCTCACAAAAGTGCAGATAGCCTGGAAAATGTACTGAGAACAAACAGACCATTACAAACAGTTCCAGAAGCAGCAGGCCTGGATATGGACTATGCTACAGCTACTAGCTACCCTAGTTTCAGTGGGAAACATTAACGAATATTTAGCACAGCAGAAAAATAGCAGTGAGACACTGAAAAAATGTTAAAACAGCAGAAAATCAACCAGGAGGCACTAAAGAATTATTTAAACAGTTAACAGATTAATTAATTCAGTACTGATTGGTGGGGGAAACCAGAGCAGGCAGAACAGATAGCTTTAAAACAGTAAAAAATACCAGTAAATAATTAAGAAACAGTGGAAACTGTATTGCTTAATTTCTTTTAGTAAAAAAAAAATGTGTTTATTTGTTTACTCTCAAAAACAAGTGACTGATCATTTATTAATTGATATAAAAGATGACCAAACTATATGAATTATGACTGCTGGCATATACCGTTGATAAACAGACCACTGAACTAAAGCTAAGAAAAGATTTTATGTTATAATTATCTTGTTTTTAATTATGGGTTGGTAACTAATAACACTGGTTTGCCATACTGTTTTGGCTGTAGCAGTGACTACCATAAAAGAAGAAAGAGTTGCAGAACTGTAAACTATTACTAGTAGAGGTATAGCTGGCTCAACCAATGCCCTGTGCCAGTTAAATGAGCTCATTCCCCCACCCCTTTCTTAAAAAAAAAACAAAAAAAAAAAACAGACTTCTGTAAAACTACATAATGCTGTTAGGCTTCCTGCACACCATCCCCTGTCCACCCCCCCCACTCCAATTTTCAGTGCAAGAGCAAAAAACACCACTTTTGCTTTTTCTTTTAAACTGTAGCAAGCAGGCGCTATAGTTTATACCCCACACAGCACTCAGGTTTTAGTTAAAAAAAAAAAAAAAAAAATCTACTTTTAAACTATAGCAAACTGCCTACTACAATGAAGCAAGCAGTTGCAACAGTTTAAATTACACTGGGAGTGCTACAGCACCAAGATTTGAATGCAAATGCAATACCGGCTTTTAAAAGTGGATATGCATTAAAGAGTGATTGGGATTGGACATTTGCATCCCCCAACATTTAGTGCTCTGGACAGTTGCCTCCTTCACCCCACTCTAGCTATGCTACTGATCAATAACCTCTCCTGTAAATTATTGTGTGCTTGTGTGAATGCAATAACTCTGTCATTTTACAGTAACATTTAGTATGAATAAAATAGCACTATAAGGCAATGACCTCAGATTGAGGCAGGGAGGGCCTGAGAAGCCAGTATTCATAACCTTGCTTTGTGGCTAATACTGTGAATATTATTTGAGTATGACTGGTATAGGCCATATCTCAAAGCAGCAGAGTTTGATTTGCCAGACACTGCTAAGGCCAAACATCCAAGATCTATTTACTGCCCTTTTTATAATTATGCATACTTTCTTATATATTTATATGTATTTATTTTGTGCTTTATTTGTTTTGTTTTATTTTCTGTACTTATTATGGAAAATGATGTGGAAGACAGAACCATAGCCCTACTCTGACAAAATGCTTGCAGAGATGTGAATGTTGTAAATGGATTTATTTAGCTTGCAAAACAGTCTTGTCACTAAAGATGTGTGCACTTTGGCAGCCATAATGTAAATATAAAGAGGTAAACATTACATAACGGTTATTTTATTTTTTCAGTGAAAAAAGCTGACATGCAAAATGAGCTCTGAAGAGTATGTCAAAATGTCAGTGGCCTAACTCATCAAAACATTTCAAAGCACTGCTGGTCAGAACAAGGAAGAGTTAATAGACGATTTTTGCATAGTTAATGTTCAGTTCACTGAACATAGCTATAACCTGGCAGGGATTACATTTCTACAACATGCAGAACTGCAGATTACCTCAAAACACAGATTTAACTGAGGAAGCTTTCAGCCTTTTGCATATTAGGGCCCTGTTCCTGTGAAACCTACTTCTCCAGTGACTGATGATGTCTGTGGATTGATAGATCAGAACTAAATGAATTCCTCCCATGAGAAAATGGAGCCCCTCCTATCCAGGATGTATAGGAGTGCTGGCATTGAAACCTAGATCAGTACTAAATGAATTCCTCCATATAAATAAATGTATTTCTTTACTATTGTTCAGGCTTTTGAATGCATATATAATCAGAACCAAACAGAGAAGAAATCATAGGTTCATAGGTAAGTACTAGGCTATCGGCCCAAGGGCCTAAGTAAGCCTAGCCAACAAGGTTCCCTGGCTTATGCCACCCAAAAAAGTTAATTTCATTTGCCCTTGTTGAGCAGAGCCACAGAAGTGTTCCCCGGGGTGTATTTCCTTTTTCCCATCCACTCATCAAGATTTTTTTTGAAGAGTGCTAATGAGGAACTTCGCTTGACATAGATGGGAAGCTTGTTCCAGTGTTTGGGAAGTCTCTGGGACAGGAATCTATCCCTCCAGCATGTGCTGTTAATTGTGATGACAAGGTTTAGGTCCCTAGGGCATGTAGCATGGAGGGATTGGGATTTCCTTAGGTGTAGCATGTCCAACAGCTCTGGGTTTGACATAGCTTTATATGTTAGGCAGAGATTTCCTCAGAGTAGGCAATATGCTACAGAGTAAAGCTGGACTTTTTAGAGACGGCCAGTGTAGGGCATCTGTTTGAGGCCAGGAATCCTCTATGTGAGATACTTCTGTGGCCTTTCCAGCTGCTGCAGATGTCTTGTGATTTACGTTCCAAAAGGGACGTTGTACTCTATAATGGGTCTAATGAGTGCCGAGTACAGGGGAACAATGACCTCTTTTTTCCTGGATGAGAACCCTTTTGTGATGAGGTGTGCCACATAGAAGGATTTCCTGACTACTTTGGCGATGTGATTATCAAAGGAGAGACTACTGTCCACCTGGGTCCCAAGGTCTCTCATCACACATTCAGCATTAAGTAGACTGCCATCTATGTGGCAGTTCATGGGTACAGAGTTTTTACCAAAGGGGATGACAATGCACTTTTTGGCATTGAGATTGAGGCCATGCCTCTGACACCAGGCATCTGTCTCAGTGAGGTCCTTCTGTAGGATGTCCACATCATTTGGGGACTCGACTATGGCTCCCTAGTTTGCAGTCATCTTTGAACTTCATTAGCCAGAGGCCTTCTGTGTTAGCCTGTACTTCAGAGAAGTAGATACCAAACAGGAGAGGTCCCAGGACTGAACCCTGTGGTACTCCACTTGTCACTGGTTTGAAGTCAGATTTGGAGTCTGCAACTTTTACAGTGTGGGTTCTGTCAGTGAGCCATTTGGCAACCCATCTTGTGACATAGGGATTTATACCTAGTTTACTGAGTTTAGCCATAATTCCAGAATGGTGGATGGTGTCAAAAGCCTTGGGAAGGTCAAGATCACTGTGTGAACCACACTACACTTGTCTACGGATTTGGTGACTGCCTCAAAGAAGTTGATCAGGTTCAGAAGGCATGATCTGCCTTTCACAAACTTGAACTGGGTGGGGTCCTGAGTTTGGAGGTTACCAATGTCTGTTTATGAGTTCCATGATGAAAGGTTCCATAAACTTGCAGACCAGGCTCGTCAGGCTAATAGGGCGATAGTTCCCAGGATCAGTGGTGGCTCCCCCTTTGTGGAGTGGGATCAGTGTTGTGCTTGTTACTTATAAAAGTAATAAGTTACTATTACTAGTTACTTTTAAGTGAAAGTAATATGTTACTCTTACTTATTACTTTTCTGAAAAAACTTATACTAGTTACTAACTAAAGTAACTAGTTACTGTTGAGTTACTTTTACTTAAGTATAGTTGATCAATTCTCATGTTCAGATTTACTCACATAGTATTTGTGTGTGAGGAATACATGCTTACCGCACCTGAATACGAGTGTATTAAAGTGGTATACACAGTGTTACAATAATGATGAATAGCATTTTACAGTTTACAAAGTCCCACAGGCTAGTCTTTATAGTCAGAAAGTCGTAATGTAATACTTAAACCAAAGTATGCACAGCCTGGAACACAAGACCCATAAGTTACAACCAGTCAAATTTTCAACAATGTACATTAGGCTAATCTGCTAAAACAAATGCTGAAGACAGAAAAATGCTTAAAGGAAATGTCATACAAGTCTAACAACACTGTTAAAGCAACAACGTCAGCCAAAATATCACTTTATTCACAATGACTACACATTTCTGTTAGCTCAAAGAAGGAGCAACTTTTCAAAGTGGTCTTCAGTGAGTCTGTTTCTTCTTGCAGTCAGCACCTGTTCACCAAGACTGAACAGGCATTCAACAGATGCACTAGATGGCAGAGCTGTATTAGTGTTCAGAAATATCTTCTTGACTATAGGGTAATTGTTGAGAGAAGATATTTCTCTGGAAGGGTCAGCCAGATACATGTCCATCTGAGAAGATATGCTGACATTGGCTGGTGCTGACTCTTTGAAGCTGAAGAAGCTGTCTTCTAATGCAGAATCTTCAGATGACCCACATGCAGGTTTACCCAGTTTCTGCATGGCATCAAGGAGCAGAGCCTTGCCTCTGAGTTTCTGCTCTTCAGTGTCTGGATAAGGTCATGGATAAGGTTTTAAATCCTTCAGATCACTGGTAAAGAAATGCATGCCATTACTAAGATGAATTACTCTGAATATGTGGACTATTTAAAAGTTCAGTGCTATGTGAATCTTAAACATTGACTCGTTAAGCTTACAGACAAAAGTTTAGAGAAGAAAAACAAGTGGACAAAAACCAAAAAAACCCCACAAACTAACAAAAAAGGTCTCAGGTCTGAGGAAGCTGAGTGGAATAAAACTTGACAAAAGCACTAATTATTACTGGGGAATTTCTGTTGTCTGACTTTTTTTCTTGTTTTTCAAAAATACAAGTGGAACAGAAGTGCCAGTTAGCTCATCGCAGAACTAAGGCAGTCCTTTAATATGTAGGTAAGCAGATGTGAAATTACTACTTCCTGAAAGGCTGGCAGACCTTATGATAAGAAAGCAAGAACACAGTACTTTGCCTAAAGATATAAGAATTTAGCTGACAGACAGGGTGTATATCTATGCCAAGGAGAGTGGTAGAAAGGCTGACTGCTATCTAACCAGCAGGCCGCAAATGTATAAGAAAGGGATACTTAACATCATCACAGGTATAAGAGACCATCTGGTAGACAGTCTAGGACATCAGATTCCAGAAGAAGAGTGGGAAGCCAATAACACCAGCTTTTATCATGGTCTTAAAGTTAAAGGTTTTTGTTGTAATAAATGTCATATGTACAGTACAAATGCTTACAACAACAATGTAGGGTAAAGTCACATGAGGCAGCAAACAGGAGACAAAGTAAGTTGTTTGGAGACAACTGCTGTTCCAAACTATTACAAGAGTCTATAGCCTGTGCTGGCTGAGGGAGAGCAAACTATTGCTAACAGTAACACAGGAAAAAATGTGGTTGTAAAAAAAGGGTCATTACTTGCCCGAGCAGTCTATGTCAGCTGGAGCCTAAGAGGGGCACCTTTTCATGTACTAATAGCCAGAGTTCACTTGAACTAGGAAGAGGAAAAGTAACACTCATGTATGCATGTTTAATGATGTTCCATCAAACTGTTTAATAGGAAATTATTTTGATGATGCAGTACCTTGTGAAAATTCAGTTACATGCAGCAAGGCACTGAAGACAAGCATCTGTGAATAGCAGCAGGTGAGATATCTAACCAGTGCCCAGTCAGTGCCCATGCCTTCATCAGAGGCTGGTAAAGAAAATGCATCATGGGAAGGGCTAGGTATCAGCAGCAGGCCTGAATCTGAGCCACAGATGCCAAAATGACTTCTTTTGAAATGTGCTACTTCAATGGAAGATTTAAATCATAGAAGCAAGTCTAAACTTGAGCCATCATTTTCAAAATATGCTATATTTCGTTTTGAGGGATAACACAGTAGAATCACAAAGAAGGCATTGAAACAGATTAAGCTCCTATATCCTTCCTTACAGAACTTGAGAGAGGCTGCCAAGGGGGTTCCCAATATTCAAAGTCTATGGGAATTCATGTGCTGGACAAGGTTTTAGAAATAGACTCTTGAAAAAGAGTTAGAGGAAGAAATGATACAGTAGTTGATAGTCCCGATGGCCTACTATAGGACACTTCTGGCCATAGCCCATGATATTCCTTTTTCAGGCCATATGTGCATAAAGTACAAAAAAAGGATGGTTACACAAAACTTAAATTAACTTGTATTGGAGATGATGTCACAAAGTGCTGCTAGACTTGAGCAATATCAATAGGTGGGCATGGCAGGGATAACAACAGGCTTCTTTGGCTCCTTTGGTGATCACAGAAGAGCCATTTGAAGAGGTAGCTATAGATGCTGTGGGGCCCCTTAGTATCTCTAGTACTATTTGTAAGAGGTCTGTCTGATGGAAATATAACATTCTACTTGATTTTCTGGGCAGATTCTTAAAATAGAGAATTGAAAATGCTCAGCTAGAAATTTTTATTAAGGCTGAGTTACCCAGGAAATATTGACAGATAGGGTACTAATTTTGCCTCAGACCTGCTGTCCTAGTTGTGGAGGTGTTTTCAGGTAAAGTACCTGCAGTTTAAATTTTTTATTGACAAAGAAAGTACCGTGGACTCCTTCATGGGTAAACTGGACTGAAAGACCTATGCTGAGTGTGCAACTCTCTGTGTTGATTCATCATAAGCCATTTCACCAGGAGTCAGGTGAAACAGCCCTCTCCTGGGAACTTTAGAGCTGGCAGCCATTTTCTGTCAGTGCTTATTCAGATGTTCTTGGATGTGACTCTTACAACCCTCCTGAAAAGGTAAGTTTATCTCTAATTTATTTTTGTTTTGCAAATTCTAGGCAGCATAGACATAAATCAGAAAATCTTTAGCTAGTGGCTAGGAATAATGATAGGCATTTGGATAATATTTGTCGAAATGCCATCTGACTGCTTAAAATGTTTTGTTTTGTGTTTCTTGCAAACCCACATATTTTATTTTTTTAAACAGAACTGCTTCATTTATTTTAGTAAAGCATTGTATATATTTCCTCCCAAAAGCACATGACTGACTATTTATTCATTGTTGTTGTAAAAGGTAATTGCACTGTCTGAGAGGTGACTGTTGGGATCCACCCCTGAGAAAGAAGGATGCTGCTTATTTAACACAATTATGAGATTTCATATTACTGCTGGTTCATTTTTAGGAGTAAACAAAAATTGAAAGAAAATATGTATATATGGAAACAATCACATATACCTACAAAGTATTCAAGGAAAGCATTAGTGCCCAGTTTAAAACATGTTGTGATAATTGGCCAAGATGTTCTCCAATTTAAATTGATATTGGTGTTATGGAGGGGGGGGGGAGTGTGGAATATAAAAACTGAAAGGAGCTAAAATCTAGCTACAGATGGAAGGATTAGACAAATCTAACACTGAGCCGTATCAAAGGACACTATTTGTTAAAAATGAAGCAAATCAGTGAGGAAACTAACATTTTAAGTGAGTTTTACAGATAGACTCTAGTTATTAAGATAATAAAAGAAGGCAGCATAGAACGTGGCAAGGAGAGACCAATAATTAAGAATACACTATGAACTACACCTGCAAAACTTAAAGAATGAATGAGTACATTTCCTATAGAAAGAATAGGGGAAGTATAGCCTGAACAGGGTGTTAATCTTCTCCCTTCTAAATCAATGAAGACAGACAGTCAGAATACCAAATTTACTGAACTGACTTCTCCATTTAAATGGACACATGATTCAAGCAACCAGTGTCTTACTCTTTGAGCATGTTACTTCTTAAAATACAGGTAAAAGATATGTTTGCATTCATCCCATGTATCTTATAAGAATTCAGTCTCAGGTGTCAATGCAAGTCCAACATATTCAGGAAATTTTCCCCACCTTCCATTCTTTGACACTTTCCTAAAATAAAAGATACAAATTTGTTAAAATATTCTCAAGTTAAGCTATATTTAGCAAAAGTAGTAAGAGAGTCTTTTTCCTTACTGCATAATAATGTTGGTAGATTTGTTTCTTCAAAGCATTTTCTGTTTTCTAATATAATAAGAGGGCATGCTAAACCAGTGGTAATGTATGCCACCCCTATGGCATTACAATCAAAATGACCCTTATAATAATATATGATGTCATTGTTACCTACTGTAATACATTTTATGTTGATATATTTACATTGTTTACATGCGGCACATTTATACATTTCTAATTACTGTTGTTTTGCAACCTTGTTATTATTATTATGTTTCAGTATGCCCTTCATATTTAAGCTAGCCTTAAAATGAAATTGGGTGTATGCTCTACGTTATCCAATAATCCCCCTTGACCTGAAACAAGTTCCAGTCCTTGTGTATAACATTCCTGATATTACAACTATCCCCTGATATTTGGGAGATACATGAATTTATGAAAATTAATTTTCAACCATCCTTTAATTGTTGCAAAGTGATCACTTCTTTTCTTCTCTACTTTATTTATTGCTTTTTCAATCAATTCTACCTGTTATTGCCTCTCTTTGAACATGTCACTGAACACTTTTACTTGTTATCATATAGCTTACCATCTGATGATGAAAGCCAAACAAATTAACATTTTAATATATTGTGTTTTAAGTGTATGTTCACTTCAATAATGGACATAAGAATTTTAAAACATTAGTATTCTATAGATTTTTTGCAGATTTGTTGGTTTTCAAATCTTTATATATAGAAATATCTGCAACGTTTATGCCTGTATCTGACACTTCATGAGTAAAAGTTAAAAAGTAAGTAATGTTCTCCAAAATGTAAAAAAAAAAAAAAATCCTTTAATGTGGGACTATCTTCCCTCCATACTATAAATATATTCTTTGTATCCTGAGCTGGACTTCCACTAATGTTCCCATTTGGGCAGATTAAATTTGCAAATGTAGGTGTTATAGCAGTTTCCTGGGCCAGACCTGATTTCTGCTTGTAACATTCATCTTCAAACATGAAACAGTTATTAGCTAGAATTATCTCTATACGATTCATATCATATCTGTTTCCTTTTGGGTGACATGCTCTGCATTCAATAGCATTTCTCTAAACCACACTATACCTGTGCCTTGTAGGATAAATGTAAACAAGTTTTTAATATCTGTCATTATCAACATGAAGTAATTCACCTGCTCCATAGATCTCAAAAGGTCTAATAAATGCAGCAAGTATCTTAAAACCTGTGGAAACTTACTTAATATCCCTTTTTGTTTACTATTCAAATAAAGTACTAAAGGTTCTGTCTTCCCACCCTTAGTGGAAATAATTGGTCTTAGAGGGTGTGTTCCCAATCTTTATGAACTTTAGTATGCCAAAAATATAAGCACTATTGGTTTTTGGACTGTTAAAAAGTTATAAGTGGTTCCAGTTGTATATTAATAAAAAAGTCATATATTATATTGCCTATCTTTATATGTGCTAAAACACCTTGTTCTTAGTGGTCCATATGTGTTTTCTTCATGCAACACACTAAACATTTTTGAAATATAAATCATAGAATCTGTAATTACAACCCCTCCTCCTTATGATTTTTTTTTTATTCTAATATCTGATTGTGGATAATTTCTTTAAATCCTCCCATTCTTCCTGCTTTAAGTTATATCATTTCTTCTTTTTATTCTCCAATAATGCTTGTATCTCAGATTCCACACATTTCTCAAACATTATCACTGCAGGGTTGAAAGGAAGGTTGTATATAATACATCTGTACATATATGGGGAATTAGTATTCCCCATTAAACAAACATGCAGAATTCAACTTTTTTAGTAAACAATTATAATTCCTTTAAACAATTGCTAATACTAGCCCTTTGACCTGGTAAAAATGTAAAACGTTTTTGTGAAAAGTATTGTATGAATGTCTGCTAAATCCACATTACTACAATTGTAGATAAACCCTGTTCATTTCCTTCCTTACTTGTATTAAAATAGTTTGTTCTAAATTTGTCCTCAACACTTACTATATTGTCATTCATACTGACTGGGCTAATCTTCCTTAGTCCAAGTAATTCTTTTTCCGTGGACCTTTTTATCTGCCTTTCATGTTTTTAAGTAGCCTGCCTGATGATTCTGCTGACAATTACCCTTTTGTTGCAGTCATTCTGACATCTTCAATGGTATGGTTTCTAAAAAATCAGCCTGTGTTGCATATGCTTCAAATTCATCTAGTGTGCCCAGAGGTACCTCATTGTTACTGTTTGACATCATTTTGAATCCATTTTTTTCTTGCCAGTATCTCCCTTTCTTGACCCGCACTATCCTGTTACTGGCTGAATGATATTGTTCCCTTGTAAAGACCATAGGCAGTGTGACTCACATGTTCTCAATCCCATTCTCTCTTATTTCTTAATCTTCCGCCTCTAATGTAAGACCATGATCCTCCAGTTCAGTGAAGATCGTACTGTATTCTATACTGTAGGATGGAATTAATAAATCCTTTATAATACTTTTATCCATGTTTAACACCTCCTGTCATAACTTTTCAATAACACAAAGCATTGTGATATAAAGTTTGGAAATGTAACAATCCTGAGTGCCTTTGGGATCACCTGCTCTTTTAAAAAAGCTGTGTCTAACTCAGACATTTGTGTTTATATATAATCTGGACAAAGTATCTGAATGTGTCATCAAGGTGGAGAATTCAAATGCTGGTAAGGAGTTTAATATTTTACCAAGATGTTTGCTAGGATAATTGACACTGTCTTATTGTAGTCTGTGCAGAGAACCTCTGCATAGATTCATTTGTTTTCAACATTTATATTTTCACTAATTATTCACTTTAGTAATTGTTCTCACTACTCCTCTACTTTGGGATACTTTGACCCACATCTTTTTTGTCCGCAAACCTTATTTTTTCAGTTGAATTGTTGACTTCACTCATAACATATTGAGCAGTTCTAGTAGTTCTTGTTATCAAAAGACATCTGCAAACCATTCTCAAACAGATCAGTGAGGCGAGCTCTTTATTAAAATTTTAAAACTTATGTTATAGAAAGTTATAGAGGTGGAGGGGAGAAACTGCCAAGGTTCTAACCAATAGTGTTAGGGTCCCAGAAACAATTAATTACCCTCCTCCTCTTCGTCCCACCAGAATAACCATAGCTACTAGCTCTATGATGGCTGAGACACTTGACCAAAACTAGCTGTTAAGTGTAACTTTTTAAAAATTGGCAAGAAAATATACATGAGTTAAATGCACATGGAGATCCTCCACTGTTGTGGCTAATGGCTTAGTAGATATATTGTCAGCCATAAGAACTCATATGGGATGGAAAACATGGAATTACAAGTTCCTGTACTATCTATGAGTGTAATGCTATAGATAGCAGCAGATTCAATAAATTACGAACACGTAAATCATGAGTAAATGCTTATATTGAAAACAAAATCATACTGCTATTTCAAGCTTGGTTTGAACTCCTTGCTTGTCATGTTTGGATCACAGAGGTTCACTCACAGAGAGCTCCATGCAGACTTCTTTATTTCACTCTCAATCTTCTTGTGCTGATGGAAAGTTTTTAGCCCATTTGCAGCATTTATTTTACTTGACCTTAAAATAGGGGACATTATCAAATATGTCAATAAAGGTGATGCTGTTTCTCTTTTCTGTAGGGCACTGACTATGGCAATAGGCTTGATAAGCTCATATTCCATGTAATTATAACAGAAACTTTTGCTTTTAGGTGCACCTTGTGACATGAGTCGTGTACTTGCGTTAGAAAAGCAACTTGCAACATTACAGCAAGGTAAGTGTGTTATGGTCAGGATTCCTATGTACTGCAAAGTATGGGTTATTGCATTATACAGTGTTTAACATTTGCAGTATATATATCTATATATAGATAGATAGATAGATATCTACTGATGAAAACTATATTGCTTTTATGAGTTACTATCTGGTGCATTTCTTGCAACAGCTGCAGAGTGCCAGGAATGTTGTTCTCTATGGGTCTACTTTATAACAGCGAATTATCAAAAGATCAAATGCTGTTATATCAACCCCTTAAAGTCAAAAACTAAAAAAAGAGAACAACCAGAACAGCGATTTCTTTCCCAGGGAAAGAAATCGCTGGGCCGGCTGTCCGGGTTGTGCTGTTTCCTCCACTGTAGTGCAATCTCAGAGTTGGTATATTTAAGTAGGGGGGGGTGGGGGGGGGTTGGGGAAGCCACCCCACTTAAAATAGTATTTATTGTGTTTTATTATTATTATTTTTTTTTGGGGGGGGCAGCCATTTCTTTCCCTGGGAAACAAATCGCTGTTCTGGTTGTGCGCTCATTTTAGTTTTTGACTTTAAGGGGTCGATATAACAGCGTTTGATCTTTTGATTGTTTGCTGTTATAATATAGACCCATTCTCTACAGAAAACAACTTGAAAGTGTTTTTTTCATGTAACACCTGTTCTCTTCCACCTGTGCTGATATCCGAGTAAACTTTCCCACACATCATAATTACACAAATTAACAAACTGCTGAGTATCCTGTCTTAATTGTCCAACAAAAACAATATTGACTTGTTTGATTCAATTTCAATAGCCATTTTGCAATATATTCTGTGTCTGGGTACAGCTTTTGAAATTTAATTTCTAGCCTAATATATGTCTCACATAGGTTCATAGGTTCATACTAGGCTATCTGCCCTAGGGCATTTATAAGCCTAGCCAGAATGTGTTTGGCTTTCGCCACCCATTTTAAATTTATTTTGCTATGCCCTTTTTCGAGGTTAGTATACTGTGCCTCTGTCTAACAGTGACACAGAAGTGATACCCGGGGTAAACCTACGATCTCCCATCCACTCATCAAGATTCCTCTTGAAGAGAGTCAATGAGGGACTCTGCCTAACCTGGACTGGGATTTTATTCCAGAGTGAAGGGAGCCTCTGGGTTATGAATCTGTCCCTCCAGCATGTCCTATTTATTTCAGTGCTGAGGTTCAAGTGGGATTTGGATTTTCTGAGGTGCAGCATGTCCATTAATTCCGGGTTGGACATGGCTTTATACATCAGGCACAGATCGCCTCTGAACAGGCGGTATGCCACTGAGTAGAGATGGAGTTTCTTTAACCGGGCAGCATATGGCATCTGTTTGAGCCCTTTGATCCTCTTGGTGAGGTACTTTTGGGGTCTTTCCAGTTGCTGCAGGTGTCTGGTAAGGTACATCCCAAAAGGGGCATTGTACTAAATTATGGGCCTGATGAGGGATGAGTAAAGAGGCACGATGACCTCCCCTGATCTAGATGTGAATCCCTTCATGATTAGGTGGGCTATATAAAAGGTTTTTCTAACCACTTTGGCCACATGGTTGTCAAATGAGAGATTGCTATAAACTTGGGTCCCCAGGTCCCTAATTACTTCTTCTGTACTTAATGGATTACCACCTATGTGGTAATTTGTGGGCACTTTGTTTTTGCCAAAGGGGATGATTATACACTTTTTGGCATTTAGCTTGAGGCCATGACTCTGGCACCAGTTGTCTGTTTCTATGAGGCCCTTTTGGAGGATGCTTGTGTCGACTGGAGAGTCGATTATGGCGCCCAGTTTGCAGTCATCTGCGAACTTGGTCAGCCACAGTCCTTCCATGTTGGCCTGTACCTCCGAGAAATATATACCGAACAAGAGAGGTCCCAGGACTGAGCCTTGTGGGACACCACTTGTAACTGGTTTGGAGTCTGACATGGCTCCAGCAATTCTATCCATGTGGGTTCTGTCCTTGAGCCAGTTTGCAATCCATCTAGTGACATAAGGGTTTATATTTAAGCTGGTGAGCTTATCTATAATGCCCGAGTGGGATATTTTATCGAAGGCTTTTGCGAGGTCCAGGTAGGCTGTGTGGACCACCTTCCCCTCGTCAATGGCCTTGGTGACTGTTTCAAAGAAATCAACCAGGTTTAAGAGGCAGGATCTGCCCTTAACAAAGCCGAACTGGGTAGGATCCAGTGTCTGTAGGTCCCCAATATCTTTATTTATGAGGTCCATGATGATCTTTTCCATAGCTTTGCAGACCAACCTAGTCAGGCTTATGGGGCAATAGTTTCCAGGATCCATTGAGGCACCACCTTTATGGAGAGGGACCACTGTTGCTGTACGCCACTCTTTGGGCACATATCCTGTAGTAAGGCTGAGATTGAACAGTAGTTTTATGTTTGGGTTTAGCTCTTCTTGGAGTTCATGTAGGAAGCAGCCCGGGACACCGTCTGGTCCCAATGATACTGTGTTTTTTGCTTTGGAGAGGACGGCTCTTACCTGAGCATCTGAGATGTCAGGGGGGCAGCACTCTGCTGGGATAGATATTTGCCCTTTTGGTGGGGAGGGGGGGAGAAGTGTGCGCTGAACCTGTCAGCTAGGATGTTGGCAATGTCTGTGGGTTCAGCGTATTTTTTGTCATTTTGGACTAATTCTGAGCATATCTGGGAATTACCACCCAGGTTCCTAACATAACTAAAGAAAGCCTTGTGATTATCCTTAGTGTCCTGTGCAATTTTTCTCTCGAAGCTGGCCTTAGACAATTTTATGAGTGCCCGTAGTTTTTTGCTAATACTGATCAGTGATGCTTTCCCTTTTTGGGATTTTGCTCTATCATTTAGTAGCTTCCTCCTTCTATTGTATAGTTTGTTTATGGCTGGGGTCCACCAGACAGGATGTCTGCCTTTGGATGATTGGGTCTTGGTTTTATTTGAGATCGCATGATCCATGCATTCCTGAAGGTGTTCATAGAATGCGTTTATAAAGGATAAAGGAGTTTATAATATACTGTAAAAGTAGAAAACGTTGCCTGAGCCCAACACAAACTTTTTTCTAGCTAGGACTCAAATGAGAAAGAATTTTTCTCACTTAAAACCCGAAGTCAAAGATCTTAAAGGATGATCTCAAAGTTACAATATAATCCTAGCATAGTATATTAATTTAGATTTACTCTCATGAGGAGAGTATAAAAAGGTATCCTTTTTGCCATGATTTTTGACTTATATTTAAATCCCCTAAAAAGAGCAGGCTTGTGCTCTAGCAGGACAGAAATGATTACAACACATGGGTTATGGCTGAAAGGGCTGAATCAACACTAAGCTTTTTTTTTAATTAATTAAAGAAGCTAATATTTATTTTATGTGCATTCTACTTACAGGTATATTAAATATTGCATTTGAGCTATACAGTATATGCTCACTAAATTTCAGAAATCAACACGATATGAAGAAAATGTGCAGAATACAGCTCATATCACTAAGCTGAACTGCCTAATCCTTCCCTTCCCATTGTAATTAAGGAACTTCTGCTCAGAGGGAATGCACTATTTAGGCAACAAACAAATTGCATCATAATGTGACCTACTGGGCTCTACTATGAGTCCTCAACATACTTGAGCTCAGATTACAAATGTTTGTCAAAAATAACATAACTTGTATTGCATCAGTTGGGGTACTTACAAACTCAGTACATACCACCAGAGCTCATAAACAATACAAGCAAAATGGCATCATACACAAAGCACTTTTTCTGGGTACAAGTCCTCCCCCTTGCATCTCACATGTGAGGGGCATTGCCCCAAATTACACTTACTTTATTATTTATTCTCACAGGTCACTGGGTCTTTGAGAAAGCATGATCACTGAGCAGGATTCTGAAGTCTGTCTTACTTTTTCTCCATAAGGTTGTGAGGCTGAAGCACTTTGTGAACAGATGTGTACGAGCAAAAGGGTCTCACTTGGATGTGTCTCCGTAAACAATGGCATGACCAACTGAGGCATCAAGCTCTTATGCACAATCATGATACAATATTTAATGAGTTTGGAACTGACTTTAAGTTGACACAACAAGTAATAATGTTAAACAAGGTGGACATTATACAAAAATAACAGGTGAAAGGTACATTATTTCCCTGCAACGTCACCCTGGAAGTTAATCATTGTTTAGATAATGGGCTGTGTTTTGAGTTGTTTCATATTTGCTTAGTCTATCCATTTTTTTATATTTTTGATGTAAAACAGTTTCTCCACCTATAGTTTCAAAGGTGATGTAGGATATGTAATTATTGTAGGAGAAAGTCTTCCACATTCAAAATGTTAAATTATGAAAGTATTTAATAATGTCTCCCTACACACACACACACACACACACACACACACACACACACACACACACACACACACACACACACACACGCATGCACACAAATGCACAAACTTCAACTACCCCTCCATTAACTGGGAAAACTACTCATGTACCAATACACTTGCCCAACGTTTCCTGGAATTTATTAATTGCAATGCCCTGGACTAGCTCGTTCTTACCCCCACTACAGGTAGCAACATCTTTGACCTGGTCATTACTAACATGGGCAACCATTGCTCTACACCAATAGTCAACTCCTCCCTAACTAATCACCTTGGAAATCCACCCCCCCTGCAAAGGTTACCACCATGAAAAATTTCTCCAAAGCTAACTTTGGGCTCCTAAAAACAGAGGTGGCTAACCTCACAGCATCCATGCAAATGGAGAATAGTTGCATGACTGCCGAATCATACACCAATGCACTGCACGAACATGTACACAAATGCATGGATCTTGCCATACCCAATAGAACCAAGGCGCTCTCCTCCAAAAAAAAAGGAAGCCAATTTGGCGGTCCTCTGCCATAAACAAACTCTTCAACAGAAGGAGGAAACTGATGCAGAATAAGGTGAAGTCCTAAGACTGGAAAAACTCCCTTATCAGCCTCAACAAAAAGTTGAGATCCCTCATCAAATCCTCTAAAGCTAGCTATGAAAACAGAATTGCAGCAGATAGTAAAGGCAATGACAAGGCCTTCTATAGTTATGTAAAGAATCTCCATGGCAATACCCAGATTTGCTCTGAGCTACTGCACAATGGTACCTCCAATACCAAGCCAACAGATATTGCCAATACACTGACTGACAGATTCAGTGCCAACCTTACCCCTCTCTTCCCCCAAAGGACCAAACACAATACCAGTAGATTGTCAGGCACCCAGTATTACTGCTGCACAGGTTAAAACAGCACTATCCAAGCGCAAGAATACAGCGTCTATGTGACCTCACCTGTGTGCCCTATTCAATCACAGCCTCATCTCAGGCTTTGTCTGTATTGAATGGCACACTGCTACAGTCATCCCTCTCCACAAAGGAGGAGTGACTACAGACCCTGAGAACTATTGCCCCATTAGCCTGATGAGTCTGATATGCAAAGCTATGGAACACATCATCATGGACCTAATAAACAAGGATATAGGGAATCTCCAAACTCTGGATCCCACACAGTTTAGTTTTGTGAAGGGTAGATCATGCCTGCTCAACTTGGTCGACTTCTTTGAGTCAGTCACCAGAACTGTGGCTGAAAGCAAGGTGGTTCATACAGCCTACCTTGATCTGGCCAAGGCCTTTGATACCATTCCCCACTCAGAAATCATAGAAAACTCACTAAGCTAGGTATCAACCCCTATATCACTAAGTGGGTTGCAAACTGGCTCACAGATAGAACCCACAGTGTGAAAGTATTTGACTCCAAGTCAGACTTCTGACCAGTCACGAGTGGAGTCACACAGGGTTCAGTCCTGTGTCCTCTCCTGTTTGGTATCTACTTCTCTGAAGTCCAGACCAATACGAAGGGACTCTGGTTGACAAAGTTTGAAGATGATTGCAAGTTGGGAGCTATTATTAACTCCCCAAGTGATGTTGACATCCTGCAGAAAGGCCTCACTGAGACCAACGACTGGTGTCAGAACCATGGCCTTAAGCTCAGTGCCAAAAAAATGTGTCATCATCCCCTTTGGGAAAAACAACAGTTCCCATGAATTACCATATCAATGGTAGCCCACTAAACACAGAAGGTGTTATAAGAAATCTGGGAATACAGGTTGACAACAACCTCTCTTTTGACCACTACATTGTCACTGTGGTCAGAAAGTCCTGCTATGTGGCACATCTTATTACTAAGGGTTTTGCATCCAGGAAGAAAGAGGTCATTGTCTCCCTCTACTCTTTCCTCATTTGGCCAGTCATTGAGTACAATGTCCCATTGGGCATGTACCTCACTAGACACCTGCAAACACTGGAGAGGCTGCAAAATTGCCTCATAAAGAGGATCCTAGGCCTTAAACACTTGTCTTGTATGGATAGACTCAAAAAACCTCCAACTATTCTCTGTCTCATATTGCCTATTTAGAGGCGATCTCTGCTTGACTTAAAAGCCATGTCTGACCCAACTCTGTTAGAAATGCTACATCTATAGAAATGCCAATCCCTCCACACCACATGTTCCAGAGACCTCAACCTCATTACCACGATCAACAGAAGATGCTGGAGGGACAGGTTCATAACCCAGAAATTGCCCATGCTATGGAATAGACTCCCCATGCATGTCAGGCAGAGCACCTCACTGGCCCTCTTCAAGAGAAATCTCGATGAGTGGCTCACTCTAGTGGCTCTACTTGACAGAGGCACTGGGAATTAATGGGTGGCACAATGCTAGGGTAATCCTATGGGCTAGGCTTGTAAAGGCTCCAGGGCCATTAGCCTAGTACACACCTATGAACCTATAATCAAACACACTCTTGTGACACTAACATATGCAGGAGGTGTGAGGAGACACACTTGACATTATGATCACTACAGGCTAGTGTACTGGTGTGGATGGCAGAGATATATATGGCACAGGCCACACTATCATGAATATAAACCATGCCATCAATGTTGTTAAACAGCTGTGTATGTCATGAGTGCATCACTATAAAATATATCACACATGCATGTGGTATTACACCTTGTTGCGGGCTCTGTTCAATCTGACAGTAATGTTTATGCAACAAAACTAACACCTAGGTATGGACAAGTACATATGTGACAGCTCACAGTGTAAAGGTGGTGCACTTCAGTTGCACATCATTGGAAGATGTGTATGGAGGGACATGAGGAAGGGTGCATTATACTCAGGTACTGGTGTGGTAAAGGCTGTGAACTATGAAGGTATTATGGCCTTTCATGTGGATGTCCTGCACATACTCAGTAGTTATGTTACATACAAGGGAGCTCTCACCACTGTGGACACATGCTGGTGAACATTTCACATATATATCCCAGGACACAGGACACATAAAACTGGACTGCTGATAGGGTGTGACATCTACATGATCCTTGATTTGTGCATTTGTTTGCATTATGAAACAAATTCCCACATGTTTTTTTCATCTCATGTGGTGTCATAGCTGTGGCAACAATCTCTGATATGTGTTCATACTATCTGTGTTATACCAATATTACAGCTGGAGTTAGTGATTGTCCACAATCTGTAGTCCTCCAGACAGCTGTAGTCATTTTTGACATCTGTGATTTCAATCACGGACAGGAAAGGGCCTAGCAGACAGCCCTGATGTACACACTTTATCAGTGGACATGAGATATAGGTCACTTCGCACATTTCTACATATTTAGTTGACATGTATGTGGTCCACCGTTCTATCCACTTGGTGATATAGGTGTTTGATTGCCACAAGTGTTATTATGGAGTGAATACCTCAGTGTGGACTCCTGTTGACTGCCTTGGCATTTTCAATTTCCACAGGATGATGCTCTTTGAGGACATCTGACAGATGCAGCAGACATAGATGTAGCATCACAAACTCACACGAGTCTGTTACACACAGCCGGGATATTACTGGTGTCCATTTAGAGAAGGTCCATGATGAAATATTGGTCTTCCTCACAGATCAGGAGAGTCAGGATGTGTCTATACATGCATGCTTCGGGTACTGTCCCCAGCCCACTCAGACGTATGCATGTTGATGTACACCCTTCTAAGGGAATGTAGTCCATCTGGAGGGTGTGTTGAAGTGTGTATCAAACCATGTCAGGTAGGTGTATGTTCTCAGTCATGCTATAGGCAATTCATGATGTTGTCACTGCCCTTTGTTTCTGTTTGATAGGCCTGCATGAAGGTAATGCAGTACATACTGTCCATCTTGATCTGTCCTAGGGTTTGGACACAATTTCCCTGCTCATGTAGCACTGATAAACTCTACCGGTCACAGATTAACACTTACATAACTAGATGGTTAACCGATGTCCTCACCAACTGACCACATACTGTGAAAATTGATGAATCAACCTCTGCCAGTGCTGCTGTCACCATTGGTGTACCCCAAGGATCTGTACTGGGCCCTATACTGTTTGGAATCTATTTCTTAACAGTCCAGGCTATAAACTACAACCTGTAGCTTACCAAGTTTGCTGATTCATGCATATTGGCTGCAATCATTGAGCCCATTAATGATGTGACTATACTGCAAGAGTGGCTACACACACAAAAATGATTGGTGCTAAAGCCACACAGTCTACTTATAAATACAGAATTTGTCAGATTTGTGCCTTATGCAAAGTGGAATTTCCTGGTAAATGCACCATTGACAACACTTCCCCCTATGCTGAGACCAGTAGTGCAAGATTTGGGAATACACACAGATAGTAATCTGAACTTTGATCAAGTGTCCACAGTGGCATGGGTAGGCTACGTCATGCACCTCAGAACTCAGGCCATTGTTTTTAGATCTGAAGAGGATATAACAGCACTGTACTAAAACCTCATCTGATCACTAAAACAGTATAATGCTTCCTTTTGCATGTACCTCACCAAACACCTGACGCAGCTGGCCAGACCACTGGGGTTTCCCACCAAGAAAATACAGGTCTTACAAACCACGCCATGATGTGCATGGATATACTGAAAACCCTGTTCCTGAAATATGTATTAGAAATTATGAGGTGACTTGTGCCTGGACAACATAGGACATCTCTGACCCTGCCCTAATGAGCTTACTGCACATCCGCAAATCAGCTGAATCTGGTAAGACAAAGATGGTAAAAGCAATGTCCCACATGCTGTTGTAAAAAGCACTCTCTACTGTCAAGCAAGTGCACAGACACAGAAACACACATCCAGTTGACTGCAGTGAAAATACACCCCCTACCTCTCTAAGTACACAAACTACTGAACTCTGTATTTAAGCCAAGCACAACAGGTCAAGCCTGACTTGGAGTATTTCAGACAACGCTTTATAGCTGATGACATCAGCAGTGATAAAATGGTGAGACCACAGTCCCACATGCTGTTGTAAAATGCTCTCTCATGTCAAGCAAGTACACAAACACACACACACAGTTAACTGCAGTGTGAATAGAACCACTACCTAACTACATATAGAACAATACTTTATGCAAGCAGCACGGCACACGCCTGACTTGGAGTGTGTCAGACAACACTTTATAGCTGATGACATCAGCATTGTCTGTTAAGGAGAATATAACATATTCTTACTTGCCATTGTGAAATGCTCTGTCTAATGTCAAGCAAGCACACACACACACACACACACACACACACACACACACACACACACACACACACACACACACACACAGTTAACTACAGTGAGACTAGAACCCCTACCTATGTACATAGCCCAGAGAACACAGTACCTTGCACATGCAGCAAGTCTGACTTTTACACAGCTGCAGGACAACTTATAGTGGATGACATAAGCAGGCCATGTTAGAGAAGATATTGGGAGGCTTGCTTGGAATTGATGTGCAGGCATGTGCAAGTGTTAAAATACTGACTATCCATGGGACTGGAGTGGCAACTTTAGGATACACACTTCTGCTGTTCTGGCTAGACACATACACAGTTGCCTGCAATAAGAACAAAACCCCTACCTATCAAGATACAGACTACAGAATGCAACACTTAATGCACATGCCACAGTACAAGTCTGGCTTTTATACTTTTGAAGGACAACTTATACTGGATGACATCAGCAGGGCATGTTGGAGAGAAGATGTTGGTAGGTCTGCATAGCTTCATAGTAGGTTACTAGGCCAATTGTCCTAGGGTGTTTTCAAACCTAGCTGTGTAAGAATACAAGTACCCTTATTGAGCATAGTTAGATGGTCATTATTAGCAGAGTGATTTTGTGATCCACATTAACTGTCCCTGTCCATGAGTATCATAGGTGCAGTATCAGCGGTGAATGTACAATCACCCACCCAGTTATGAAGGTTGCACTCAAATAGGTTAATTGAGAACCACTGCTTCACATACATTGGGAGACTATTAAAGAGCAGTGGCAATCTCTGGGAGATATATCTGTCTCAACAGCATGTTCTGTTTATGTCACTGGCTAGGGTGATATCCCTGAGGCAGGTTATTCTTGACCTATATGCAGATGTGCAGCATTTCTAGTTGGCCAGGATCTGAGACTGTAGTGTAGGTCAGGCATAAGTCAGCTCTCAACAGCCTGCATGATACTGAGTACAGTGACAGGTCTTTCTGTCTATCCATATATTTCATGTTTTGTAGGCCCTGGATTCTTTGGTCACACTGCGTTTTCTCCAGTTGCTGCAGGTGTCTAGTGAAGTACAGGTAGAAGGGAGCATTGTACTCAATTAGTGGTCTGAGAAGGGTTGAGTACAGTAGACCTATGACCTTACTGGTCTTGGATGTGATGCCCTTATTTATGAGGTGTTTCACAAAGATTGTGTATCTCACCACTATGAACACATAGTGATTGAAGTGTATATTGCTATCAACATGTGTTACCAAGTCTTCAACACTGTGTTTGAGCTTGCAAGGGTGCTATCTATATCATAATTATCAGGGGTACTTTATTGCAAAAGGGGACACTGAGACATTTTTTGCTTTAAGATTCACTCCATGAGTTTGGCACCAATCACGTGTCTGTGTCAACGATTCCTGTAATATGTTAACATTGTTGGGAGACTCAATAAGAGTGTGCCCAGTTGGCAGTCATCTGCAAACCTGGTAAGCCACAGGTCATCTATCTTTGCCTGGACTTCAGAGTAATAGTTTGCAAACAGTTGAGGACCTAGCAGAGATCCTTGTGGTATTCCACTGGCAACTGGTCTAGTTGTTGAGGCACAATGACCAGCTTTGACAGTGTGCATTCTGTTGGTAAGCCAGTTAGCTATCCATCTAGTAATGTATGGGTTAATCCCCAGATGGGAGAGTTTCTCTGTGAACTAGAATAGGGGGATATTGTCAAGGGCTTGGATACATCAACAATACATCAGCAGAGGTGGTATGTCCTGTTATCCCTCATCTAAGTGTTTGCGGTCATTATCAAAGAAGTCCACTAGGTTTAATAAGCAAGATTTACCCTTGACATAACCAGAATGGGTCAGGTCAAGTGTGTGGAGGGTCACCTAAGTCCCTGTGGATAAGGTCCATAATGATTCCTTCCATAGCCTATAGATAAGTCTGATTAGGGTTATGGGTCAATAGTTCTAGTTCTGCATGTTACTAGGTTGATGTGCATTGCATATTATACAACATATTACTTTATGTAATGTAGGTGATATATGTGTGAAAAAAGTACTGAGATACCAGGGTTGCAGTGCTGGGGGGGGGGTGGCAGCACATGGCTGTTTGTAAATATGTGGCATATTGTTAGATAGGACCTCCAGTTTGTTATGTTTCCATATGTAATTTCATGTCATAAACAGGAAATGTACAGTAAACTGCACTAATACATAATAATATTTATTTGTCCATAGCGCAGCAAGCAATAGATTTGCTCAGCGGTTGCCAAAGTGTTTGCACATGCAAGATACACATTTCTATTTATTTTTTCTCTGTCTGTGCATTGTTAAGCAGTGCGCAAATGAGAGACACATTGATAAACCCTGACAGTTTGTACTGAGTCTGTGAAATACACCTGCTGCTTAACTGACTGTGTGGCAGCAGGTGCAAATGCATTTACACGTTATTTTTTTTTAATCCAGATGATACAGGGTTCAAATCCACGTGTGTAGTACTTTTACACAAATAAACAATGTAATGCAATGACATATATTTTTTATGCTACATGTGTTCCTGTGTGTTGCCATAGCAGAACAGACTTAAGTGGAGATAACCACAGTATTGTACCTCCGCTCACCACCTATTTTTGGCTGTCTGAGTCTTGTCTACTACCTGGGTGGTCCAGTCATCCAGTTTACGCACTCTGTTTCTCGTGTTTGCACTAAGAGCAGCATCATGCAAACAGCAACCAAAAAAAAAAAAAAAGACAAAAAAAGGAAAAGAAAAAGTAAAGGGCAAGTAGATGAAATGAGGGAAACCAATGTATGACATACACTCAAAAAAATGATGGCCCACATGAGATATACAAGTCGAAATTAAACCAAGAATATAACAGTCCACAGCACACAGGATCCGAGGCCAAATAATCCAACAGCAGGCAATAAAATCAAATTTCTTTTAATTCCAAAACAGCACACATAGTCAGTTCTAAATAGAACAGCAACACAGATAAGCCAAGCGCTTTCACCCAGTATATTACTAGGCTTTCTCAAGGCAAAAAACAGAGCTATCCATTACACATCAGTTTTAAATAACTAGTTCAATTAAGTGGTAACTCCACCCATCAATTAAAAGCTAATACCTTTGATAGTGTTGTATTAAAAACAGTACAAAGAGAAACAGTTTCTCAAGTTGAATCATATATGTTTGTGTAAGAAATACTTCTTAATATAGTCAATAATGGTAATAATACCCTGCAAAGTGCCTTGTGCAGTGCAAAATTCATAAAAGTACGTCATAAATTAAAATAGTTTTTAAAATTTGAAATGATTAACTGTGTTGTTACAGATTAGAATTAAAATTAAATCACATTTCTTATTCCAAAAACTGAAATAGATAGGTAAATGATGAATAAATCAAACTTTTTACAATGACATTGTAATAAGTAGGGAGCTTTCTGACTGATGTCACAACACTACCTAATAACAACAACAACAAGAAGGTGAGAGAAGAACAAGGGAACCTATACAAAATTAAACTAGATGGTCACATGTTATAACCGTGCTCTTCTCATTTTTAGAATGCTGTTAATATTTAGGCCCTCATTCATTCCAGGAGGGGTGCAGGCATCCAATTTCAACTGCCAGAACAGTTCTCGAGTCTCCAATTTGGCCTCCCAGTTACCCCCTCATGGGTCTGGCACCACCTGCTCTAACACCAAAAATTTAAGGTTCATGCCTTCACATATCTGGGAGTGTTTATAAAAGGCATTGGTGTCCTTACATTTAGTGATATCATATTGGTGCTCGTATACCCTTCTCCTAAGCTGTCTCTCGGTTTTACCAACATAAAACCCAGAACAGAAAGTACAAATACCCAGGTACACCACCCCTTTAGTTGCACAGTTAAAATGTTGATGAAACTTGTACTTAAACCTTCTTGAGGGAATTGTGATGGTGTCTTGGTCAAACATATGTTGACATTGTTTACATTGACCGCATTTTAAAGTGCCAGGCCTCTGATAGTTTATGTCATAACCCATATTTTTTCTCCCCTCAAACAGATCTTTCAAATTTCTACCTCTTTTTCTGATAAAGCTAGGCATCAGGGGAAAAAATTGTTTGAGATCAACATTAGTAGATACTATGGGCCAGTATTTTGTAATAATGTTTTCCAAATCATGTGAGCTGGAAGAAAACGTGCATGAAAAACTGTCCTTAAACTTGTCAGTCTTCTTTTTTACCGATTCTTCCACCAAAGGTACACCAGTGCCCAAAAGGGGCTGGAAGACTGATTCCCTTTTGCCAGTAACCTCCAAAATCAATTGGTTTATCATGTCTACCGGGTAGGCCTTTTCCAAAAAGAGTTCGTACAAGACCTTAGTTTCTTGCTCATAGTGTTCCAATGTACTACACATGAGATATGTCTACATAGATCTGGATTTGAAGTCTCACTACAATGTCCCTTCAGAACACATGATGGGTACCTTATCTCTCTTTGCCACACACAGCTTTGCAGCAAGGAACTGAAATCAGTTTGTATACAGCCAACTGCAACATCATCTACAGTGATATCAAACCATATAACAGTTATTTGTACATTTATGAATTCTGGATGTAGTGCAATTACTGATCACACAACTTATTATGATTATTGCTTGCAAATATAGAACTTCCTTTCTGTTTTTGTTGGTCAGTCTTCAGTTATCTGACCATAAATCTGATACATGCAGTGTGTATGCCATTCTGTATCATTGGCCTTAAAATGTCTGAGTATACTAAATGGAAAGGCTCAGTCCTGGGACCTCTCTTGTTCGGTATATATTTCTCGGAGGTACAGGCCAACACGGAAGGACTGTGGCTGACCATGTTCGCAGATGACTGCAAACTGGGCGCCATAATCGACTCTCCAGCCGACACAAGCATCTTCCAAAAGGGCCTCATATAAACAGACAACTGGTGCCACAGCCATGGCCTGAAGCTAAACGCCAAAAAGTGTATAGTCATCCCCTTTGGCAAAAACAAAGTGTCCACAAATTACCACATAGGTGGTAATCCATTAAGTACAGAAGAAGTAATTAGGTACCTGGGGACCCAAGTTGATAGCAATCTCTCATTTGACAACCACGTGGCCAAAGTGGTTAGAAAAACATTTTATATAGCCCACCTAATCATAAAGGGATTCACATCTAGATCAGGGGAGGTCATCGTGCCTCTTTATTCATCCCTCATCAGGCCCATAATTGAGTACAATGCCCCTTTTGGGATATACCTTACCAGACACCTGCAGCAACTGGAAAGACCCCAAAAGTACCTCACCAAGATGATCAAAGGGCTCAAACAGATGCCATATGCTGCCTGGTTAAAGAAACTCCAGCTCTACTCAGTGGCATACCGACTGCTCAGAGGTGACCTCTGCCTGACATATAAGGCCATGTCCAACCTGGAATTAAGGGACATGCTGCACCTCAAAAAATCCAAATCCCATCGAGCTACACGCTCGACAGACTTGAACCTCAGCACTGAAATAAATAGGACATGCTGGAGGGACAGATTCATAACCCAGAGGCTCCCTTCACTCTGGAATAAAATCCCAGTCCAGGTTAGGCAGAGTCCCACATTGACTCTCTTCAAGAGGAATCTTGATGAGTGGATGGGAGATCGTAGGTTTACCCCGGGTATCACTTCTGTGTCACTGTTAGACAGAGGCACAATATACTAACCTCGAAAAAGGGCATAGCAAAATTAATTTAAAATGGGTGACAAAAGCCAAACACACTCTGGCTAGGCTTATAAATGCCCTAGGGCAGATAGCCTAGTATGAACCTATAAGCCTATGAACCTATATGCATTTGCCAATAAATAAAAGGCAGGTTGGATATTTAGGAACATAACTTGTGATTTGTGTGCTGCTTACTTACCTTTCCAATCTTACATGTAACACTTTTGCAAATCTAACCTGGCACACCCAGTGGAAGTAAGGCAGACTGCATTGCTGTTGTGTTTTCCTTCTCCCAAACACTACTCAATCACAATCCGGTAGAAGCAAATGCTGAGGGAGTGCCTGCAGTTTACATCTACACAGATGCAAGTATTTGGAAATCAGCAATTCTAATGAGTTCACACCTCATTTGATCTTCACCATGCTAACAGCCCTTAATCTACACCATATAAAAAGGCAACCATGTAGCCGGGCAAACTGATGGTGAGGAGACTTGTGTATGCTGGGAATACTGCATAGAAGCTATTTATTTTGAATATATCTGTTGAGAGAATTACAGAACTTCAAAAGGTATGACTGCATTTTGTCAACTATACTGCATATGCTGGAATGTGTTTAAGAAAAATCTGAAGCAAATGCTTTTACACTTTTATCTGTATGCATTACTTGCAAGTATACTGATGACAATGGCATATTTGTCAAGTCATTTCACAGGTATACATGATTACCAATACCTGATAATGGAATGATCTGTGGTGAATACATACAAATGTTTCAGGGACAGTTCCTTTGATAGTGCTTTTAGCATTTCAAAGATGGTTTGTTAGAAAAATGTGTAATTTGCCTGATCTTTTTTTGGGGGAGAAAAGGTGAGTTACTGTTGTGGCACAAACAAGAATAGACTGTTATTTGGGGGGAGGTGAGTCACTGTGATGGCACAAAAAAGGATATACTGTTATTTATGGAGTAAAAAAGGTGAATTACTGTTATGGCACATACAAAGATAGACTGTTCTTGTGTGTAGGAAGAAAAAGTGAGTTACTTTTGTGTCACAAACCAGAATAAACTGTTCTTTTGGGGGAGCAAATATGAGTTACTATTGTGGCACAAACAAGAATAGACTGCTCTTTTGGGGAGAAAAAAGTTGAGTTACTGTAACAGCACAAACAAGGATATACTGTTATTTGGGGGTAACAAGGTGAGTTACTGTTATGTCACAAACAAGGATAGACTTTTTTTGGCGGCAAAGGTGAGTTACTGTTATGGCACAAACAAGAATAGACTGTTCTTTTGGGGAGAAGAAAGTTGAGTTACTGTAATGGGGCAAACAAGGATATACTGTTATTTTGGGGTAACAATGTGAGCTACTGTTATATCACAAACAAGGACAGACTGTTCTTTTGAGGGCAAAGGTGAGTTACTGTTATGGTATAAACCAGGATAGACTGTTCTTTTTTTGGGGGGGCAAAGATGAGTTACTGTTGTAGTACAAACAAGAATAGGCTGTTCGTTTGGGGGGAGGAGAGGTAATGGCACAAACAAGAATATACTGCTACTTGGGGGGGGGGACTAATGTGAGTTACTGTTGTGGCACAAACAAGGATATGTTGATATTGTTCCTCTCCTTGTTTTGCATCCTGCCTGTTGTTCATAGTTCACATCTGTAGACTGATTTATGTTTCTCCAGTGGGTATTGCTGAGTAGCTAGTTTTTCTATTTTATCTGGGAACAGTTATTTTGTAGTTATGTGATATTTGTGTGTATTATCCTTCCTTTGTATTTCAGGACACGTAGGAGAATGCCACCCAAGCATGTTAATCCCAGGAGACCCCCCCCCCTTCACTGATGGTGAGAACCAGGTGATCATTAATGGCTTTAGGCAACATGACACTTTCTTGCTAGAAAGGGGACTGGGAGACATGGCATGCTGTATGCAAATTTGGTGACATATGGTTGATGATTTGAATGCCGTGGGTGGCCATGGCAGAACATATGAGCAGGTGCACCACAGGGCCACTGACATGATCACATCTACACAGAGGAGAACAGCTGCAGTGGTCCATAACCAGATGGCTACCAGGGAAGGGCCTGCTAGAGAACCTCCACTAACATGCAGTGAAGAGTTCTGGCTAATATCAGGGATCCAGACAGCTCACAAGAGAGCACATCATGTTCTGGATGTTGGGGCGACAGCTTTAGAAACAGCAAGCACATCCCAGGAGGAGTTTCCAGGTAGGCTTTGGTATTTCACCAGTTGAATAATATTGTTTAGTAAAATAATTGAAATCAATGTTAGTTTTGTGTCAGATATATTTTTTTTGGGGGGGGATTGAAGATTGCTACAGTTATTAGCTTAGAAGTAATCCAAAGAAAAAATGCACTAATAAACTGTAAATAAAAGGCATAGAAATGAGCAAACCAAACCACTTTTACCAAGAAATCAATAAGTGCTTTCATCTACATAAGACTTTTTCAAACGGACATACATTTCTTTGGCCCCGCTTTTAAAACACATAAAAATTCACATGACATGAAAAAAATCAGACGATATAACTTAAAGCACATTTATAAAAATACTAATGCTTTAACTTCTTTTTTTAAAAGGCAACAAAGTCTTATTATTAAGTCCTGGTGGATGGCAGGAATTTAATTTTACCTGCCAAGAATATTCTCTCCACCCTAGTTCATCTTCAGCATTGAATAACTTATCATATCCCTGTATCTCATCTAATATAAGAAATCTAAAATTCACTCTACATTTCCCTCTCTTCTAATGTTTAGCCAATGCATCTTTTTTCATCACCAGTACTCATTGTATGTTTATGTTCAAAGATATGTCTGAATAACATTAACGTTATCTTAAAGGGTTGTTACACATGTAAATCTATATTTGTGGTTTACTTAGTGAAATGCATGTCATGCCCTGCTTTTTATGTAGGGTGTACTTCTTGAGAGTTATTCATATATATATATATATATATATATATATATATATATATATATATATATAAAACTACTTTCTCAGACCTAAAACCACACACAGCCTAAGCTCATTTGTACTAATAAAAGCCCAGTCAGCAGACAGCATTAATTAGGGCATCTCATTCACTCAGACATGTTACAACAAACAGAGAAACCTTTAGTGTGTAATGTGTCGTGCTTTCAAAACTGGTTTCAAAGAGACCCTGTCATTAAGCCCGGGGGACTTATCATGCAGCATGTACTGGACAAGGGACAGAATCACAGCTTTACATTTTTAGTTTTAGAAGTTTTTGTCACAAATTCAAGAGGGGGAGACTTTAAGAACTTTACTGAGGTCAAAGAACAAGAGTGGATTATACATTTGAATAGTGATAAGTCCCCTAGGCTTAATGACAGGGTCTCTTTGAAACCAGTTTTGAAAGCATGACACCTTACACACAAAATGTTTCTCTGTTTGGTGTAACCTGTCTGAGTGAACTAGATGCCATAATTAATATTGCTTCTGATTGGGCTTTTCATAGTATAAATGAGCTTAGGCTGTGTGTCATTTTAAGTCTGAAGAAGCAGTTGTATAATAGACTTTGAAAGCACTTACCGTGTTTTATTGCTTTTATTATTTTATGGTGAATTAAAGTTTTTTTTACAGCACTCCAGATGTGGTATACTCTTTTTCTTTTTTGGCATCTCAGCTGAGTGACCAAGCCAAGACCTCCAGCACTCTCTCTGTCCAACCAGTGCTTCATGTCCCTGCCCAAGTAGCTGACACACTCTGTGAGGTTTAATTTACACACACACAACTAGGAAAGGCTTGCACAGGTTTACTAGCTATGACCCCTTCTTCCCAGGCTATAAGTTTCCAATGTCACCAGTCACTCCTCGACAGCTACATTAAGGCCTTTAACAAAGGGTGATCAATTTTACTGAGTGATATTAATATTACAAATGGTAGTTTGACCAAGAGCAAGGCTATTTGGAGTGGTCCACAGTGTCACCAAATAAATATGCAAGTACTCTCAAAACTTGTACCTCTATACAGATCAGCCACAACGAAAGGTTTAAATATATTTAATAATGAATAATAGAAGATCAAGACAATAGTAACTATATATTCACAGTGATATCAGAGTTCAGAACCACAGGAAATATTTAAAATAGCATTACAGTACAGCCTCAGACAAATAAAGAAAAATATCTAAACTAAGCTTCACTATATTCCTGACTGAATCTAAGAGAATTACTAATCCCTTGTAACTTACTATTAGAGCAAGGCAGATGTGGTGAATGGATCTTCTAGTTGTTGTCAGATCCAAGACAGAATGTAGAATGCTGTCTCACTAAGACTTCTCAAAATAATATCTCAAATATTACTGCTGGGATAGATTGCAGAATGACATCACTTCTTGTCATCTGACTTCTAGTCCCCAGGCCAAAACAACCACTGATGGCAGCTGGTAGCATTTAGCATCCACCTGTAAAAATACATAGACAAGGGCTTTTTCTCAGATCTTTGGCAGATGCTGGAAGTCATAAAACAATTGCATTCCTTCATGCTTTCAAGACTAGTAATTAGTTCACCCGTTCACCCTAAAGACAATACAGAAAGCTTCCTAGTACAAGATTTGTGTCTCTCTAGCTACATTGAAAACTTTAGATATAGCCTCTTTATTGCATAGCCTATAAAGTATTTTAATTTCAGCTATTGTTTGCTGGACTGAAGTTAACCTCCAGTTTCATCTGTTAACATATACATTTAAACACAAGTAGAAGGATAAAAGTGTTCAAGTAAAACCAGTAATCTTAAAAAGAACACTGATGAACAGGTTTTCCCTTAACCAAGCCAAAGTTTAATAGAACTTTCAAAAAAATCAATTGTACGGCCACAAGTAAAAAATAAACACAGTTTAAAACATGAATGCTCTTAAAACCAATGCGTTTTCATCCGTAACAACACACATTTCATCAGATAAACACTGGCAGTACCAAATGTTTCTTTTATACTCCCATTAATCAAACCATGCTCAACCTATCAACTGAATAATCTAATTATCTAATGTAAAATGCCACATTTAATCTTGGGGAGAATATCTTGAGAACATGAGAACAAGACCTCACACACACCCAGCTGAATGCAGTGAGAACAGAACCCTTACCTAAGTACACAGACTACAGAGCACAGTACTTTACTCACTCACCATGGTACAAGTCGGACTTTTACAAGACTGGAGGTGCACTTTAGTAGATTACATTAGCAGGCCATGTGTGAGACAAGATGTTGGGTGGCCTGCATAGGCTTATAGCTTCATAGTTTCATAGGAAGCTACTATCCTAATGGCCCTAGGATGCTTAGATGCCTAGCTGTGGAAAACCACAAATACCCTTATTGAGCACAGTTGGATGGTCATTTTTTTGCACTGTGAAATTGTGAGCAGCACCAACTGGCCCTGTCCATGAGGGATATAGATGCCACCCAGAGGTGACTTTACAATCAGTCAACCAGTATTCAAAGTTGCATTTAAAAAAGGTAATTGAAAGCACTGCTTCACACACATTTGGAGACTATTACAGAAGGATCATTGGAGGATATATCTGTCCCCCAGCATATTCTGTTTGTTACAGTCTAGGTTGAGAACCCTGGGGAAAGTTATTCTTGTCCCATTTGATTTGCAGATGTCCAGCATTTCCAGATGGGCAGGGTCTGAGACTGCTCTGTAGGGCAGGCATAGGCCACCTCTCACAACCTACATGATACTGACTACACTGACAGGTCTTTCAGTCTTTCCATGTATGTCATGTTTGAAGGCCCTGGAGTCTTCCAGGTACAAACCTGTGTTTTTCCAATTGCTGCAGGGATCTGGTTGTGTACGATGCTTCCATGTGTCTGTACCACATTAGTGGTTTGATAAGGGTACAGTACAGCAGAGGTATGACCACATTGGCCTTGGGTGTGATTTCCATATGTATGATGTGTGCAATGCAGAATGTATGTGTCACCAGTATAGACACATAGTGATGAAAGTGTAGATTGCTGTCAACATGTGTTCCCAAGTTTCACATCACTGTTTTTGAGCTCACAGGGGTGCTATGTATATCATAAGTAGCATGGGTACTTCATTGACAAAGAGGACAATGAGGCATTGTAGGCTTTAAGGTTCAGTCTGTGAGTTTGGCACCGATCATTTGTGTGTGGAAGCCCATTATGTGATATGTTACCATTATTTGTGGACTCTGTTAATAACCCAGCCACAGGGGATGCACAAGCCAGTGCATTTATTGTGCCGGTCCCAAGCCTGGATAAATGGGGAGGGTTGCGTCAGGAAGGGCGTCCGGTGTAAAATGTTTGCCAAATGATATATGCAGATGACAGTACAGATTTACATACCAGATCAGTCGAGGCCCAGGTTAACAACAACCGCCACCAGTACTGTTAGCCAACAGGGTGCTGGCGGAAATTGGGCTACTGTTGGCCGAAGGAGGAGAGGAGTAGGAAGGCATGCATGAAGGCAGGATGAGAGGAGAAAGGTTAGGAGTGTGGTAGTGAGGGTAGGAACTTTGAATGTTGGCAGTATGACTGGTATAAGGAGAGAGCTAGCTGATATGATGGACAGAAGGAAGGTTGATATATTTTGTGTGCAAGAGACCAGATGAAAGGGGAGTAAGGCTAGGTGTATCGGAGGTGGGTTCAAATTGTTCTATCATGGTGTGGATGGGAGGAGAAATGGGATAGGGGTTATCCTGAAGGAACAGTATACCAAGAGTGTTTTGGAGGTGAAAAGAGTGTCGGACAGAGTGATGTTTATGAAGCTGGAAATTGATGGTGTAATGATGAATATTGTTAGTGCATATGCTCCACAAGTTGGGTGCGCAATGGATGAGAAAGAAACATTTTGGAGTGAGTTGGATGAAGTGGTGATAAGAGTGGTGACTGGAGCAGATTTCAATGGCCTTGTTGGTGAAGGGAACAGAGGGGATGAGGAACTGATGGGTAGGTAAGTTGTTAAGCAAAGGAATGCAGAAGGTCAGATGGTAGTGGATTTTGCGAAAGGGACGGACATGGCTATGATGAATACATATTTTAACAAGAGGGAGGAGCATAGGGTGACATACAAGAGTGGAGGAAGATGCACACAGGTGGATTATATCTTATGCAGGAGGGTCAGTTTGAAGGAGATTGAGGACTGCAGAGTGGTGACAGGGGAAAGTGTAGTTAGGCAGCATAGAATGATGGTCTGTAGGATGATGTTGGTGATCAAGAAGAAGACGAGGTGTGTGAGGGCAGCACCAAGGATCAAATGGTGGAAATTGAAAAAGGGTGATTGTAAGGTGGAGTTCAGGGGAGAGTTAAGACAGGCACTGGATGGCAGTGAAGAGTTACTGAATAGCTGGGTAACTACAGCAGAGCTAGTAAGGGAGATGGCTAGAAAGGTGCTTGGTGTGACATCTGGACAAAGGAAGGAGGACACAAAGACATGGTGGTGGAATGAGGAAGTACAGGAGAGCTTAAGGAGAAAGAGGATGGTGAAGAAGAAATGGGATTGTCAGAGAGATGAAGAAAGTAGACAGGAATATAAGGAGATGAGGTGCATGGCAAAGAAAGAGGTGGCGAAGGTTAAGAGTAAGGCGTATGAAGTGTTATATGAAAGGTTGGACACTAAAGAGGGAGAAAAGGACCTGCACCGATTTTATAGACAGAGGGACCGAGCTAGGAAAGATGTGCAGCAGGTAAGGGTGATAAAGGATAATGAGGGAAACATACTCACAAGTGAGGAGAGTGTGTTGAGCAGATGGAAAGTGGACTTTGCGAGGCTGATGAATGAAGAGAATGAGAGAGAGAGAAGGTTGGATGATGTGAGGATAGTGAATCAGGAAGTGCAATGGATTAGCAAGGAGGAAGTAAGGATAGCTATTAAGAGGATGAAGAATGGAAAGGCTGTTGATCCAGATGACCTACCTGTGGAAACATGGAGGTGTTTAGGAGAAATGGCAGTGGAGTTTTTAACCAGATTGTTTAATGAAATTTTGGAAAGTGAGAGCATGCCTGAGGAATGGAGAAAAAGTGTTTTGGTACCAATTTTTAAGAATAAGGGTGATGTGCAGAGCTGTAATAACTACAGAGGGATAAAACTGATCAGTCACAGCATGAATTTATGGGAAAGAGTAGTGGAAGCTAGGTTACGAAGGGAGGTGATGATTAGTGATCAGCAGTATGGTTTCATGTCAGGAAAGGGCACTACAGATGCAATGTTTGCTCTAAGAGTGTTGATGGAGAAGTACAGGGAAGGTCAGAAGGAGTTGCATTGTGTCTTTGTGGACTTAGAGAAAGCATATGACAGGATGCCCAGAGAGGAGTTGTAGTATTGTATGAGGAAGTCGGGAGTGGCAGAGAAGTATGTAAGAGTGGTACAGGATACGTACAAGGGTATTGTGACAGTGGTGAGGTCTGCGGTGGGAGTGATGGATTTGTTTAAGGTGGAGGTGAGATTACACCAAGGATCAGCTCTGAGCCCTTTCTTATTTGCAATGGTGATGGACAGGTTAACAGACTAGATCAGACAGGAGTCCCCGTGTACTCTGTTGTTTGCAGATGACATTGTGATCTGTAGTGTGAGTAGGGAGCAGGTTGAAGAGACCATGGAGAGGTGGAGGAATGAAGGTCAGCAGGACTATGACAGAATATATGTGTGTGCATGACAGGGAGGATAGAGGAATGGTGAGGATGCAAGGAGTAGAGGTGGATGAGTTTAAATATTTGGGATCAACAGTTCAGAGTAATGGTGAGTGTGGAAAAGTGGTGAAGAAGAGAGTACAGGCAGGATGGAGTGAATGGAGAAGAGTGTCAGGAGTGATTTGTGACAGACTAGTACCAGTAAGACTGAAAGGGAAGGTCTACAAGAGGGTAGTGAGACCAGCTATGTTATATGGGTTGAAGACGGTGGCATTGACAAAAAGGCAGGAGTCAGAGCTGGATGTGGCAGAGTTAAAGATGATAAGATTTGCACTGGATGTGATGATGAACAGGATTATGAATAAGTATATTAGAGGGTCATCCTAGGTTGGATGATTTGGAGACAAAGCCAGAGAGGCGAGATTACGTTGGTTTGGACATGTGCTGAGGAGGAATGCTCAGTATATTGGGAAAAGGATGCTAAGGATGAAGCTGCCAGGTAAGAGGAAAAGAGGAAGGCCTAAGTTAAGGTTTATGGATGTGGTGAGAGAAGACATGCAGGTGGTTGGTGTGATAGAGAAAGAGGCAGAGGACAGAAAGAAATAGAAACGGATGATCTGCTGTGGCGACCGCTAACAGGAATAGCTGAAAGAAAAAGAAGATTTGTGGACTCTATTAATGTGTCCAGTTAAAAGATGTCTGCAATCTTAGTAAACCACAGGTCATCCACTGCTGCCTGCACTTCAGGGAAGTTGTTTGCATACAGTTGATGGCCCAGCACAAATCCTTGTGGTATTGTAGTGGTAAGTGGCTAGTGGTGGAAGTGCACTCTCCAACTTTGAGGGTGTGTGTTCTGTCAGTGAGCCAGTTGTCTATCCTTCTACTATTATGCAACTTAATTCCCACATGGCAAATTTTCACTATTAGACATGAATGGGGGATAGGGCCAAAGGCCTAGTATAACTCCACATAGGCAGTAAGTCCTGTTATCCCTCATCTATGTCTTTGTGGTCACTCTCCAAGAAGTCCACAAGGTTCAATAAACAAGATGTACCCTTGCCAAAAACAAAATGTGTCAGGTTAAGTGTGTTTAAGGTCACCTATGCCCTTGTGGATATGGTCCATGCTGATTCCTTTCCTAGCCTTGCAGATAAGGCTTTTTAGGCATATGGATCAATAGTTGTAGCTCTGCATGTTACCAGATTGATGTGCATTGTATAGCACAGAACATTTGATATTACATTTTGTATTATGGTTGATATATGTGTGGAAAAAGTACTGAGACACCAGGGTTGCAGTGCTTGGGGTGAGCAAGACATGGATATATTGTACATATGTGGCATATTATTAGATACAGCCCTCAGTTTGTAATGTTTCCACATTTAATTTTATGTCATACACTAGAAATGGACAGTACACAGAAGTAATACAGCATGATATGTACATTAACATAGCGCGGTGAGCAGCGAGTTTGCGCATGCGAGATGCACAATACATCTGCTGCTTGATTGACTCTGTGACAGCATGCGTTAATGCATTGATACATTTCTTTTTGAAGGCTAAATGGTACTGGGTTTGAATACAGGTGTATCTAATGCTGTTCAATACTTTTCATTACAGAGTGATACTGAAATAACCTGATTTGTTTATACAAGTTGTGTTGCTGTGTGGCTTAGTGCAGCAGTGTTAAGCAGCCTTGCATGGGTGTAACTGCACCTGTCAGCTGCCACTCACTGTTGCTGTGAAGTCCGCACCTCCACACTCACATGGAGACTAAAAGTGAAGGGATTCATTGCTTTTCCAGCAACATATTTGTGGTGTGTTTAATTCTATATTTTGACCAGATTAAAGGTGTTAAAATTGGTTAGATAGGAAAGTGGTGAAATGGGGAGCAAGTGGGAAAAGAATAAAGGGAAAGCAAGACAGGAATGTGTAGAAGTGAGGTAGAAAAGAATCATAGCTATCCATTTCTTTAACAGTGTAAAGTGAACTCATGTGGAAAATATTAACTGAATGTACTGTCACCTCCAGAGAGAGAGGGATGACCACAACACTATCATGTTGTATATCCAATTGGACTGAATAAAGTGTGTCAAGATACATGTGTGAAATGGAGAGCTATGTATGGAATACATTTTTTGGGGGACAGGTTCTCATTCGTGTGTTTTTTTTTTCTGAGAGATGAAAGTCTGGGAAGGGATGCATGTATGCCTGTGACTGTAGATAGACAAGACAAAGACAAAAAATAGAGGCGGTGCTGGACAGAAAAGGTTGGGGAACACCATGATTGGGGGTGAGGGTGCATACATCCTGAAACCATGCACATCAAGCTAGGAGACAGTGAAAATTGAGTCATCACCCACTGGACTATCATCACTGTCACCTTACTCCACCATTGGCTGGAGTTCTTGATGTTTCCTCCTCCTAGTAGACCACAAAATGAGGTAGAGCAGCCTCTCTACCTGGCATAGGTGCTCACCAACAGTGTGGCTCACAACCCTATGCACCTTACCTGGCAAGTCGGTGTGGGTAATATCAACACCTCCACTGCTACTCCTGGAGGGTACCACTGGCCAGGCAACAGGGCAGTACTACCTGAGCAGCCAGGTAGTGCAGGGGCAGCAGAAGCAGTGCTGCCTAGTTGGCTGCCAGATGTGCTGGACATTGATGCTGAAGTTAGTGGAGGGGAGGCAGGTGGATCCTGTAGAGGAAGTCTACCCTGCTGTACTGTGGCGCACTTATTGATGGGGTTCATATGGATGACATGGACACATTTTGACAATGCATCATAAAAATAAAAAATAAAACAAAAAATATTATACAAAAATAAAAATTCAATAAAAATGTATTACAGTAAAATATAAAAATAAAGTAATTAAAATATTCATAAAAGAAAATAAAATAAATTACAACAAATATTTATATAAAAATATGAAATAAAATAAGTTAATAAATGAGAGATAAGGGTGGTGGTGAGAGAAAAAAGAGAAGATTAGCACCTTCACGTGTCACATACAATGCATTAATAAATTTTTTTTACTCAACTTTTACAGTGTACCACTGCCTAACATATATACACTATACTACAGACTGCAGCAAGGAATCCTTGACATGTGCATACATTGCACATATGCACGCTCCATTTATACAGATTACAGTTTATAACAAGGCATTTGTTTAGCTGGCATAGAGGTTTTAAGTTAATGTAAATACTTCTTGAAGAATTAATAGTATTGTACAGTTGAGAAGTATGATATTTGAATCCACAGTCTCTGACTAAACAGTAATATATTATACTCCTGGTTAATGCTACATACTAATGCATGTATTTACAATTGAGATATGTGTGGTTCAGATTTAGACATCTCTATGAAATACCACTATCTTAACATTTAATGCTACAATAAGACTATTCTTCTGCTGCATGCATATGCTTCCCTTATCCTCACCAATCTATCAGTGTGGGTTTTTACATTGCACTCTCTTTCCCTAGCAGCTGTAGAAAAAAACAGAACATATCACCATTATGAAAAACAGTCTTGGCTATCTTCAGCATTCTAAGTCTTACAAGTACTCTCTGTAGTTGATACTTACACAGTTGCGGGATGTCCCCAGTCCTAAATTCCTCGGTTCAACAGTTGAGAGGATCCCTCTTTCTCCTCTGTATGTCAATGAAATGATGCATACATTGCTCACCAGTGCACAGGGTACCTTTGTCTTTGTCTTGTCCAGGCTAAACTATCACAAGCCTCTGACTTGCACTGAGAGACAGAATAGTCCCCCTGCAGAAGCCTTTGGCTGTGGTTCTTAACTAGGAGTCCAATGAAATCCTTGGACTCCTGTATACCCTATCTCTGTGCCCTAAACCTAGCACCTTCTCCACAAACACCTGCCATGTCTACCACAGATCAATAACAATGGAGAATGATGGTTTCCAACCAATTCCAGTTAAGACTTTTACTGTAGTGTGGACACTGTTTGAAACTGTTGTGTTCTGCTTCCATTATGCAGACCCATTGCTCGGCAGTGTGCAGTGCCAAATAATGCATTTGCATAATGCTAAGTGGAGAGCAGCACTGAGGCATTACATAATTGCAATTCCAATTCTACAGTTATTGGATGTACAGACAGTTGTCTGTGTGTTAGGCAAATGTGAAGGCCTTACCAGGCCAGATAGCAGAATTCTACTTACAGGAAAATAGTATACACTATACCCATTTTCATATATCCAGTAATAAACATGATAATACATAGATAAATAAATAACTGACATGATGCTAGTGTTTCATCCCTCATGCATATAATTGATATCAGCTCTACTACCTAAAGTGATGTAAGTGAGAGTGACTGTAATGAGAAATGTAACAACAGTAAAAGTGAATGAAATGCCCTGTATAAAACCCAGGACCATCTGCATTTCAGCCATACATTTACACCTACTGCCAGAGGAGTAGTCACTTAACGTTCCCTAATTTACAAAGCAAGTCTGTCTGTTAAGTGACACACAACTCTACTTAGTGGGTTTGCGAGGTGCCCAATAAACTTAATAGAATGTATCTGGTTTCTATTTTTGGCTGTCTGGGTCCTGTCTGCTTACTGGGTGGTTCAGTTGTCCAGCTTGTGCACTGCCATGCTTTGCGCAAATGAGATAAACACATTAATATTTTTCCATTTCCTGTGTTTGCACTAAATGCCACATTGTGCGAACACACACAAAAAAATACATAAAAGGGAAAAAGACAAAAAAAGGACAAGTGTTTGAAATGAGGAAAATGAATCTGACATACACAGTTGAAAATGATCTGGATTTGAACTATCACTCCAATGAACCTTCAGAACACAGGAAGGGTGCCTTATCCCTCTTTTCAAAACACACACACACACAGCTTTGCAGCAAGTGCACAACCAACTGCAACATCATCTACACTAAAATAAAACCATACAACTAATATTTGTACATTTATTATATTTTGATATAACGTGCTTAGGAGTCATATAACTTGTTATGATTATTGCTTGCAAATATACAGCTCTGTGTTACCTCTCTGTGTTTGTTGGCCATTCATCAGTTATCTAACCAGTAATGTGAGACATGCATTGTGTAAGCCATTCTATATCATTGGCCTTAAAATGTGTGAGGATATTAACTGGAAATAATATCATATGCAGTTGCCAACAAATGAAAGGCAGATTGTATGTTACTGAACACAACCTGTGAATTATGCGGTGCTTACTTACATTTCCACCTTACATTTAACACTTTGTATATCTAACCTGACATGCCCACTCCATGGAAGGCAGCCTGCAGAGCTGTTGTGTTTTCCTTCTCCCAACCACTAATCATTCACAGTTGCAGTCCATAAACAACAAACACGGAGCAAGTGTCCAGACTATGTTTACATCTCCTTCATGGGTTCAAGAATTGGGGATTCAGCAATACTAATGAGTTCACATCTCATTTGCATCTTCACTATGCTGACAGCCCTGAACCTTTGCCATACAAGGCAACCATGTAGCTAGGGAAACTGAAGGTGAGGAGACTTGTTTGTGGCGAACATAGAAAAGAGACTGTTACTTTGGGCTATAGCTGTACAGAGGAATATTGAACTTGAGAAGGTATGCTTGCATTTTGTCAGCTACATACTGCATGTGCTGAAATGCAATTCAGAAAAATCAATTTAATATTTTTATATATATTGATTAGCAAAGGCTCTTATTTTTTGGGGGAACCAAAGCTGCATGTCTGTTATGGCTCACAGAAGGATATGTTGCTATTGTTACTCTCCTTATTAACACAGAATACACTCCAGGTTCAACACTAGCCTTATAAATGCAGCCATTGCAACATGTATATGGGTGGGATGATGGTTTTAGGCTCCTAGGTGGTGAGTGAGTGTGCTATCTGTTGTCTCTTAGCCAATGCAAGGGCATACTGAGCTTGTGTATGTCTGCCTACACCCAAAGCAGCTGGTGGTTCCCTTTGTGACTCCTCATCTGCCTGTGGTGACATTGGCATTGCTGGTGGAATGTGTGCCCCTTGCTAATCCTGCTGAAGCTGTTTACTCAGGATGATGTTGTGTAGCATGGCACATACTGTGAATATTTCTGTACATGTCCATGGATTGTACTGCAGTGCTCCCCCAGATGTACTTAGGCACTGAAACTGTGACTTACTCAGCCCAAACACATGCTCTATGATATTTCTGTTTTGACCATGTGCCTCATTATGGCATTCTTCCATGGATGGGTGCATTTCTGATGGGTGTCATCAGCCACAGTTTCAGTGCATAGCCTTCATCTACCAGTAAATGACCCTGTGGGATATCCCCTCCTAGCAAACATCTGGTACAGTTGTGATGTTTGCCAGATATGTGAGTTGTGGTAACTGCCAGCATTGCCAGCACACACATTCAAGATGATTCCCTTGGCATTACACATGACTTGGCAGTTGATAGAGTGGTAGCCCTTTTTGTTCATGTAGAGCTTACCCTGTTCCCCTGGTGTTGTCTTAAGTTCTATATATGTGCAATCTATGGCACCCAGTACTTCTGGGTAGTGTGCTACTCAGTAGAACTCCTGCAAATGTCTGACCCTCTCCTCAGGACTATGGGAAAAAATGTACATGGTCACTGGCATGTTGGAGAATAGCATTCAGGAATTGGTGGTGGATCCTGGATGCTGATACCTGTGATATCATTTTATATATTAAAGAAACATTCAGAAGTGTCTGATGGTTATCCTCTCCTAATTTCTTGACAATAGACCTTAGAGGAGCAGAATGAGAAATTTCAGCCAACAACCTCATCAGACACATAAATAACATGTATCTAAGATCAAAATAATACCAAAATATTGTTTCCTAGGTTCTGGTTCTTTTTCATATTTCAAAAAGAGGTCAAAACCATCCTTCCCTCAACTTTCCTCTGTATGTCAGACAACCAACATATACTCTTACTCTTCCACATTCTAACTGGAACTAGTACACCATTCACCTTTAACGTGGGACATTGACATGTTATTATGGTTGAACTAACTATATCCTGAATAGGATTTCAATAAGATTTCTTAAGCCTAGGAGGGCCTGATAAGTGTGCCATCCCTTCAAATGATTTGGAAGAACCTTCCAAAACAATCCTGCACCCCAGTGAGAGAGGATTGACTTCTATTTTTGCCCCACTGTCAGCATGTTGCTAAAAGCCCATTTGAAGAGTTGCTACAAGATAAAATTATTTGCATATTTCCCCATGTGCTGAGTCCCCAAGTAGCTTTAGAACAAGGGGCCTGGGTAACCCTTTACCTCTTATTTTGCATTACAAAACTGCTGAGAATTTTGGATTGTTTTGAAAATCTTATGTGAAGGCAATATAAACACAAGTGTATGCCAAAATGCATAATTTAAGAGAGGATCCACAAACATTTTAACCTCTACTACTCTACTATTGAAAGTGAGAAGCCTAGTCTTACCCTTGCATAGACCTATAAAAGGACTTTGCCCCAAAATTGTTTGAAGGCTGATGTCAATCATGGATATGAGGATGGTGTGACATTTAATGCCTAGATATATGGATGCTGGTCCATTCTTAGACAACAAATATCATTGCATGTTGCTGACAGTCTTGATTGGTTAGGAAGAGTTTAGTCTTGTCTTCAGTCCTTAAAGGTTATTGGACTCAGTATGAGTCCTGAAAATAACAAAGAAATCTTTTGAGGGTTTGGGAGTTAGGACCAGACACTCATCAGGAAGTCATGTACAATCTGTACAGCTCTAGATTCTACTCTCATCATGAACCTCCCCAAAATCTCCAGAGTCTTCTCAAATGTAGCATATTATGAAGAATATTCCTTATTTTGAATCTTAAAAATTCCATATTCTACACTCTTCCGCACTGCAAGGATTTGTCATAAATTAATTGCTATTTTTTAACAAATTTCCCTTGCAATAATATTGAATCATATTAGTTCATCAAAATAACTGTTTTAAACATACAGTAGCACATTTTAATGATGTGAGTTTCCTAGTTTAAGCTGTTGGAAAACATTCAACATTTTGCTAATTTTTTTTTTCTAATTATGCAAGGTAGGGTTCCATATTTTGGAGAAGGAATGTTGCGAGTGATGACTGTGAGACAGGGATAAAAGTCTGACTCTGCAACCATCAAGCCTGGAGGAAAAGAGCAAAAGAGAAATGACATTCTTGTGACTGCCTTTAGAAAGAGGGAATATGAGAGAGAGAGAGACAGAGAGAACTAAGTTTGGGAGAGTGAATCAAGATTGTCATAACTTTTATACAGAGAGAACCTGTATTACTTTAATAAAACCTAATAGAAAAAAAAGCATCCATTTCAAAAAACTTTCATAAGTACTTCACATTTCTATTTGTTGATTGGGGTTAGTCTCACTAAACCAATGTCCTGTTTTTAGGAGAGACAAAAGGTAGTATTCATACTGATTAGGAGAAATTTGGCAAGGACACCAGGGAACTTCCCCTACTCTTGGTAGTTGGGGGAAGGCTTTGTGTGCTACACATTCTTGGTTCCTGTTTCCTGTCCAGGCATGGAGGCAGCCAGGAGGAACAGGAAGAAAATATGGCTGATTCAGCTTTGGTTGAAAATGAAGTCAAGGTTGTTGAAAATGTAGTTAAAATGGTAGAACCGCTTCCAGAAGTTTTTTCTGATGCTGTGGATGAAGAAAAAACAATGATATTGGAAGAAAAGGAGATTGTAGCTGTAACAGAGATGGATTCAGAGAAACTTTCAGAGGAGATTGTTTTAAGGAGAGACAGTTACCTCTGAGAAATGCATAATTTCAACCCTCCTATTGGGAGGGTTGTGGAATGATAGTTGGAAGAAATGGTAAACCAAAGTGAACCAGAAAGTGGAGAAGTAATTTCACTGAGTGATATCATGGAAAAAAATAGAAAAAAAAGGAGAAGAGACTGTGCCAGTAAAAGTTCAAGAGACACATTTATGCACAAACTGTGGGAGGAGGAGCAAAGAAGAAAGAAGAAATAACAGAAACAAAAAAGTACGTGGTACATGTGAACTGTAACAAAAAGAAAGTTTGGAGAGGTGTAAGGTTTGGGACTCTGTCATAGTACCTCTGGGTGTCAAAGCAAAAGAGTTAAGAGCATTAATTTTAATTAATAAAGAGACTTTTTGTGACTTGATAGTTAAGACTGGGCAGGCCATGGAAATTTTTTTTGGGTGCATATGAACAAAAGAAAAATATGTATCCATGGTCAGAATATGTTGTGCAAATTTTTACAGACAAACAAAAAAAAAAAGAATGATCCAGTTTAGAACTGAAGTTGAAGCAAAAGAACTGAAAGAACATTCGTTAACTATATGTAAAGAAGTAATGGACACTACAAAAATATATGATTAAAGAGGACTATGGACTGGGGCATGGGAATATGGAGTAATACTGAAAATGGAAAATAATAATGTTATGCACGTTACCTAGTATCATTGATGTTCATGGTAACAGGGATTTTGTGAAATACAGGGGTCAACCAAAATCTTATTTTTGTGGAAATAATGATAATCAATGAATGTGATAAAAACATGTAATTTATGTGGTAAAACAGGGAATAATGAAAAAAAATGTGATTTTAAAATGCAAAAAAATGTAGCAATACTGACAATTCTTGGCTAGAATGGGAAATTAGTCTGAATGAAAATGAAGTTATACATAAAGAGATAATATAATGTGACCTACAAGAAAATGTACAAAAAGATGTAACCGATAAAGAGGTTATACATGAAGTTAAAGAAATTAACAAGGAAAAAGAGACAGATGAGACAAGTAAGGAAGAAGCTGATTGGTGCATAGTAAGACATAATAATTTACTAGGGAAAAGAGTTAAGGAAAGGAAAAGAAAATTCAAAAAACATAATGCTAAGAGAAAATAAGAAAGGAAAAGGATAAACATTTTATAATACTAGCTGTTCTTAAAATCTGAAGGTTTTAGCTTTAAATGTGAACAGTATGAAAACTTTTAAAAAGGAGAATAGGTATATTACAATGGTGTGCTGCAGTAGATGCACATATTGTTTTAGAAGATACCAGATTTTTAACAGAGGAAGAAAACACAGACTGAACGTTTGGAATGGTGTGGTAGTTTGGAACATGGGCAAAGAAACATGCTCGGGCATATGTATATTATGTCAAGAAAGCATTAAAATATTAGATGTAACCATAGTGGAACTAGGCTGAACTATGGTAATATACGTGAGATGGAAAAATATGTGTATGGAATTATAGCTTTATATGCATATGCATATGTAACAAAAAAGAGTGAGAAATTGTGTTTAAAAATATTCTTGAATATGTTTGTGTAAATATGGACATTATAGTGGTGGGTGATTTTAATTGTAATTTAAGGAAAAATAAGAGCAACTGTGATGTTAAAATGGCTAAAGAAATTATGAGAATTGGAAAGTTAAGTGTATGGGAGAATAACCACTGGACCTATAAAAGGAATGACATTAGCACAGAAATTGATTTTTAATATCTGATAGTTTAAAGGTTATAAAAAAGGAATTGTATGCTGGATTTTCACAACATGTGTCAATATGGGTTTAAGTACATGAAAAATATATAAGAATATTAAAAGGAATAAAGATAATTCATAAAAATAAGTTGGATTTAGAAGAGAAAACAAAACTTGTGGAATTATGGAAAAATCATAAGACTATGAATGAGTTTTATGAGAATTGGACTGTTTGGTGGTTTCATTTTAAAGTAATTTTAGAATTTATAAGGAAGAAAAGAAAAAGCGATATAAGATATTAGGCCAAGAAACATTTAGAGACTCATTAGAGAAGAAAAAATCCTTTTATGAAAAAAGAGAGGTATATAAAATTAATCAAATTAAAAATATCAACATGTTATATAAGCAAAAATATTGTTTACAAGGAAAGAAAGAAGTAGCACCATATTTGAGTAAAATAATAAAATAAGGAAAAATAATAAGAGAATTAAAAAATAAGGAAGGCAAGCAAATAAGACAGCAGGAAGGAATATACAAAATAATGAATATGTACTGGATTTATTTGTTAAGAGAGAGAAAAAATAGAACAAATTTATACAGATGAAAAATTAAATAAGGAAGATAATGAGTATTTAGAACAAAAAAAACATGAAAGAATTGAATGAAATTCTAAAAGATATTAGCATGAATTCTGCAACAGGACTGGATGGAATTGAATATGGTATGTATAAAGAAATGAAAGAGTGGCAAAAAATTATAGAAGTCATGAATGAATGGTTAGAAACTGGAACTAAAGAGAAAGAGATATGTACAGGAATTATGAAATTCATATTTAAAAAAGGAAATAAAGAGGAGATAAAAAATGAACACTGAATAATATAGATTATAAAATTGTTATGAGAATAATAACAAAAAGGTTACAGAAAAAATTGATAGAATGTATGACCAAAATGTATTTTGAAGAAAAGGAAGTCAAGGGTTATTATGGATAATAAGAGAAATAATTGATGATATCATAAATAATAATGTAGAAGCAAAGGTTATGATAGGGGTATAAGTAAAGCTTATGATAATATTCAATATAAATCATTATGGGGAATTTTGCAGGCATATAATGTAAGCAAAAATATTACAAGTAATAACATTTCTTTATGAAAGGAACTATGTGAAACTTAAATGTAAATGACTGGATTGGGGAAGAATAAAATTATATTATGGAATAAAGCAGGGCTGCCCAGCTAGTAATGCAATTTTCTCATTACTTATGAATGTAACAGTGAAGGAAATTAATAAAATATCAAGTAGTGGTGGATACAAAATGGTGAAGGAAGTACAATTGCCAATAATGTATAATTACGCAGATGATTGTATTAATTGCTAAAAATAAAGTATGGATTGGAAAAAGTAAATAAAACATGAAGTATAAATTTAAAAAATTGGTTTACTTATAAATAAGGAGAAAAGTAAAGGATTTGGTTTTGAAAATATGATAGGAGGTGTTGAGTTCAATGAAAATTTTATAAATATATTAGGAATAACATTTGGAAGGAATGAATACAGACAACAATGGGATAATGTACTCAGAGAAGTAAAGGATATGACTAATTTTTGGAAATCATATAGATTTTCATATAGAAAAAAAGCCCACTTGTTGAACACTATGGTAATAGGAAATATTGCTTATGTTGCTAACATCTATATGATTCCTATTAAGTATGAAAAGGAATTCATGATTATATTCTCTTTTATATGGGGCTCTTGACTGAATCCAGTCAAAAGAGGGATTCTTTATATGAAAGAAGAGCAAGGAGGGTTGGGTCTAATAAGCCAATAGTACACACAGCATCTTTAATTTTATATAAAGTATTAAAAGGAATTGTGAAGGAAAATAAACACTTGATATAAATGGTACTACATTATAAATACAAAGAATTGTGGGAAGGATTGGAAGTTAAAAAATGAAGTAAAAGTATTGTAAATGAAGAAATGAAAGAGTACCAAAACAAAATTGTGTTATGGAAAATAAAAAAAGAATATATGTGAGAAAATTAGAAAGGAATGGTACTCAAGTATTATGAAAGCATCTTATTGTATTGATCCATGGAAAGATTTAGAAATAGATAAGAAGAGCCATAATGATGAGATATAATAACTATAAAAAGATTAAAGAATGTAATGATTTTTTTATGGTGATTGCCTATTAGAAAATTGCCGGTTAAGGCAAATATGCCATACAAAAAAAAGCAAGATAGAATATGTAATAAATGTGGAGAGTTTGAGACTACTGAGCATATGTTTTTGAAATATGAAAGAGTTAATAATTTGTGGGAAGAAATATGTAAATAGAATAGGTTGAAAAGTTTGTCAAAATTTTAAGAAATAAATATGGACATAATAGAATTTGGTTATTATTGTGCATGTAAACAGGAAGAAGTAAAGAAAATAGAATAATATTGTATGCTTCATGGACTATATGGAACAAGAGATTAAATGAAATTAAACACAATGGAAATGGACTTTGACAAAGATTTTGGAAAAAAATAATGTTTTGGTTGTGGATAAAAGAGTGGGGGAAAATGCATAAATTGAAGTTATAATGTATGGAGATTTGTAAATAGATGTAAATAATTTAAATATGTAAATATGTAATGTACATATCAATAAAAAAAACCTACTCATTGTTGAGCAGGGACACTGTTGTGAGAATTCCTGCTTCTACTCTAAGCATGGAGGCAGCTTGGAGAACCAGGAAGGAGTATGGTGAATGTTTGCAGTCTGGAGGAGGTGATTGAAAAATAAAGTTAAGTGAGACAAAGCTTGGAGATGGTAAATGTGAAGGAAGTTGAACCTTCACAAAAAGATGCAATAGAAGGAGAAAAGGCATGTGAAAGAGTAAAGCAGACATCCATATTAAACCAGATGGGACAGGCAAATGAGGAGAGTGTGAGCCTTTGCAGGATTCCGAATTTTTGTTTCAAGAGAGATTGTTTAAAGGACAGAGCAAGTTGCAACCTGGATGTATAACTATAACCCTCCAGTTGGGAAGGTTGTGGGATGTTTATTTAAATTACTTGATTAATCGAAGTGAAACAGAGAATGAAGAAGCTGTGTCATGGATGATATTATGGAAAGAATACAAGAAGAAAAAGAGGAAATAAGAGAAAACAAGAAGTATGTGCACACTGTGAAAGAAGGAGAAAAGAAATTAAAATGGATTTGAGAAAAAAGAAATTTTTAGTAAGAATAATCAGCAAAAAAGAGAGAACTGGATAAGTATGATATTTGTGGATGATATATATCACCATTGGGTATATCATCTAAAGAGGGAAGGGCATTTATTCATATTAATAAAGACACATTTCGTGACATTTTTTTTTAATCAGGGCAGTATACAGAGAAATTCATATACCAGAATCAAGTAAGGAAAAACTGTAATCCATGGAACTCGTGTTATTCAAGTATTTAATAGAGAGACAAAAAAGAAACTTTATGTGCAGTTTCAAACTGAAGTAGAAAAAGAAGTATCAAAAGACTAGTTAAAGACTGTATGCAAAGATGTTATGAACATTACAAAAAATTATGATAGATATTGTGGGCAATCAAAACACGCTTCTTTTGTGGCAAGAATGATCATTTAATTGGCAATTGTTATAAAATAAAGTGTTATATTTGTTGTAAGGTGGGACATAAAGCTACACAATGTGTAATGAAATTTGTAAAATGTGAACAAATGGAGCATTTATGGATGTATTGCAATGCAAATACAGAAGATAAGGAGGAGGGGGTGAAAAGTATGAGAAAGAACAAGAGATAGTACAAGAACAAAGAATAGAAGTAGATCAAGAAAAAGCACAGGAAGGGCAAATAATGATAGATAATAATGGGGTAAGAGGAGATGAAACAATGAAACATAAAAGGATAGAAAAAGAAAGGGATGGAGAAATGGTAGAATCGAGTAATGAAGAAGACATTAACTGGAAAGTGATTAAGGGAAAGAAGAATTCTAGTGGGAAAATGATAAAAGGTAGAAAACCAGTTCAGGAGTGTAGGTATGAGAGAAAATTAAAAAAAGTAAATGATAGAAAAGAAATTAAAAACATACAATAAAATAAAATGTGAATAATATAAAGGATACTAAAAGAAGGCTAGGTATATTGGAATGGTGTATAGCACTTGATATGCATACTGTTATACTGGAAGGTACAGGAATTTTAACAGAAAGGTAAAGATTACAAGAAGAAAAATTATAAAACAGTGAGATTATTTGGAATATGTCAAAAGACACTTACTCAAGTATAGGAATATTATGTCAAACTTCAGTAGGAATTTTGCATTATACCTTAGTAATATTGGGTTTAGTAACAGTGGTAGATGTGAGGTGAAGCAAACAAGTTTATAGAATTATTGCAGTTTCTGCACGTTACACAAAAAGAGAGGATATGTTCAAAAGAATTCTAGATTATGTAAATGTGAACATGGCGATGATATTAGTGTCTATCTATATATATATATATAGATATATATATATATATATATATATATATTTATACATGTTTCCTTTATAATCTCAAATTACTGAAATCTTAAATTTCCGTATCTCGAGACCATAAAGGTGAATTTTTAAAATCGCGAAAGTGCATAATTGCAAATTCAAATATTTCAAATTTGTGATATGGCTTTACCCTACGTTGCATGCTGTGTTTTGTGCAAATGGTATATGATATAATGTGTGGATTTAGGTGGAATTTAAGGTAAGTGAGTGTTTTGTGAGGGTTTTGGGTGGGAGTTTGAGTGTATGTGAGTGTGTTTGTTAGTTGTATGTGTGGGTATGTGTTGGTGTGTGTGTGTGTGTGTGTGTGTGTGTGTGTGTGTGTGTGTGTGTGTGTGTGTGTGTGTGTGTGTGTGGGACTGCAGAATGTCTGGGTGTGAGTTTACTTTTTTTTTCTGTTTGTCCGATCTCAGAGTTAGTATATATAAGTGGAGGGGGTGCAGGGAGGCTTGCTCCCCTGCTTATATGTAGTGTAGGTTTTTTGGTTTGTGTTTTTGTGTTTGTGGTTGTTTTCTTTATTGGTTTGTTGTAGTTTGGGTTAGGTGATGTATGTGATGTGTGGCGTAAGGTGTGTTTATGTTCGTGATTTTGTGTTTCACTGTTTTGGGGTTTTCAGGATTTGGGACATTCAACTTTATGGTCTCGGGATACTGAAATTCGAGATTTCAGTATTTCGAGATTATAAAGTGAAAAAAAAGAGATTGTTTTGTAATTTCTGAAAGTTTTAAAATTATACAAGAAGAAATAAAAGTTACAAGATTTTGAGATCATTTGGCAATTTGGATAGAGATTCAAGAAAGTGAGGAGTATATAAAGATAGGTAAAGGTATTAAAAGATTAAATGAAAAAAAACTTTAGATGAGGATGGTAGAGAAAGGGTTAAATAATTTGGCAAAGATGATGTAGGTATGAGAGTATTTTACAAAAAATTAGACATGCTGATGTATAAGTTTTAAAGAAAAATATAAGAAATGTTTTTTGTAATGACAAAGTTTAAAAAGAGAAGATGAGAAACAAATATATAAGAATGTAAGTTATAATGTGTTTAAAGAGGTAATGAAACAAAGAATTGTGTGAAAGAGATAGGAAGATGTATGAAGTGAATCAAGAAAAAATTTTAAAAAATGCTGTTTAAGCAAAGATACTTTTTACAAGGGAAAAAAGAAGAGATTGCATCCTACTTGAATAAAATAGTGAAAGAAAACATGTTAAAACACACCAAGAAATAATGGATATAATGATAGAATATATAAAAACACATTTAAAAAGAATTTGCTAGAAGGAAAACAAAAGTAGAAAGTTAAAAAATAATTAAAGAGGATAATGAAGGGTTAGAAAAATAATTGTGGGAGAAATGAATAATGTGTTAAAAACGGCAAATATGAAATTAGCCACAGGATTGATGAGATTGAATATTATGTGTATGGAGGGGTCCACTTCACATAATTGAATCTCAAAATACTGAATTTCATTTGACTGAGACCACAATATCTAATTTTCAAAATTCTGAAAACTCTTTTGATTGAATCTCATTATACTGAAAGCTTACAGTCCTGAATTTCAAAATACTGAATTTTAAGCCATAGACATGCACACTTACAGCACCAATGACTAACTTTCAAAACTTAAAAAACTACTTACTTACCCTCTTAACAGAAACTGGACGATATAAAATCAAATTATGTGGGGGGCTATGCCCCTGCCAACCCCCACACCCCCAACTATATATATATATATATATATATATATATATATATATATTAAACTCCAGGATTGCACTACATTGGGGAAAAGGGCATATACCTTTTACTTGCCTTACAGTACTGTGCAAACTGCCAGTACTGCTGAGAGCACAGGAAACATCCACCATATTGCTTTAGATACTTTCCATAAAAATGTAAAGAGATATACCCACATTTAGAAACATTACAACACTACTTTCTACACTACTATAGGTATTCTGACAGTTGGCACTTTAAGTTACAGTAATGTTTTTTATCACAAACAAGTCACATGTGAAGGGAAACACATCACATCTATGGCTTAAAATTCAGTATTTTGAAATTCAGGATTGTAAGCTTTCGGTATAATGAGATTCAGTCAAATGAGTTTTCAGTATTTTGAAAATTAGGTATAGTGGTCTCCGTCAAATGAAATTCAGTATTTTGAGATTCAGTCATGTGAAGCAGACCCATATGTTAAATTGGAAGAAGTATTTTGTGGAAGTATTAAATGAATGGTTACAGAAAGGAATTAAAGAAAACGTAAGATACAACATGAAATTTTATGGAATATACTGAAATTACAATATTAGTGAAAAAAGAAATATTTGTTTCAGTATATGAAAATAAAGTGAAAATAGTAGTGAATGGTTGGTTAAGAAGCAGTATAAGACAGGGATGTACAGCAAGTACTTTTTTTATTTACATTGATTATGAGTACAGCTGTTAACAAGATAAATATAGCTTTAAGAATAGCAGGATACAGGACCAGGGTAGGAATTCAAGCATGAGTGATGTTTTCTTATGCATATGATACAGTTATAATAAAAAATAAAGAATGGATGGAAGTAGTTATTAATCAATATTTAAAGGCTATTGGTTTGAGTATTTATTTATTTGACATTTGTTGACCAAGATAGTCTGACTGGGTTGGGTAGCCCATTTTCAGTGGAGGCCTGGAAAGAAAATCCCCACATTTACACATTTAACAATTGGGTATATAAACAAGATAGATTACAATTTTCCAGCAAGAAGGTTTCAGAGACTTTATACATTAAGTTGTAAAAATAAGGATAAAATAAATGGCTTGGGAACAACAGGTAAAATATGAGGTATTCAATTTAACAGATAAGAAATAGATATAACAGGTATAAAATTTGATACTGAGATACATAGAATGCAACAATGGGATAATGTAACACAAAAAGTAAGGAATATATGCCTGTTTTACAGGACGTATAAGTTGACATATTGGAAGAAGGTAGATTTAATCAATTCTGTCGTATTAGGAAAAAATGCAGATTTAGCAAGTGTATTTATGGTGCCTACAAAGTATGAAAAAGGATTAATGTCAAATGTATTATCAGTTATAGGGGGATCCAGACCAAAACCATAGAAACCAGAAAGCTTGTATGTTAAGGAAGAGGATGGAAGATTAGGTTTGATTTAATCCTGTTGTCGATGCAGCATCATTGAATTTATATAAAGTGTTAACATGGTTAAAAGAAGGTAATCAACCTTTAAGTTTAATAATGAAAGAAAAATATAAGCAATTTTTTCCACACACACCTACCAACAACAAAGTACTCCCTAAACTTGATAGTGTACCCACCGCAACAATAAAAAAAATACCTACTACAAATGACACCAACCACCTTGGCAGCTGACAAATCACCTGCACAGAACCTCAAAATACCAGTAGAAGCTATGGTATTCCCAGTGTCCACACTTAGCAATAGATCCATAAAAGAAAACCACATCCCCAACATCTGGAAAATATTAAACATCATACCCCTTCGTAAGGGGGAATATTCTACTGACCTAACCAAGTACCGTCCATTAGCCATACTCCTACCCTTATCCAAGATACTAAAAAAATGTATTCACACCCAGTTGCTCAAATACCTCACCAACCATAACCTTCTCTCCATGACTCAGCAATGCTTTTGGCCTAATCATAGCACAACTACTGCTGTTTTAAACTTTACAAACACAGTTAATCCACTCCAAAACAATGGTAACCTAATCTCAATGTTCTTCCTAGCCCTATCCAAAGCATTTGACACTGTCTCACACTGCAAACTACTTGAGGAGGAAGCCTTTCTAGGCCTTGATACCCCATCACTTACCTGATTCCACAGCTACGTATCTAACAGGAAACAAGCTGTGAAACGGCAACAAGACTATTCTGATTTCTTCACAGTCTGTGTCCTTCAGGGATCAGTTCTAGGACCCCTACTTTTCAATATCTGTATCAATAATCTGCACTCTGCCACTAAACAAGCTACTCCAGTACAATATGATACCACTCTCCTATGTTTAGCCAAAACATAATCTCAATACAAGAAAATACCTAAAGGTCTTTTTAGACATAATATCCTGGCTAAACAGCTCAGATTTGTTCTTTAATGATAAAAAAAAAAAAAAAAAAAAAACACAGGTGATGCTTTTCACTCCTAAAACTATTCCAGCCAAAAACATTTTTATATCCTATCAACCAACAATACAACAATAGAATATGTTACACAGGCAAAACTGCTTGTGGTAATGCTGGATGATAATCTTAGATATGACCAACATCTACTCCTAGCTATAAAAAAAATGGAAACTACGATCCCTCTGCAGGACTATGAAATTAGTAACTCTAGGACAAAAAAAAATAGCACAACCATACTTACTTCCATTCATATCTATGCATCACCCATCTTTACAAATCTTAACTTAACCATCAAAAATAAAGTAGAGATAGCCTATAACAAAATTGCTAAAATTTGTTACAAATCTTCAAAAAACCCACCATTGTATAGCACTAAAAATCCTTAACTGGCTAGAACTTAAAAGCCATCTCAACTACCATCAACATAGTACAGCCCATAAACTAAAACTCCCCAGAAAAATGCCCAGTTCTAAAAGGAATACTACAACTGTAACCACTAATCGAGTCTTACAATCCAATAACAAAGCTTGTCTATCCATCACAAAATCAAACAGCAGCAGGGAGATTCATTATACTCTAACCAGGTAGCAAAAATCTGGAACCAAATCCCCCCTTGAAATAAGACAGGTAGACACACTGCATGTCTTCAAGATATCACTAAAGAAACACCTGCTAAATAATTGATTTTGCTCATGTACTACCCCAGGCTAATCCCCATACTCAACTTAAACTCCACCTTCAAAGTTACACTTCCTTTACTTACGCTTTCTGTACCCTATATACTTACACATGTAACAAAGTTACACCCCCTTTACTTAACCTTTCTGTACCCTAATCTTACACATATAACTTTGTCTCTATCACCAAGAAATCTCACAGTATATTCTCTCACAACTGTCATTTATACTGTTCTTCTACAGACTGCCACTCCACCCTCTACATACTTTCTGTCCTGCAAAACTTGCATTTCCTAGATAACTTCCACTACCTCTATTTTCTTTAATGCAGGTCTGCACATTATCTGTACCTCAATCTAACTTATGCTTCATATAACTACTTATCCTCTTAAGTGCTACCTCCTGCTAAATTCCACGCTGCCTTTGCTACCCTTCCCTGTACTTCCAACTGACAGACACTAGACATATTATGTACCATGATTATCAGTGTAATTTCTCTGTAGCCAGCTACCTCATGAAAAAATATTCATATAATTGCATTTGTAAACTCAATGTATTTTGCAAAATGTCATTTTTTTGTTGTCTTTATATATACTTACCTAATATGTGGAGCTTTTCTCCTCGGGCCTCCACTGAAAATAGGATAAACCCCAGTCAGAACTTCCAAGTAAACAAAGATAGATAGATAGATAGATAGATAGATAGATAGATAGATAGATAGATAGATATTAGTGGCACAGAAGGATTCTGTCAGTTAAATATATATTGTTCACCATGTTAAAATTAGGAGTGAAGAATATTGAGCATCACATGTTCTATAGCTTCAACATGACATACAAGTTCACATTTTGTGCACTTAGTTATTGCTTTGTAACTGTGAAAACTACAAGCTGGAAGATCAAAGATTTGAACCTAAAACTCTCATTTAAGTTCATACTCCAATCATGACACCTACCTACCTTGCTAATCCATTTTAGCTGCAGTTGGATGGATTTATACAGGTTAAATAGCAGAACTGTATGACTACAGGGAAGATTCAAAAACATGCAATTTTGATCATGAATATCAGAGCCAATAAAATTAAAGGCCAACTTTATACATGTTCATTGCATTTGAAATAGAACAGCATGCAATGCTGACTGCACGTCATCAACCTGGCCACAACACTAATCAAAAGTTTTAACAATTCAGAATTCAGAGTCTCAGGAATTGCCATAGAACCTATGTATGCACTTGACAGACATATAGTCAGAAAGACAAGTCTATCATTGTTGGAACATACATTACAATTCATTTATTGGGGGGTCAGTCAAAGTTAACAGAATTGATCATATTGTTCTATTAGACATGTACAGCTAAAATCTCTATATACTGGTAATGAGACACACATACAGCCATAATGACAGAACTGTGATGATTCAAATAACAGAGATATTCATAGTCATTAGAGAACTAAGTGCTGTAACTATTAATGCACCTCCTTCATACCTGATTTACAACATAACTGAACAAGCAAGTATCTGCCATATCTGTTCTTAATTACAAAAATAATACCAATGATTCAAAACCACATTTATCCCTGAGACATTCATAGTAGACTACTGCTTAATGGATTCAGCTAAATGACAAAAAAAAAATCACCTCATCATACAGAATTAATAAGGAATGTTTCTAGAATCTAGTGGATAATGGAGATGTATAGTCATCTGAGACCTAACTGGTATTGCGTTAATGCACCACGTAATTACTAGATGTGTAAATAACCATTCTACATACCTGAACAAGCAATTACCTCACATATCTGCTCAAATACATAATTATAAAAATGAAATGCAGATATTCCATACCAGGATTTGAACTCAGATGTATCCATGAGACATTTGTGGTGGCCTAGAAGTTAACATGTTGAATTAAGAGACAGCACAATACCTTGTGGCATACATTATTGCCAGAGCCATTGTTTCTATGGCCTAATGACAGATTCCATTGTGTAGTAATACTAGGTCTCAGTGGTTGACTGTTTTATAATGTGGAAACTAATAATGTATGTTTGTATTACTCAGCATTCACACATACAGGAGTTTACTGAGTGATGCTTCTCAAACCGTTGCGAATAATGGAGAAATGAGCAGTCATCTAAGATTTAAGCGATATCAAACAGGGCTGCAAATACTCTTAAATTCAGTAAACTCTGTATAGTGATGTGCACTCAGTCACAAACACAGAAACTTCTGTGGCATGCTGATTATTCCATAACTACCTGAACTGTATGCTAATGAGGCAAACCAACATGGTGGAGTGATTCAACAAGCTGCAAAGCAACTGTGTAGACTCAGTATTCGTGTTGACCATGTATTTGAAAAGTTTCTGAATACAGCCATGGCAAGGAGTCTACATGGAAACAAAAGCAAGTAAAAGTCCCTAGATTTGTACAGAACTGATGGTAACATGTAACACCACACACCTTATGACATTATTAGACATGGTGGGTGCTAGAAAATTAGATTAACAATTGCAACAATTCCTTGTTAAGAGCCATGACATAAATGCAGCTTCATTCCCCCACGCCCAAATGAAGAATATACTCAGCAGTGATGAAGACAGCTAAAAGTGTAAATCCCAAGAAACAGACTATGCATACTGTCATGTAAGCATATGCAGCATGTAGCTGACTGAATACAGTCAAATGTCAAAAACGGTATTCCTCTGTGCAGATATCTAGCAAAGTAATGCCCCCTGTGCTTACAACATTGGGCTTCCCTGCAGTTTTCCTGCCTACATGGTTACCAACCAAGTAGATTCAGGGCTGTCAGCATGGTGAAGATACAAATGAGCTCAAAACTCAATAGAATTGTTGAATTGTAAAAAATAGTAACTGTGCAGGGATGTTTACTTCATGTAGGCATTTCAACAATGTTTGTTTTTAATGAATGTCAACATTAAATGATGACATCAGGGGTGAGTCTGTGAAGAGTGAAAGTGCATGTAAGCACTCCACATTTCACAAGTTCTGCCTCATCTTCTGACAATTGTTTTAAAATGTTTCGTCTCTGCTTTAATTAATTTTTTTTATTTTTATTTTTGTCATTGTGAGATGTGGCATTTAGTGCAATTATGGGAAATGGAGGTATGAATGGCAGGTTTTATAGCAATTTCTCATTTGACAACCACGTGGTCAAAGTGGTTAGAAAAAACATTTTATATAGCCCACCTAATCATGAAGGGATTCACATCTAGATCAGGGGAGGTCATCGTGCCTCTTTACTCATCCCTCATCAGGCCCATAATTGTGTACAATGCCCCATTTAGGACGTACCTTACCAGACACCTGCAGCAACTGGAAAGACCCCAAAAGTACCTCACCAAGAGGATCAAAGGACTCAAACAGATGCCATATGCTGTCCGGTTAAAGAAACTCCAGCTCTACTCAGTGGCATACCGCCTGCTCAGAGGCGATCTGTGCCTGACGTATAAAGCCATGTCCAACCCAGAATTAATGGACATGCTGCACCTCAGAAAATCCAAATCCCATCGAGCTATGTGCTGGAGAGACTTGAACCTCAGCACTGAAATAAATAGGACATGCTGGAGGGACAGATTCATAACCCAGAGGCTCCCTTCACTCTGGAATAAAATCCCAGTCCAGGTTAGGCAGAGTCCCTCATTGACTCTCTTCAAGAGGAATCTTGATGAGTGGATGGGAGATCGTAGGTTTACCCCGGGTATCACTTCTGTGTCACTGTTAGACAGAGGCACAGTATAATAACCACGAAAAAGGGCATAGCAAAATTAATTTAAAATGGGTGGCAAAAGCCAAACACACTCTGGCTAGGCTTATAAATGCCCTAGGGCAGATAGCCTAGTATGAACCTATGAACTATTCCTGTGGCAACACATGTATATGTAGGCTTAGAATATAGATGATCCTGGGTTCTAGTACAGGGTATGCAACCCTTCACCTTTTGTGCTCCATGTTTGCTTGATATTACTGAAACTGAGTAATCCTAATTTTAATACCAATTTGCCTGTACTTACCTTATTTGCACAAGATGTATGATGGTGCGCTAAGGTGATGAAAGTGCACATAGCAAACTAATCAGCAAGCACCAGATGTGTTTAACGGAGAACCTCACTCACATATTCAAAAAACATGTTTATTTCATCATGGTTTGGTGTTTCCTATATTGTAACACCACTGTGGGACTATTTACAGGTTTGTAAATATTTTTATATGAAATTTCTGAGTCTGACAACATGGGGTCTGGCATCTTGAAGTAATTCTGATAGTTTAGTCAGCCCCATAATGCAGTCCTTGTCTCTAAAAAATTATGTCATGCATACCTATTTCTTCCCGAAGCTCCTGTCACTGCATTGATTTTACATGCACACACTGCTGTCTTTCAGTCAGTTTTAACTAACATTTCATGACATTCAGTGACTACTTAAAACACAAACAGTGCAAATGCCACAGAACAGACTTTCAATGTACTTTTTACTGCTACTTCTTTTTAGAATGGCTAAACTGCAGTCTTTTGTGAAGCCTGAATTGTACTACTTTGACTCATCTCCCTTTACACCTAACTTCCCTAGCTGTCAAAGTACTTAGGGTAATTTGAGCTGTTACCACCCGTGATTGACAGCCCACAGCAGGAGACTTGACTCATGCACTCTTTCCTTGTTCTAGCCTTTACTTTCTGTATGGGTAGGGAAAAGACCAGGCAGCTGTGACATCGCAGCATGCGTGGGTTTTTAGGAAGGTCATGGAAATGTCAGTTTGGGGAAGAAATTGGCCAGAAAACAACATGTATTCATAGGTGTTGATGACATAAATGAATTGGAAGACTGCAGCAAGCTTTAACAGGGTGGGACAAAAGTTTTTTTGAAAGTAAAACCACCACAGTACAGTAAGGTACTACTCTAGTGGAGAAAAACAGTCAATTTTAAATATTTTACATGCTGTATTGTTTTTATTCATAGCAGGGACAGTAAATAGGGAGAAAAAGTAGATAGAAGTTGAGCATTTAATAACAGAATCCCATTGCTGTCCTTTAATAGATGGTAATTACAACATAACCGGGTGAATTGCATTTTAATGAACCGATCCAACACAGTGCGGCAATTCAACAAGCTATAAAGCAGACATGTAGCCTCCATTCTTGTTTTTCCTGAATACTCCAATACCATTAGAGTAGATATAATGAAATTTTAACTGGACACTGTGCTAGGGGCTGCTGCAGCTTCACTCCATACGTATGTGCTACAGGTTGATGCCAATGCTGCTGATGCTTATGACAATAGGCCTAGGCTGAAAAAAGAGAAGTGTTCAGGCCCAGGGTAACTTTTCAGATGCTACATGACCTGGAAATTGTAAAGCACTACAGGGTGGACAGGGACACATTAAAAGAACTCTGAGCTCTGCCACTCTCAACTCAGAGCCAGAGCCAATTGAAGGGAACCCATCCAAGTGGAAACTAAGGTATGTGTAGCCCTTAGAATTTTAGCTACAGGTACTTTTCAAAGACCAACTGGGGACATGATGGGTGTATCACAGGCATCAGCATCCCTGATCCTCCACCAATTCCTGGATGCTATGCTCATACATGCCAGTGAGCTCATACATGCCAGTGAGCACATATGTTTTCTCCATAGTTCTGAGGAGAAGGCCAACAATATGCAATTGTTCTATCATGTAGCGCACTACTCTGAACTACAGGGTGCCATAGATTGCACTCATGTACACATCAAGGCACCATCTGGTGAGCAGGGTAGAATCTACATTAACAGCAAGGGATACAACGTCATCAACTGTCAAGTCATGTGCAATTCCCAGGGAATTATCTTGAATACATGTTCTGTGAACCCTGGTAGTAATCATGACTCCCATGTCTGGCATATATCACAGCTGTACCAGAAATTTGTTAGGGGGACATCCCACAGGGCCATTTATTGGGGGATGCTGGTTATTCACTGAAACCATGGCTGATGACACCCAGCAGATGTTCACACACACACACTCACACACACACACACACACACACACACACACACACACACACACACACGGAAGAGTGCCATAATGAGGCACATGTGTATGTGTGTGGGCTGCTGAAGTCACAGTTCCGGTGCCTAGAAAAATTTGATGGAGCCCTGTGGTATAATCCCCAGACATATACACAAGTCTTCACAATATGTGCTATGCTACACATTTTGATCTTGCAAAAACACCTGCAGCAGGATAAGCAAGGAAAAGGGACACACAACCCCCAGCAAATGCCTAGGTCACCACAGCCACAGTCCGAGGAGGACTCTGAGGGGGATCCACCAGCTGCTGTGCCTGCAGGCAGACAAAGGCATGCTCAGTATGCCTTTGCTTTGGCTAACAAACATTGCATAGCACATTCACTGACCACCTAGGTTCCTAATACCTTTCTCCTACTCACAGACATATAGCAAAATTGATGCCAGGCAACTCACACAGCCTATACCTCCCCATGTATTGGCTTTGCACTGTTTGCATCAAACAGACTGACCCTGAACTAAAATTGTGTCAACTGCTGTATTTGCAAGGTAAGTCCTGAACCTAGAGTGTATTCTTGAATAATATTATAACATGTCCTTGTATTTTGTAAGTTGGTACAGTAATCAGGTAAATAATGGTCGATTTGTGCAAAAAGTATTTTAAAGTGACAGCAGAGACTTTTATTTTATTCATATGTGTCCATTAGAAAGTAGTAGGCCTCAGGCATCAAAGATTTACACAGTTGTACTTCTGAAAAATACTGACGCTCACTGCATGGCCTCAGTTTACCTTTGTACTGGTAAATCAGTAATGACAGAAGTTAGAAAGTAATGGTACACATTGCATTTTTTACTTCACAACTCTTCCTAAGATCAAACAGGCAATATGCAGAACAAGGAGAGTAACAAGAGCATCATATCCTTGTTTGTACCATAGTAGTTACAACTTTGATCACCCTCAAAAGAACAGGCTATGCTTGTTTGTGACATACCAGTAAATGAACTTGCCCCCCCAAAAAAAATAGCAGTGTACTCTTGCTTGTGCCATAACAGTAACAGAGCTTTGTTCATCCCCAAAAGAGGAATGCACCCTTGTTCATGAAATAACAATAACTCAGGTATGCTCCCCCAAAAGAACAGTATATTTCTGTGTGTGCCACCAGCCCAGCCTTCAGTTGTTGGTAACTGCACGTCATATAATTCCCTGTTGATATTCTCCCACATTTTAAGGCCAATTATATGGAATGGCTTACACATTGCATGCCTCACACTACTGGTCAGATAACTGATAAAGATCCAAGAGACACAGACATGTAAGACAGAGTTGTGTATTTGCAAGCATAATCAAAACAGGCTGTGTGATCACTAAGTGCCCTATATCCCAATATAATACAGAGAATTAAATGTACAAATCACAGCTGATGGTTTGATAGCAGTGAACATTCTGTTGCAGTTGGTTTTGCAAATAATTACTTAAGTTCTTTGCTGTAAAGCTCTTTGTGTGGCAAAGAGGAATAAGGTATACATCATTTTTTTCTGAAACTGCATTGGTTTTAGATCTCAAATCCCAAACTATGTAGAAATATCTGATGTGTACTGTCATTTTCTAGTGTGCATGTCATACATTGATGTTGCTCATTCCACATGTCTCCCTTTCCCCTTTTTTCCTATTTTTCTTGTTTTTAATTCCACTTTTTCACAATTGATTACATAGTGCAAACAGTGGATCCAGATAACAAATATGTTCAGGGTTGGCTGTGCTTATGTGGTTTGCACAAAGCAGGCACAGGAAAAGCCAGACCACCTAGGAAGCAGACAGCCAAAAATAGAAACTGGATGCATTCAATTATTGCTCTTGATCATCCTGAAAACCTGGCCTGGAGTACAAATGGTACTGGATTCTACTACTAGCAGGTTTATGTTAGATACTACTGTCAGAGGTTAGCAATGTGGTTCCCATTTGTGCACTGCTTACCTCCCCACAAACAGGTATATCTCGCATGTGTGTACACTTTGTTAACTATTGTGCAAATCTGCTGCTCACTGTGCATGGACTATGGAACTGTATATATAATGTTGTCATTTCTGTTCATTGTTTACTTCCTTTGCATGACATAAAACTACATGTTGAAACATTGCAAATGAAGGGCAAAATCTAACTATACATCATATATTTACAATACAGCCATGTGTTGGCCATCCACCAACAAGCAGTACAACCCTGGGGTGTCAATATTTTTATCAACCACACAACAAAGTGTAATATGTAATGTTTTGTGCTCTCTCATGGACAGGGCCAGTTGGTGGTGCTCACAACCTTACTCTGCTAAAGTCAAACATCCAACTAGACTCAATAAGGGTACTTGTGTTGTTACACATCTAGGCTTCTAAACAGCCTAGTGTTGTTAGGCTAGTAGCCTGATAAGACACTATGATGCTATGTGTCTTTGCAGCCCTCCCAACTTCTTGTCAGCCACATGGCCTGCTGATGACATCTAACATAAGTTGACCTGCACTCCTGTATAAGTTAAACGTGTGCTGTGCAGCTTGTGTTAAGTACTGTATTCTGTAATCTGTGAACTTAGGTAGGGGTTCTGTTTTTACTTTAGTCAAGTGTGTGTGTGTGTGTGTGTGTGTGTGTGTGTGTGTGTGTGTGTGCGTGTGTGTGTGTTTAGTAAGCAGAATAGGTGTGCTATCCTACAGTTACTTCTCCAATGGCAGGACTTACCAATATTTTGATAGCTGCTCATGCATACACATACATTTCATACAGTCCTGTCTACCTCTTGTCTCCCACATGGCCTGCTGATGTCATGCACTATAAGTGACCTGCAGCCATGTAAATGTCAGACTTGTGTCTTGGTGCTTGTCTTATGTACTGTGTTCTATAGTCTGTATACCTAGGTAGGGGTTCTGTTCTCACTGCAGTCAACTAGGTGTGTGTGTGTGTGTGTGTGTGTGTGTGTGTGTGTGTGTGTGTGTGTCTTTGAGCTGTTACTTGATACTACAGAAAGCATTTTACACCAGCATGTGGGACACTGTTATTACCATATGCTCAACAGATAATGCTGATGTTGCTAGCTATATCAGACTATTACATATGCAGTCATCCCACCAGGGCATGATCAGACACTGGCCTGGAGGCCAGACAGACATCACCTCATCTGATACCAGACAGATTACAGTGACATATCTTTTACTTTATACACATGCATCATGGCATGGTTTGTAGGCCCTGTGTTATCTTGATGAGAAAGCTCTGTGGTCTGTCAAGCTGTTGCATGTGTCTGGTGAGGTACGTGCTAAAGAGAGCATTATACTGTATTACTGTTCTGATGAGATTTGACTACAGTGCTGTCATACACTCTTGAGATCTGAATGTGATGACATGACTTATGATGTGCACCATACGTTTGTACTGGAAATGTATTATAGTGAAAAGTTAGAAAGTAATGAGACACATTACAGTTTCTGACTTCAGAACCCTTACAAGAGAATACACCATAAAGTGGCAAAATGATGATGCTATCCACTTATAACTTTGCAAGGCAAATATAAGTGACAGGTACAATTATCAGTTCAACAACACAAATGGAGCTATATTGAGCACCAATGTAGCTATGCACCCTGTGCATCAGACACAATGCTTCTGTATCTCTGAATTCAAAAGAGAGGAAACATGGATATGGCACAGTTATGTGTGTGTGTGTGTGTGTGTGTGTGTGTGTGTGTGTGTGTGTGTGTGTGTGTGTGTGTGTGTGAATAAGAAAGGAAAAAAGGCAGGCTGAGCCATGCAACTGTTCTACGTATGTTTGTAGGCATCCTCCATATGAAAGTGGCATGTGAGATTCTGTATGAACACAGCTATGTTCAGTGCTAGCTCTACATCTTGATATGTCAGACAGGTGTGTGCCATGCATGGTAGAGTTGTCAGTTCATCATTTTTGACCCCAGCCATAAGAACTGGCTCTGCCAGGAATTGCACTGGCACCTCCATGCCCAAGGTCAGATGCAGTGCTGCTACCTGAATATGACTGATGTCTGCTGGACATGCTCCCTTCACAGGAATGCCCAGGATGATTACTCCATGGCCATCCATGTCTGTGTGTGGACAGCACACTCACCGACAGAGCAGTGGAAGTACTGCCACTATGGGAACATGATCAGTTACTGTAGAATCAAGATGGCTATCAGCAGATGTCGCTGACCTATGCCTATGAGGATGCTGTTCCTCTCCCAGCAGACATTCCAACACAGACATTGCTTGTTCCATGACAGACTTCTCTCAATCCATCACAGACACCCCTTGTCCCAATGTGCTATTCATCCAATCCAGTGAATCAGAGAAATGGTGGAGGCAGTTACTCATGTCAGCCTGTGCCACATCTACAACCCTGAGCATTTGTCTGGAGAACCTTTTCTGAATGTGCCTGTGCCTCTATGATAGTTCTAAATATGTGTTGAGTGGCAAAGGAAGAGACACCTGCACAAGGTGGAGGAGGGACAGCAGGCCCCCTCCAAGCACCCCTATCACTACTCCTGTGTGGTACCTCACTCACACTTTGGCTACAGACAGAGTCAACAGGCACTGAAGCCACAGTAGCCACACTTCCCTGATCAATATCCTAATCCACCACCTGTCCAATATCTGTGGGCTCAGTGGACTGGGTAGGTGTAAGCCTACTGGCTGTGTCCAGGGAAAATGAAGGGAGTAGCTGGATATCAACTTCTGTGTCAGATTTAACCTCTGCACCCCTAACTGTGCCTCATTTTGGCCACCATCATCATTAGTGTCTACTGAGACATTGACATCAAGTGGTACAGGGACCATACTCCCACTGTTATGATCACCTGTGATAAAAAGGAGGAAACACAGAATACATTAATACTTGAAGTACTATGGTGCAATTTATGCTAAACAAGTAACATTGCTGCCACTATTACAGGTAGTACAGAAATATAGACAACAGGCCTAAAATGACACATTATGATATTTCTTTAAATTGATCTGCAATACTGACATAAACTTATTTGAATTACCGTCTACAGGAGGCATATCTTCCTGGATTCCTGACGGTCCTGAAAGAAGTTAAGCAAGAGATAAGGGCAACATCATCACATTTAATACTAAGACACAGTGTAACACATGTACTCCTCTATATATGCATTAACTCTACTTTCAAAAAGAATGAGGCTGACAACCCCAAACTAAGCTTATAACTGTAGCAATCTTCAATCCCCCCAATAAATGTGACACAGAAGTAACATTTATGTCAACTGTTTTGCTATACAACAGTATTCAACTGGTCATATAACAAAGCCTACCTGGAAGCTCCTTTTGGGACGCAGAAGGAGTGGTGCCCACATCAAGGGCATACTGTGGTCCACTCTGCTTTGAGCTCTCATTATGGAGGATATTCACCAGGAACTCTTCAATTGGGGTAGAAGGTGGTTCTGTAGCAGGCTCTCCCTGGTTATCCATTGGTCTCAGGCAAATGCAGCTGTTCACCTCTGTGCAGTGGTAAACATGTCAGCGGCCCTGTCATGCACCTGTTCATAGGTTTGATTGTGGCTGCCCACAGAATTTATGCTGTCAGCAATCTGCTGCAATAATTGTAGGCTGTGTGCCATATTGAGGCAACCCATTCCCAGCAGAAATGCCCCATGTTAGTGGAGAGCATCAATAATTATGTTGTTCTCCACATCACAGAATGGAGGTCTTCATCTCACAGGCATTGTTTGTGTCCTAAAAGACAACAGAATGCTAATGCACATAAGTATCAAATAACTACAAAGCAACTGTTTCCCGATAAAAGAGTAAAGGTAGCTAGTCAGTATTACCCACTGGAAGAATATATAAAACAGTCTACAGACTTGAAATGCTAACAGCAGGCAGGATGCAAAACAAGGAGTGTAGCAAGAGAAACATATCCTTGTTTGTGCCATAGCAGTAACTCAAATGTGCTTCCCACCAAAAGAACAGTCCTTTGAAGTTTGTGACATAACAGTTACTCTTCTTTGCTCCCCCACCCACAAAAGAACAGACAATTGAACCATTTTGCTAATAAGACATCTTTGTAATGCTAAAAGTGTTTTTTAAAGGACCTGCCCCTGAAAAATTTGCACATATTTATCACACAGCATTCTATTTTCATATATTGTCAATCGTGTGTACCTCTGAAATGGCTTGACAAACAAGGCCATGCCATCAGTACAGTTATGACTAATGCATACAGATAAAAGTGTAAAAGCCATTGCTTCACATTATTCATCAATACATTCCAGCATATGCATTAAATAGGTAACAAAATGGGGACATACCTGCTGGAGTTCAATACTCCTCTGTAAAGATATCTTGTGAAAAAATACAATTCTGTGAAGTCCTGCAAACATGTAACAAGTGTCCCCACCATCAGTTTGGCTAGTTACACATTTTTTCTTTTTATAATGGAGTAGATTATTAATGGATTGCATCTGTCTTAGCCTGTGTTTTGGAGATGCTAATTACAGCATAAGCAGCTCAATTGCATGCTAATCAACCAATCTGGTGGAGCTATTCAACAAGTTATATAGCATCCATGTAGACTCCATGTTGTTTTTCCTGCAGATTACAAAAGATGTGGAGGACAGACACAAAGTCTACACATAAAGAATGTTAGGAGCTGCTGCTGCTTTAATCCATTTGTATGTGCTGGAGCCAGTAGGCCTAGGCTAAGATGGAGAAGAGTTTTCAGGCCACATTTAACTTATCACAACATATCTGACATGGGCATTGTAGAGTGCTACAGGGTAGACAGGGACACACTACAGGAACTCTGTGATCTCTGCCAGTCTCAACTTAGAGACAGAGCCTTTACCTCCCCATATATTGACTGTGTACTGCTTGCATCACAGTTATCCCTGAACTAACAGTGTGACAACTGCTGCATTTACAAGGTAATTCCGCATGTACTGTAATGTATAATAATATTATGGCATGTCCTTGTATCTCATCACTAGGTGCAGTAACCAGGTAAAAGGTGGGAGATTTGTACAGAAAGTGTGCCATAACAAAAACTCACTGGTTCTCCCCCCAAAAAGAGAGTCTATGCTTGTTGGTGGCATCCAACCTACCCTTTATTGGTTGGCAACTGCATATGATATTATTCCCAGTTAATATCCTCACACATTTTAAGGTAAATGATATAGACTTGCTTACACACTGCATGTCTCTAGTACTGATCAGATAACTGATGAATGGCCAAGAAACACAGAATGGTAAGACGGGTGCAAGAGATAATCATAATAGGTTGTGTGACCAATAAGTGCACTAACTCTAAATATATTAAATATAATAAATGTACAAATAACAGTTTATGCCTTGATATCAGTGTATATTCAGTTGCACCTGGTTGTCTGAGGAATTACTTCATTTCTTCGCTGCAACGCTGTTTGTGTGGCAAAGATGTACAAGGCACCCATCCTGTTTTCTGAAGGTGCATTGGAGTGAGAGTTTAAATCCAGACCTATGTAGGCATATCTAATATTTTCTGCTGTGTATGTCATAAACTGATTTTCCTCATTTCAACTCTTTCTCTGTTGTTGTTTCTTTTGGGGGGGGGGGAACTTTCTCTGTTTTATGGGGAGGGCAGTGTTTGCACAATGCACCACTTAGCATAAATGTATTTGGCTATACTCATCTGATTTGCATGTAGAGCAGCAGTGCACAGACTGGAGGAATGGATTACCCAGGTAACAGACAGGACCCAGACAGCCACAAACAAACTGGATGCATTAAATTAATATTATTGGACATTGCACAAACACGTTGCCCAGTAATGTGCACTCTTGAGTACGTTTGCAAGATGGTAAGCAATGCACAACATTTTAAATTTTGCAAAATCAAAAAGTGCGCACTGTCCGTAAGCATAATACCTGCAACTTTTGGGAAAACATCATTCTACATTGGTCTTGATCTGTGGTAGGCAGAGCAGGTGTTCGTGGAGAGATTTTGAGATTCTGTGCTCAAAGATACGGTGTCCAGGAGTCCAAAAACTTTGTTGGACTCCTAGTGAATGAGCATGGGCCAAGACTTTTGCAGAGAGACTATTGTGGCTCGGATTACAAGTCAGAGGCATGGAATAGTCTTGCCTGAGTTTTGACCAGTGCTACTGGTACCACCTGCACAGATGACTACTTGTAAGAGTTAAAAGCTGGATATAGTCAGGATTGATATCCATAATGGTATTCTGTTCTGCTCTGTTTTTTCTGCTGCTGTCACAGACCAAGAACTGAATGCATGAACCCATGCTGCTAGATTTACATGGATGCAAGAAGCATGTGGTATGTATGTATCCAAACAGTACTGTTATTGTAGCATTAAAAGTAAAGACACCTTTTTTTGGTTTATTATACAATAACATCAAATTGAGCGTGCATCTCTCAACTGTAACAGGAAAGTATGAATGCATTAGTCTGTAGGCCAAAACAACAGTTCAGTATTAGAGAGTAGTCAGAGGTTGTTGGTTCAAAATCCACACTTAACACTGCTAAGTTTTCATCAGTATTGCAATATAATGTCAGACCTCTAAAGTAGTGGCACCAATGACCTGCTGTAAACTGTATTCAGTACAACTGGAACATGCATATGTGCAATATATACACACAACAAGGATTGCATGGTGCAGTCTATAGTATAGTGTACATCTGTTATGATCTGTGTATTCTTAACAGTACAAACATTAGTTGTTAGGAGTTGGTAGTCTTAAAAGTAAAGGTAAAAGAACAGAGTCAAATAATTGTATCCATGTATTGTATGTCACATATTAAGCTGCTAATGTTCCCTCCTGTTTTTTTTTTACTCCAACTCTTATTTTTTCCACAGTACAACAGGGTAGACCAGCCTCACAGGATCCACCTATCCCCAATCCACTGTCTATGGCACTGAGGCCCAGCACATATGGGAAGCAACCTAGTAGCATTCCCTCTGCTGCCCCTGCACTACCGGGACCCTCAGTTAGTTCTGCGCTGCAAGAATAGGCCAATGGTTCCCTCTGGGAGCAGTGGCAGAGGTGGTGATTTTATCACCCATGATGAATTGCCAGGGTTGGTGCGTAGGACTATATGGCACACAGTTGGTGCATACCTACACCGGATGGAGACACTGCTCTCCATGATTGTACTGAATAATACAAGGAGGTGCAGACATCAGACACTGCAGCCATTGGCACAGACAGGTGACAGTGATGACAGTCCAGTGGGTGTTGACTTCATTCTCACTGTCTCCCAACTTGGCATCCATGGGTTTGCAATGTCCCACCCTCACCCCAACCATAGTGATCACCCACCTCTTGTGTCCTTCACTGTCCCTGTGTCTTGTCTTGTATGTCCTGTCTGTCTGCAATTGCTTCCTCACCTTCCCAACATACCTGACTCATTCATACCTATGTCCCTTCTCTACCATCTCTAACATTCCTTTCTGTCTCTCTCAAAAAAAAAAGAGGCACCTGTCCCAAAAAAAAGTCATCCCATGCACAGCTCTCCATTTGCACACATATCTTCTTTACACATTAGATTCAGTTCAGTTGGGTATACAACCAGATTGTGTTGTTTTCCCCCATCTCTCTGAGGGTGACACTGTAAATTCAGTTAATATTCTGCACATCTAAACTTTTTTACAGTTGAGGAAATGGATAGATATGGGTCTTTCCTACCACCCCCATGCACATTCCTGCCCTCCATTCACTTTGTTCTTCCCCTGCTTGGTCCTCATTTCTTTAAAGCATAATTGCTCTATGGTGTTCATACTGCATGGTAATGGCAAAAAAAAAAAAAAAACGTATAAGCATTAGATAAAGCTGTATTGAAAACAAGTACCATCTAGCCCAAAACTGTATGTATTACTCCATTGAGTGTATGAACATGTGCTACCATAGAGTCTGTTAATTAGCAGGTGTAATTCAGAGACTCCATACCAACTCTCACACTTTATAATTTGGATTTACATGTAAAAGTATGCAAAACTGTTACATAAACCTGGATTTGAACCCAATACATCTGACCCCAAAAAGTAATGCATCGATGCATTAACAGATGGTGCTACAGACTCAGTTGAGCAATAGGTGTGTTTTAGGGTTCCTATTAAATTATCAAAGATGCATTCTTTTGAATGCATCTTGATTGAACTTGAAAGCACAAAAAGGCAAAATAGCGAAACAGCATATAAGCGAATTCTTTCCCTGGGAAAGAAATCACTTGGCCGTTTCACTATTTCCCATTTTCATCACTGTAGTGCAATCTCAGAGTTGGTATATTTAAGTAAGGGGTGTGGGGGCACAGCCCACCACATCGGGGGTGTGGGAGGGCGAAGCCTCCCCCCACTTTATGTAATGTTTTAAACTTTGTTTTTTTTTTTGGTGGAACAGCGATTTTTTTTTCCAAGGGAAAAAAATCGCTGTTCTAAGCATTCAAGATTGTAAGCTTTTGCTTACATGGGGTTGATAAATCGTCATTCGCTTTTTTTAAGCATTCAGTAATTTAACATAAACCCATATTTTAGAGACTGAATAGCAAATGCCAGACTTAACTTCTGTTGCATACACCTGCTGCTTAACCGACTCTCAAACTGCAGGTATTAATTCATTAAATGCAGTGATATGTTCCTTTTTGGGACCAGATGGTACTGGTTCCAAATACAGCTGTAGCTAATACAGTTTGCTAATCTTGTATTAGCGTTGCTTAGTGATGATGTCTGATGCACACCATCAAGTACTAATGCTTTATAAAAATAATTGAATAAATTAAAAATATTACCGTGGATTGTGCAATGATGATTCATACGAAATTAATGGGGAATATGCAACAGTGGTGATATGGGGAGCAGGCAGGGGAAATGCAAAGGGAAATCCTTACTAAACTGTGACAGTTACTATTGATTGTATAAAATACATCTGCTAATTAACTGACTCAGTGGCAGCATGTGTTGATGAATTGTTATTGGAGGCAGATGTTACTGTGTTTAAATACAGGTTAGGTTGTCATTTTTGCATCTATGGATAACACTTTTAAATACATTTACTTATATTGCTATCATTCCACATTGTTTTATGTTGGTGTACGTGTATGATGTGAGCCATTGTGCAATTATGCTTTAAGGAAAAGAAATGGGGAAGACAGGAAAGTGGTGAAATAGGGAGCAAGCAGGGGGAAAAGCAAAGTGAAAGAGAGCAGGAATATGCAGGAGAGATATAGAAATGAACCATAGCTATCCATTTCTTCAACAGTAAAATGTGATCATATATGTAGAATATTAGCTGAATTTGGATTCTCACCTCTTGAGATGGGGTGACCACAAAATAATCTTGTTGTATAGCCAATTATACTGAATCAAGGTTGTCAAGAAGACATGTGTGAAATGGAGAGCTATGTATGGGACATTTTTTTTTTTTTACAAAGAGAAAGGAATGTTGGGGAAGGGACGTAGGCATGTCTGGGTCAGGTAAGTTTGGCAGATGAGAAAGCAATGGCAGACAGACAGGACATTTATTTATTTATTTTATTTTACATTTGTTTACCGGGAAAGTCTGACTGGATATATGTCCATTTTCAGCAGAGGCCCGGGAAGAAAAGCTCCAGAAAGCAGAGTATAAATACATTAGGAACAATAGAAACATTTAGAGATAAGTATAACATGCAGTTTTCAGTAGGGTGACAAACATGGATAAAACATAGTAGACAACATCAAAATCCTGCGGCTTAAATTTTAGACAATAATACACGGAGTTATGGGCTAAGTCCCTTCAGGAATTCACACACTTATTTGAGTATAAGATTGCATTGCTTGGGAGAGTTTGCAGGAACACCTGGTGGTGATTAGTCAGGGTTTAAGCAGGGACACTGCCAATGCTGTTGGAAGTGTAGTTTGAGGCTTTTTTTGAACTGTGTTAAGGAGGATTGGTGAGTAAGTTCGGCAGGTAGCATATTCCAAGTTTTGTCTACTGAGTTGGAGAATAGTGAGTCCCCAGCCACATTTATGCTCTTAGTTACTACAAGACAAGACATAGGGATGGTGAATGACACAAGGTTGGTGAGTACCATGGCTGGGAAATCTAGATCCCATGCACATTGAGCTGGGTGACAATGAGAATCAAGTCCTCACCCACTGGACTATTATCACTGTCACCCAGCTCGATGTGCATGGGATCGATGTGCTGGCTGCAGTACCCAATGTCTGCATCTCCTGGGGGTATTTTGAATCAGGATGGAGAGCAGACACTCCGTCCATCATAGACATCCACCCACAGTGCAGCTCACAATCGTATACACCATCCCTAGCAGTTCTTCTTGGGTGATAATATCACCACCTTTGCCACTGCTCCTGTAGAGAATCACAGGCCTATAGTCTGAGGAAAAACTACCTGAGGGGCAGCAGAGGGGGTGCTGCTGGTTCATGCACCAGACATGCTGGGCAGTGGTGCTGTAGCTGATGGAGTGGGGGCAGGAGTATCCTGTGGGATAGGCCTACCCCATTGTGCTGTGGGTTAAAAAAAAAAACCAACAACAACAAGAATAAAAAAAAAGAGAAAATAAGGGTTGGGGTGAGAGAAAAAAGGAAGAACATTATTAACTGTGTATGTGACATACAAATCATTAATGCAATTATTTACTCGATTCTGTTCCCTTAATTTTAACACTACAAACTCCTAATAAATTTCTTTATTACTTTTAAGACTATCCTGTTCATAACAGTTTCACACTGTAGTACAGATTGTAGCCAGAAATCTGTGATGCATTCATATATTGCCCATATGTGTGCCCCAGTTATACTGATTACAGTTTACAGCAGGCCATTTGTGCCACTGCTATAGAGGTCTGAAGTTACATTGCAATAATGATGTATATTTTGGAAGTGTGGTGTTTGAACCCACAACCACTGAGTACTCTCTAGTACTGTACTGTTGTTTTGTCCTACAGACTATTGCATGTATACTTTCCTTTTACAGATGATAGATGCATGCTCACTGCTATATGAAAATATGGAACTGTTGCTTTTTGCTACAGAGTAAGTAAGGCATGCATATTTTCTTTTACAGTTGAGATATGCATGCTCAGTTTGTTACAACTGTATTAAACAGCAACTAAGCTGTCTTTAACTTTTGATGTTGCAATAACAGTACTTTTCTGATGCATACATACCACATGCTTCCCGCATCCTTGCCAATCATGCAACATGGGATCTGACATTCAAGGCTAACTCTGCGGAAGCTGTGGAAAAAACAGAACACAACAGAATGCCATTATGAATAATAGCCTTGACTATATTCAGCTTTTAACACTTACAATTAGTCATTGTAATTGATACTTACACATAGGATAATAGGATCATATGTGATTAGTAGGCTATCGACCCAGAGGTAATTTCAAGCCTAACCATTTCATCCCAGTGTAATACCACAGATACTCTAGTCAATACCCAGGATTACATTTAGTGATGACTGTCCATGTCCAGGATGGTTGTGGGCTCTATCCCCAGTAAGAATTTATGGTGCCCCATCCACTCATCCAGGTTTCTTTTGAACAGTGCTTGCTGGATTTTGGAATCTGATGGGCATGTACAGTTTCTGAAATTATCCTACAATGAATGGATAATTCCTAAGGTTTGCTTCAGTGTACTTTATGAAATCACATTCACCGTCCATGCTCTGAAGTCTTTCTTCAGTGTCCTGTGTTGTCCACAACTTTTTTTTTTGGAATCTGGTACAAGAATTTAAAGTTTTTTTATAGTATAAAATGAATGTAAATACTTATAAAACACTCCTATTCTTCTCAAACAGTATGGTGTGACAATTTATTGTGAAAGAAAACATTTCAAAAAAAGCTGAAGAAGAAGAAGAAGTTATGAGTCATGAAAATATGACAGAGGAGAGCCTGATAGTTAACACTGTTGCATCAGGGCGGTCTGAAAGGTTTGGAATGAATGATTAGTGTGAAGGAATTGTTATAATTATGCAGTAGAGTGTAATTGTTGAAAAGGAGTTTTGAGGCTTGGATGGAGAAGCAGTAAAGGAGAAAAATAGTTATGGGTCTGAGAAAAGTAGCTTAACATACAAATGAGGGGGCATGCTCTGTAATGGGTGAAAGAAAGAAAGACTAAACGAAGGGACTGAGAACAATGTTATGCAGCTGCAGTAAGTAAATACAGAGGATTACAACAATTAAATGTAATAACAGAAAGGAATGTGGGAATGTGCTGAAAGAGACATATTGTGAGGATTAAAGTAAGGAATGAACAGCAGATAAGCAGATACTTTATACCAGACAATGCTATTGGTACTGGAGACTGCAGAAAGAAGTATGGAGGAAGAAAGATTATGTAGATACAACAAAGAAAAAGGTAAAAGGTCACAGGTGGTAAATGCATTGGTGGATGCATGGCTTTACTGCAAAAATTACATGTTGCAATGACTTTCACAACAATGTACTGTATTGTCAGAGCCAGTGGAGTGCTTTGGGGAATTTTCTCCTTTTTGTCACTGTGGTTTAACTCTGGAATTGGTATATATAATTTATGGGGTCGTGAGAGCAGATCCCAACACACGGGGGATGCAGCAGGGCTTGCTACCAATTGCAAAATATTTTTTGTGTGTATTTCTTGTGTTTTAGACTGATGTCTTTTGATATTCATCTTTCAGATACTGGTATGTCAAAAGAGCATGCTTCAATTTCCTTTAGATAAATCATGAAAATGTATAAAGAAATGAATGTGAAAGAATAGGTTTAGAAGGTAAAAAATATAAACTTGATGAAAGAAGTAGGAAAAAAATAGAAAAGAGGGAATTCAAGGAAGTGATAAAGGAAGGGAGAGATGAGTCTGCACCAAGTCCGGATAGATTAGGGTATGGATTTTAAAAGTAGGTAGAATTTGATAAGGAAGTGCTGCTGGAGATTTTGAATGAGTTGAATGAGAAAAAGATCAAAGTAGAGGAACCCTATATGGGAGTGGTACAATAAAACCATTTGAAAAAAAGTTGGATGGACAGGAAATAAAGAATATGCAGCTGGTAATATAAGGTAACACTGATTATAACATTTATAAGAATAATTTTAAAAAGATTAATGAATAGTTTGGAGGAAGTGCTAGAGGGAATTTATGGAATTAAAGGGAAGAGGATAAATTAAATGTCAATGATGGTATAAGAGGTAATGTATAGGGGTTCCTGTCATAAGAACAGAGACGCATTATGTCAAATGTGTCTTTGTCGAACTGTAAATTATGAAAATGCAAAATGATGAAGCAGCTTTTAAGTAAATTCTTTCCCTGGGAAAGAAGTCGCTTGGCCACTTCTGCCACTTTGCCATTTTCTGCACTGTAGTGCGATCTCAGAGTTGGCATATTTAAGTAGGGGGGTGTCGGGGGCATGGCCCTCCACATGGGGGTGTGGGGGGGGACAAAGCCCTGCACTTAAAATAGTGCTTAGTGTTTTTTTTTTTTGGGAACAGCGAATATTTTCCCTGGGAAAAAATTTGCTGTTCTGGCTGTTTACTCTTTTTTCTTTTCATTCTTTCGTGGTTGATATAACAGTGTTCGCTCTTTTGAGCATTTGTTGTTTAACATAGACCTGTGTATAGCATAATGTAGAATAAGAATGAAGGAAGACTTGTAACATGTGATATGGCTAAAGTATTTGATTGTGTTGATCATAGATAGTATATAAAAATCATATGTTTTATATGTTTCAGTGACGGTGAAGAGATGGATAAGAAAAAATAAAACAAACAAAAAAAGGAGTGAAAGAAGGATGCTTATTTAGTATGAGGCTATTTGTTATGCTTATGAATTTGGTGATTAAAATCTGAAGATAAATGTTGGGATGGAAAGTTAATGAAGGGGTAAAAGTTCTGTTAATATTGACTTACATATATGATTTACTATAATATAGAAGAATAGATGGCTAAAAGGAGCCATCATAAAGACAAACATTTAATTGGATAAGGATGGGATACAGTTGCATAAATGGTATGTATTTTTTTAAGTAATAAAGACTGGGAGTATATCTTACAAATATGGAGCTTAATTTGCTAGGCATTAGTCTGGGAAATTATTGTACAGCAATAGAGCAATGGAGGGAAATTTTAGAAACGATACATTAACAGAATGGTGAAAAGTATTTCAGTTATCATCAAGAAAGAGAATGCATATGTTAAATACACATGTTTTAAGGATGTTGGCTTTTTTATGTAGTATTTTCATATTTCCTAGTTGCATGGAAAGTGAGTTATTAGGAGTGTTCTACTTTTTGTGTGGAACAAGGTGGAGTACAGTTTAGACACGTATTGTTTATAATACTATGGCAAGAGGAGGATTAAATTAAAAAATATACTTTTTTGGCTTCAGTATATTTGTAATGCAGCTTAAAAAAATATATGAAAAAAGTAAGTAGTAGGACCATTATTACTTAAAGGCTATAAAGATGTGTGAAAGGGTGATTTTATAAAAGGGAAATTAGCTATTGAAAGTTTTTCAGGGGAAAATATGTAAAAAGATAAAATGTGGAAAATTGAAGCGGATAAGTTTAGACTAAAAGAATTCGTATAAAAAGTTTTTGAGGAAAATAATTGTATTAATTCCTATGAAAATGAATGTTGAATGTAAAGCTATAGGGAATGACAAAAATATTTGACCTTAATTTTGAAGTAAGTGATTTTCAATACTAATTGTCGTTAAATAAATTACCAGTAAAGGGGAACCTGGTACAACAAAGAGGGCAGAATGTGTCATTTTTGAAATGTTGAAGAAACATCAGAGTATGTTTTTGTATACTGTAAATACATAAGGGTTTTTGGAATTTGTTCCAGTGTACTTATAATTAAGATTTTTTGGAAGTATTGGCATGGATATGATATTTTATGGGAAATATAGTTTTAAAAATAAGACATTGACAAATTGGATAAAATATTTTATTCCTATCTTGAGGTTATGCAAAAGAAAGTACCAAGAACTATTGTATAGCAAAAAAGAAAGATGATGAAGAAGTAATAAGTGAAATAAAAAATGGTTATGTCTGAAAATGTAAGGCGGTTGAAAATTAAATATTTGTAATAACCAGTGTATAAAGTGCAAAGAAAACGATTACTTACAAAGCGAATATAAGACTTCTTAGCCAAAAGCTGGCTCTGTTCTTGCTCAATACCAGAATAAACTATATCCCTAATGTGAACAAATACCTATCCATACCTTATATGTCCTTACTCTCCCTCCTTCACTCATATCCTTACTTCTTCTATTTTGTCTCCCCTGGCATTTTCATTAAACATACCATAAACCTGCTGTTTTCTCACTTTGTATTACAATTTCTGTTTGTATTATATACACTTACCTTTAATTTCTCTATAAAGTGGCTAAAATTTCTTTAACTATTAAATTATTGGCATATAACTTGTATCTATTCTTAATCTATGTTATCATATCATGTCTAATTTGAATTAATTATTAAAACTGTATTTGTTTTTTGTTTTTGTATTATTTTAAAGACTGTAAAATGATTGTTCTTAAAATGTTTTGCAGTACTTTGAAGTTTTTCTTCCAGGCCTCCTACCCAATCATACGTTCCAGGTAATCAAATGTCAATAAATAAAGAAATGAAAATCTTTGAAATAAAGCAACCCCTACTTTTTTCAGTAAGTGTCATGGGATCTTTGCCATCCACTTGAGCTACTATCACCTTGTGCAGGTGAGACCTTGGTTTAACATCTCATCTGAAAGACAGCACATTTACGGTTGCAGCTTCCACCTTATGCTGAGCTACAGTTTCAGTATCAGTGAGCAGACTACTTCTGAGACGGGTATGAATTGAACTGAGCTAAGTCCATTAAGACTGACATTACAGTTTCTGAAAGATTGTAAAGTCCTTGCATATAACTCAATTGCAAAAAAAAAAAGTTGACTGTACCAAATCTCCCAGGAATAAACCCACATGAGATGGTAAAACAGTGATTGAAAGTAGTCTGTCAGTTGCTGTGACAGTACTTTTGCATACAAGCTAACATCCACATTTAACAAATAATCATATGTATAATTAGTGACCTCAGGGGGTCCTTGTCATGTTTAGGAATGATAATGATTATCAACATTTGAGAGGAGTGATTAATATGACCAAGCCTCTGATAGAAACAAAAAAGGTATTTCAGGTTCAAGGTTAGCAGATCTTTAAATTTCATTAATATAACTGCACAAGGCCATCTAATCCTGGAACTTTGCCATGAGGACATGACAATAGAGCTTTCTTAAACTCCTACAAGCTAATTGGGACCTCAGAGGAGTATATCTGATCACTAGATAACTACAGCCATTCATCAGAATCCAGAAAAGTCTAGAGTGCTATCCCAGAAAATACTCATACCTCTGAATAAAGTTTCTCACAGTAATGTAAAACAGTACATCATTGATTTAACAGCCTTTTTCCAAGTTATTATAATCCCTACACCTTTTGAATGAATAGCAGCTATAAATGATTATTAGAGCTTCTTTCTGTTCCTATGTGCCAATAGTTTACTCTGTCTGCACCCTTTAGCCCTGGGCTGGAACTTATGGTCACTCTCACTGTATACAGCCTTGATTTCTACAGTTTCCTAACACTTATTTATTTATTTTGTAAAGCATTATACATTTTTTTATCTCTAAATCTGTCTCTTAATATTTGTCCCACATTTGATTGACCCAGTTCTCCAGTTTATGAATATCCTTATTCAATAATGCAATATCTCAGACTAAATTTTAAATGGGTTTACTGTAAGTGTCTGTGTGCTAGTAGCTAGGGACACATTTGTTGTAAATGGCAAGTGTCCTGTCTCCCATTAGGCATATTCAGCTTAATGGTCTAGTTCTTCCATTACCCAATCCTTCTGAACTGCATAACAGTAACAGAGCCCAACCACTAGCCCTAAAAATTCTACCTAGCCTCTAAGCCTAATCTGAATCCTCACTATCTATCCCTAACTATAACACTGCCATACCTCACCACAACTCTAAAGTCCTTTGTCAATCCTTAAATCTGAAGTTCCCAGTTGTTCCATAAACCTTAAACTCTATTTCCCCTCTGTAAACCTAAAGTCCCTGATGATTCCCAAAACCTAAAGCCCTTCTTCCTGTTCCCTAGGCTTAAATCCCACTCCCAATTGCAACCTGAAAACCTAAGTGATACTGTCATCCCCTCCATCTCTCCCCATAAGCTGCCACAATTACCTTGCTCGAACTTGGCCACTTTTTCAGGCAAAATGTGACAACTCCAGTCTCTCTTTCTCTCTCTCTCTCTCTCTCTCTCTCTCTCTCTCTCTCTCTCTGCATAGCTGCTACATCTTGCCCAAGTTTATAATCAGGTTTGAGTGGGAACAGTGGCCATGGGACATTGACAGCCTGAGACTTGAGCACTTGTAGTAGACATGTTTTACATAGCTCTTTCAATGCCAGTTTAACTGCTTCCCTCCAATGGGGCTCTTGAGTCTGTACTCAGTGTTCATGGCCTAAACTTAAACAAAATAAGTTATTGCCTTAAAAATGCAAGCAAATGTTTTATCTCTAGAACTATAAGTTTTACTAGAAAACTGTAAATTGCAAACTATTCAGCTCAAAGTAGCCTTTACAGTGCGTGTATTTATTTGATTCTAGGTCTTAAACTGGATTTTATAAGCCACAATAATCACAGTGAACATGAATTATGTAATATTGTATAAACAGCTTATGATATCTCTGTAACCATTCAAGGAACACACATACTGCCAGCAGCATTTTATTCATACAGCTGTGAGCTTTCATGAGGCTAAGCAGTTCTATATGTCACTTCAGTGCTGAGATATTTAGATAAAAAATAAAATTATTACAATACAAATGAATACTATACAAATAATATTTAATATTTTTTATCTGCAGTAGGCAAGGGTCAAATATCAATACAGTTGTATTTGTCATTGTGCAAGCTTTGAGATGAAATCTTCTAATGCCTTGTAAGTGGCATGGTTTCAGAATTATAATTGCAAATATGAACAAAGAATATTTGGTGCCTAGAAGCATCAGTAGGATGTAACTGCAGAAACGCCTGGAGGCATTACTTAGCTGTAATGACTTGAGAGAATTCCCCAAATCTGGATAGGTATATTGTTAATGGATTAAGCTTTCTTTAGTGCTAGATCTTCTTCTGTAGAAACAAGACTATCTCAGGGTCTCATCACAAACACATCTAAGCTCTATGAGCAGCATTCCCCTTGACAGAAGGGTCTGATGATGAGACCAAGTGACAGTCGCCTGATCCACAAGAAGTGCCATAATGATGTCTGTGTTGACTGTGTCAGCAGCTAAGCCCTTGGAGAGTGAAAAACGTCCTACTAGAGGAGCCACCAATTGGAGTGAAAATTAGTATAAAGGTCTTCCTAGGGATACAGTTTTCTCTAAAGCTCAAAGACCAGATATAAATGTATGTTTGACTATTAAATTTCCATGCTCTGGTGCATTTCTAATATGATGGGCATATCCTGTATCCCTGCTCATTGATATATTGAATTTGCCTGCCTAATATGTTAGGAAGACCTCCTGCAGTCAGTCTCCACTTGTCTGAAAAAAATTGCAAAGAATTTGTGGTCCTCTCTGTTAAGACAATACACTAACCACAACGCAAGTAAACATGCTGATGTATTAAACTTCTCCAGGACTCACTTTCAATTATTATGCACAGTTGTGTCTATTAATGACCATCCAAAGGAGTTACTAAGAGAACTGCATACCCCTGGCCTTGACAGCTTGCTTAAACTGTGCATCATCAGTCCGTCTCACCATTTATCTAATACTCTTGCAAATGCATGTTTTTGGCAGATTTATACTCTTGCCATAAGATGACCTTGGCTTTAATAGTTTTAAACCAGTTATCTGAGATCTTTTTTTAGTGAGCAACTGAAAATCCTAAAATCAACATAAGAGAAATTAGCCATGTTAACTATTAATAGCAGAACACTCAATATAATATAATATAATATAATATAATAGGCTGTACAGTGACCTGTCTAAAGATCAATGCAATAACCAGATCACTCATTCGTTGCTGCAGTGTATTCAAAGTTACTCCTTATTGAAATTTCAGCACTCAAAATGCTGGGTGCTGACAAGCAAAAAATAAATAAATAAATAAAAGCTAGAAAACACAGAGAACAGCAGATCTCGAAAATCAGTTTTCTCCATTAAATTTCTTTTTGTAGGGGAGGGGAGTAAGCCAGCCCTGCTCCCCCTAAACTTATATATACCAACTCCGAGATTGCCATAGCTTGGAGAAAAAGGAATATTCCGAGAAATAGCATTTTGGACTTAGTACATGTAAATCTGCCCTTTCGGCCATTCAGTCTCCATATTTCAGGACTTGCTGTAGCATATCCTGACATAGCAAATGGTTACCATTCAGCATTCCTGACACACAATCAGTTGACCCCAGTAAAGAGTGAACTTCTGTAGCCTTAAGTTAGTACAGGCATCCACATTTTGTAACTCAAAGTAGCCACATTTTGGCAAAAAGTACAAGTATCCTTAAATTTAAACTAAGTAGACTTATTTCTTTGTTGTCTTAGGTAGCTTGACATTTTTTTTTTGTTTTCAGTGCTGGTTAATATACTTCTCAATAACCCTAACTTTGCTGTTTCAAGTTGGGTGACTGTACTTTTCATGGAATGTAGGCTTTCACTTATCTTCATTAAAATAACTTCCATATTTTCTCTCTGGGTATCGCTATCAGCTAACATTTCAAATTCTGTCTTTGTAGATCATCCCTATTTGTAGATCATCAGGAACGTATTGCCCTGAAGAGATCTTCCTAGGTAAAGACTAAACCTCCCTGCCTTGGACCTGACAAGCTAGGGCTAAATATCTGATGACTGCTCACTTTTGGTCACCTTGGAAGGCACTGCTGCACATTTTCCCAGGCCTGTAATTATTTTCCAGTTGTTGATGGCTCCAGATTATTATTTTTTTTTTAAGGGGGGAGAAGATACTTTTATTTCTAATCTCAATTAATACCTTCTCACTCAATAAACTTTCCTGCAAGAAATGCATTGTAGTGCCTGGGGTTAGGAAGGCATGATTAGAGTTCTTCCATTTAATAATAAGATGAGCTGCATTATAAAAACAGAAAGGCAGCCTGTTCTTGTAACATGAAGACTGCCAGTCGCTTACTGCCTTTAACAGCAACATCCTAGAATAGTGTGACATGGTCGAGAATACATGATGGCTGCCTTCCTGTGAACACTGCTGTTACTCAGCTCTAACTGGGATCCAAAATTAAACTAACCAGTTTTGGTACTGAGCTCATGTAATCTCATAAAATGTAACCAATCTACCAAATGGAATCTATTTTTTGGTTACAATAAGTTCACAAGAAGCAAATTCGACAATTAAAAAGAGAAAGATTACTTTTTTTGTTATTGATGTGGTGTTTCAGAATGCTAGGGGTAGACCACGGGAAGACTTGATTGAATACAAGGAAATGTTGCGGCAATTGAAATTAAATGTTAATGTCCTCCTAGGTCTTAATGACTATATATCTATTGCCAGTGTATTGAGTTTAAAATCCTATAAATTGTGAAAGGAGAAGGGAATAATGTATAAGTTTTTATTGTTTTAATGACAATATGCTGGGATGTAAATGTTTTTTTTTTAATTGAGAATTATGAATTCATTAATTCATTATATAATTGTTTTATTACACCTAATTATGTGTAGCATAAATATATTGTCAATTTGTAGAAATATAAGGGATTCTGAAGAAGTCATTGGGTACAATCTGATGAAAGTGCTTAGAGTTCTTTTTATCCTGTTTCCAGTGGTTGGCATTTTTGTTTTGTGGTTCCTAGTGCAATTTCGTGTTGTGGTGACTTAAACACCAGAAGGAAACGTTAAATGCCTGCAGAATATTCAACAGAAAATCGTCGATCTTGCAGCAAGCTCCTTATGAAACATTATTATAAGAGGTATCCCAGAGCAGATTGAACAACCAAAATTACTGGATTCAGTTTACCAAATCTTAGGCTCCTTGCTGGAAAACCCACCCAGAGCAAAACACATAATCATTGAGAGAGTTCATCATGCTTCCTGTTCTTTCACAAATGTGGGTAAACTGAGACAAGTATACTTTAAATTTTTCAACTATCAAGATGTCTACAAAATCCTCTTTACAGCAAAGAAAAAGAAGCTTCTCATTTGGAATGGAAACAAATTTTTTTTTTACGCAAGACCTCCCAATACAGATAAAATTAGAGAGACAGAAACCTCTCCCTATTCTGTGCATATCTCATACAAAATCAAGTTCCAGATGAAATACCCCAATACCTTACTGTTCCAACATAAAGGTATTAAGTTTACAATGTCTACTGTCCAGGAAGCAAGGAACACTTTTCTTAATGCATTTAATGATATACCTGATGTGGATGCTGCCAAATGATGATTGTCTCCTGGTTTGCTGTCATCTTTTTGAGTTCACTGTGATTTTGGCTTCATATCCAGGTTGGTAATATGTGATACTCTTTCTGATCCATATCTGAGAATCCCTATCCACTTGATGAGGCTAGAATTGCATGAAGTAAGTTCGCAGTCAGTCATTTGTCTTGATCGCCTTTCTCCTCTTCAAGCATAAAAATCAGGGTGACAACTTCCTACAATGGCTTACTAGAATCATTGCTTAATTTTTCCAGACTTCTTTATTTTCTTTAAGTGACACCCATGGCCGGCATTAGGCATAGGCCAACTAGGCAGCCGCATAGGGTGCCGCTCTACTAGGGGCACTTTTCCAGTATTTATTTGGTGTAGGTAGACCAGGATGGGGGCAACAGGTGGTGTGGTGGGGGGCACCATGGAGCCCTTTTGCCTAGGACACAAGTTGACCTAAGGCTGCTCCTGACACCATCAATTATATAGTTGCTCAACTGCTTTAGTGCCACCCAATACTGAAACAGTGATGACTTTGTTCTGCAATTGACTGCAGAAATGGAGTTTCAGTCATCTGAAATGGTAAATACTGTATTTCTTTATTCTTTCTTTATGCTTTCAAATCTGGGCATATCTGATTCTATGGCATGGGGAAGGATAGCTTATCTGGGAGCTATATGTGATGGTAGTTTGGTTTGCTTCTTGATGGATCACCTAACATTATATTACCATTGCTAACTGTTCTTCAGGCTTTACTGAATGTGTAGAAGTAGTTTTGCTTTGAATCCGTTGCTGATTTTCTTTGTTTTTATTGAACCTGGTGAACAAGGTTATTTGAGATAAGGGACTGACCTAGAGTGATGTCCACATACAGTCCTGATCATAATGATCAATCCAGCTTGGGTGGAAGGTTTCTTGAAAATAAATAAAAAAAGGGAAATAGGAAAAAGGAAAGAAAGTGGACAAATGAAAAAGAAAGGCTATTGGAAAGCTGTTGAGATTCTACTTGATGTACAGAGTAATGGCTAGTAGGATAAATAAGTCAATAACTTTATCTGATAATTGTCTTGGTAGTGTTTGAAGATTGCCAATGCTCTATGTCTGTAACTCATACATGACAGCTTATAGTACTACAGAATAGTTATGCGAAGTGTGTTATGATATAAAATACATTGTTGTCTTCTCAGATTTATGAATTGCATAAGCATCTTATGGTTTGTCTCCTTCTATGCTTTACATAGCACACACTCCTTTTTTTGGACTGAAATAATTGACATGACTGTGTTTTTTGTAAACTTTTCATAAAATGCTCTGAAATGCATCTTACTTGATTAAATTAGCATGTTATACCAAATATTTCAAATAATTTACTTTGTTAAACAGCTAAGGTCCCTTATTTATTTTTAAGTGTGTTTGTATTTACTGGGTCCAGTAACAGATTAGGAGACCAATGTTTAGTTGCACAGCTATTCAAGTGGCTTATTTGAATATCTCAGAATTGCTATTCACATAAATACCCTTTTCATTAATATACTCCTTTTGTACTGTTTTTATTTCCAAAGCATCTGTTGTTGTCTACCTATTTTTAGCTCTCTACCTTATGTCTATTTTCTTCAAGTACCTAGTGAGAGCTAAGTGAAAAGGAATAAGTAGGTTAGGAGTGCTATGCTATTTATAATCTATTTGCATGATGTTTTATTATTTAAATTACATGATACACAAGAAATTCTTACTAGAGACCTACTGTTTTTATATTCACTTCCTATTTTTCCTACCTTGTATCTGTTTGCTACTCTACTATTCTCTTCCGGGCTTAGTAGTTAGTGGTTTAGGCACAGGGTAAAAGCAGAAAGAAATAAGTGCTACCTACCATCAATCTTAAATAAATGCCCTTCCTCCATGGTCTCTAAAATAATTACGGTTAAGTTTGTCTTTCCTTATTATTATTTGACTATAAGGCTCTATTATGTGGATTATTGATTCATGGAATGTCAAGGGGATCCAGTTAGATAAAAAGAAAAAAATATTCTTTCATCTAGCTTTTAAATCTAAAGCAAATCTAATATTTATACAAGAAACACATATGCTACCTGAACAATGAAAACACGATCTGGGGAAAAAGTGGATTAAAACAATTAGTGTAGCTGCTAAAAAATCTAATAGTGTAGGTGGTGTAATCATTATTAAAAATACTTTTAAGGATAGAATTTTACACTGTGATGTCAACCCAAAAGAGAGATGGAATTACATAACAGTTAATTGCCCTTACTTTGACAAACCTATTTTATTATTAAATTTATATGCCTCATGTGCTAGACAACAAGAATTCATAATGGTGGGGAGGCGGAGCCTGAATGGCTAACTGAAAGCAGCAGTTTTATAGAGCTCCATATAACTAGTTAAGACAGGAAAAATATTCTTTTTTTTTTTCTTCAAAGTATAAAATCTTATAGATAAAGGACTAATTTACATAATTAGAAACTTTGGTGAAGTTTTACAAATAATTTCCTGTCAAAAAACTTGGAGATATATTCACTAGTTAAAATGAGCAACTCAAGGAATTCTCACCAGGATGATGCCTTAAAGAAGGAACTACAACAGATGACGTCTGGACAGACGTCAAAAAGAAAAAGCAAATGACTGATACTGTTACAGCCAAATCTTTCAAAGCATCTGCTATGATATGAATGGTTTTAACATTACTTTAAAAGACCAATTTTGCTGCTTGGAATTTTAAAACAAAGGTAACTAACTACTGGAATCTTTATCTATAGTTTTTGAAAAAAGATGACACATGAGAATTTTCACATTACCTCAGGTATGTAAAACAGGGTACTTTTCTTTCACAGAAGGAGGGTTACATAGCACATAAAATATTTACATTGTTAATCAGCATACGTAGTATATGTGTGTTTTCTCTTACTTTTCTTTATTTATTTCTCTCTCTCTCGTCTCTCTTTCTCATTATTTGTTTTTAACTGCATTTTGTCTCCCTTTCTAAATTCCCTTCTTTATACTATACTAATATAGTCTGCATATATTTAATAACTCACTACCTACACAAAGATAAATAATAGCCTAAAATAATCTAGTTATAAGTTAGACTAATTGGAAAAGTTGTTGTTGTCTTTCGGCTTTTCCCGGTTAGGGGTCGCCACAGGGGAACTCCGGTCCGCTAATGATTGGTGGTAGATTTTTATGAATGTCGAGGTGCCAGCTCGATGTTCAACCTTCCACGAAGGTATGCCCATTTATACATGTCTTTTGAATGCCCACCCAACCATGGGTAGGACATGCAGACTCCACACAGAAGGCACTCCCTGCACTCCAGCCAAGAATCAAGTGAACTTAATTGTTATTACAACAGTTATTAGATTAATGATAGACACTGTTATGCTTATTGGGTTTGGGGACATGCTTGTGATTAACTCTGAAATGTTCTGTTTATGTACATATGTCCTTTGAATTATTTCCTTTTAGTATTAACTAATATATATTTAAAAAAAAGGGGGGAAAAATGTACTGTTGGTTAAGAAGTGAAGCTTTCTTTACATTCTATTTGCCTCATGAACTATTTCATTGCCATAGTAACAGTACACAACTGCAGCAGTTTCTAAGGGCACTGTGGACCTGTGAAGTGCATTTAGCCCCACAGATAACTAATACCAAGAAAAAAATGGTGTTTAGTTATTAAAATGAAATACAACGTAAGCAAGGTAAAATAAATACATAATAGGACTATTTGTAAATTTGGTACTTTTCCATTATCTGGGCAACACTTCGAATGAGCACTATATAACCTGCAAAAAATTGTGTACCGCTTGGCTGCATTTTTCTCTGGTGGTACATTTTTTTAGTAGCTTTGAATGCTTTCTGCTGTTATATGGATGTTATCAGCAAAATTCTATTTATGTTAAGATGAATGTCTTAAAATAATTTTGTTTCAGAGGAAAACTGTACATTATCATGCAACCTCAATTCTACAGCCGTACTATGGTACTGTTTTCCTCTTGCCATGCCTTTTACTGCTGACGACCCAAACTTTGATACTATTTAATGCAAGTGTGTAAAGAAATGAGCAGTTAGTCTCTTACAGGCTGTGTTTCATTTGTGATGTATTCGAAAGCAACTGAATATCCAAATAATAGCTGATTTTATACTGGCTACTAATACTGACTACTAAGTGTTAAGACTGTTGCTTGCCAGTAAGAAGTACAAGTACCTAAAAGCATGTGCATTTCACCTTCTACTTGTCATGCTTCATTGTTCCATGTGTTTACATTCATTGTATGGCTAAACAATAGTGTTTTATCACTCAGTACCGTCTCATTTCACAGCATTTAATTTATTGGACTGGCGTAAATTATTTTTTTTATTACTCGACAGTGCTTGATTTTTCACTGCATTGAAGTAAATCGGAATGGTGTAATATTAGTGCATAGTTATTCAGCATCAGGTTTATGTACTGTTAATGAGATAACTTTTCTAGGAAAATCTGCTAATATCGAACTGAAAAATAGGTTATGACTTGTCAAAGCCTATAAATCAGCATGGTACGCAAGCAGCTGTTATCAACTACCACTGAATTGTGAAAATACAAATTCTTACATGCCGTAAAGAAGAACCACATTTTGACATGTACATTTCGGCTATGTACCAGTGTTCAACAAAAGGGGGAGGTTAGAGTTAAAAAAGGTAATTAAGGGTATCTCATTATGTTACAGAGGTAATAGAGGTGAATGTATTAGACCTGCACAATAAAACAAAACATCAGCAACAGAAATGTTTAGTCTTGTACAATATATGTGTGCATTGGAAGCATAAGAAAATGTAACTTCCTGCTTGCACTTCGTAGTCTCAGCAATTAAGAATAAATGTTGATTGACGTTGTCATTTCCCTGTTCCTCTTAATAGAGTGAATCAGAAATGTATATGAAAATGAAATACACGGACTTCTACTTAGAGAGAACAACAGGACTTCAAATACAATATTCAAAGCACTCATTTGAAGTGTTGCCCCGATAACGAAAAAGTACCGTAAATGTTTATGATTTATCCACATTGGACTACACATTCCTGGAAACATAACTGAAATGTCCCCAAACAACATGTACACTTTAATGTAGCTGCTTGATTAAAAAGTATTACTCAGTTTAACATGCTGACTTCACATGCTGTCTGCACTGTAAAAGTTACATTTTATATGTTACTTGAAACTGACAGTCTCTAGAGCACAGAAAAAGATACATATTACTTTTTGCAACATGTTATCTTTGCAGTTCCCTCACACTCTGTATGCACACTTGGCAACTGATAGCTATTCATTTAAAATATCAGTTTAAATATTAAATGTGTCCTTGAAATGCTATTGACATTTTGACAAAATATAGTCTGAACTGAAAAATGAATGAGTTGAAAGAAGTGAAGTAATGCATAGATTTCAAAGACAGTTCTTGACACTACAGTATAAGTAGAAATGTATACACATAAGGAAGAATTGAAATGTTTTATTCTTTCAGTTGTAATAGCTTACTGTCAACATTTTGCTATATCAGAAAGATTAAAGAGCTAGGAAATTACTATTATATATCTTTATAATGTTTATTAGACAGATGTTAGACTCTGCTTTGTTTAATGAATTGTGACTCATGTTTATGAGGAAAAGTGGACTCAAATAGATGTTATTACAATAGTTATTAGATTAACCCAGCCACTGGGGATGCACAAGCCAGTGCATTTCTTTGTGCTGGTCCCAAGCCCGGATAAATGGGGAGGGTTGCGTCAAGAAGGGCATCCGGCGTAAAACCTCTGCCAAATTACTGATGCGGAGAACATTTCATATTTACATACCAGATCGGTCGAGGCCCGGGTTAACAATGACCGCCACCAGTACTGTTAGCCAACAGGGTGCTGACGGAAATTGGGCTACTGTTGGCCGAAGAAGAAGAGGAGGGGGAAGGCATGCCTGAAGGCAGGAAGAGAGGAGGAAGGTTAGAAGTGTAGTACTGAGTGTAGGAACTTTGAATGTTGGCAGTATGACTGGTATAGGGAGAGAGCTAGCTGATATGATGGAGAGAAGGAAGGTTGATATATTGTGCGTACAAGGGACCAGATGGAAGGGAAGTAAGGCCAAGTGTATAGGAGGCGGGTTCAAATTGTTCTATCATAGTGTGGATGGGAGAAGAAATGGGGTAGGGGTTATCCTAATGGAACAGTATGCCAAGAGTGTTTTGGAGGTGAATAGAGTGTCTGATAGAGTGATGTTTATGAAGCTTGAAATTGATGGTGTAATGGTGAATGTTGTTAGTGCATATGCTCCACAAGTTGGGTGTGGGATGGATGAGAAAGAAAAATTTTGGAGTGAGTTGGATGAAGTGGTGGTGAGTGTACCCAAGGGTGAGAGACTAGTGATTGGAGCGGACTTCAATGGGCATGTTGGTGAAGTGAACAGAGGGGATGAGGAAGTGATGGTTAAGTATGGTGTTAAGGAGAGGAATGCAGAAGGTCAGATGATTGTGGATTTTGCGAAAAGGATGGACATGGCTGTGGTGAATACGTATTTTAAGAAGAGGGAGGAGCATAGGGTGATGTACAAGAGTGGAGGAAGATGCACACAGGTGGATTATATCCTATGTAGGAGGGCCAGTCTGAAGGAGACTAGAGACTGTAAAGTGGTGACTGGGGAAAGTGTAGTTAGGCAGCATAGAATGGTGGTCTGTAGGATTACGTTGGTGATCAAGAAGAGGAGGAGGAGTGTGAAAGCAGTGCCAAGGATTAAATGGTGGAAGTTAAAAAACGGTGATTGTGAGGTGGAGTTCAGGGAAGAGTTAAGACAGGCACTGGGAGGCAATGAAGAGTTACCGAATAGCTGGGTAACTACAGCAGAGCTAGTAAGGGAGACTGATAGGAAGGTGCTTGGTGTGACATCTGGACAGAGGAAGGAGGACAAGGAGACATGGTGGTGGAATGAGGAAGTACAGGAGACTATACAGAGGAAGAGGCTGGTGAAGAAGAAGTGGGATTGTCAAAGAGATGAAGAAAGTAGAAATGAGTATAAGGAGATGAGACACATGGCAAAAAGAGAGGTGGCGAAGACTAAGAATAAGCAATATGGAGAGTTGTATGAGAGATTGGACACTAAAGAGGGAGAAAAGGACCTGTACCGATCGGCTAGACAGAGGGACAGAGCTGGGAAAGATGTGCAGCAGGTAAGGGTGATAAAGGACAGTGAGGAGAAACATACTCACAAGTGAGGAGAGTGTGTTGAGTAGATGGAAAGAGCACTTTGAAGGGCTGATGAATGAAAAGAACGAGAAAGAGAGAAGGTTGGATAATGTGGGGATAGTGAATCAGGAAGTGAAACAGATTAGCAAGGAGGAAGTAAGGACAGCTATGAAGAGGATGAAGAATGGAAAGGCTGTTGGCCCAGATGACATACCAGTGGAAGCATGGAGGTGCTTAGGAGAAATGGCAGTGGAATTTTTAACCAGATTGTTTAATGAAATTTTGGAAAGTCAGAGGATGCCTGAGGAGTGGAGAAAAAGTGTTTTGGTACCTATCTTTAAGAATAAGGGTGATGTGCAGAGCTGCAGTAACTACAGAGGGATAAAATTGATCAGTCACAGCTTGAAGTTATGGGAAAGAGTAGTGGAAGCTAGGTTAAGAAGGGAGGTGATGATTAGTGATCAGCAGTATGGTTTCATGCCAAGAAAGAGCACTACAGATGCAATATTTGCTCTGAGAGTGTTGCTGGAGAAATACAGAGAAGGTCAGATGGAGTTGCATTGTGTCTTTGTGGACTTAGAGAAAGCATATAAAAGGGTGCCTAGAGAGGAGTTGTGATATTGTATGAGGAAGTCGGGAGTGGCAGAGAAGTATGTAAGAGTTGTACAGGATATGTACAAGGGTAGTGTGACATTGGTGAGGACTGCGGTGGGAGTGACAGATACGTTTAAGGTGGAGGTGGGATTACATCAAGGGTCAGCTCTGAGCCCTTTCTTATTTGCAGTGGTGATGGACAGGTTGACAGATAAGATTAGACAGGAGGCCCCATGGACTATGATGTTTGCAGATGACATTGTGATATGTAGTGAGAGTAGAGACCAGGTTGAGGAGACCCTGGAGAGGTGGAGATATGCTCTAGAGGAGAGGAATGAAGGTCAGCAGGGCTAAAACAGAATATATGTGTGTGAATGAGAGGGAGGGTAGAGGAATGGTGAGGATGCAGGGAGTAGAGTTGGTAAAGGTGAATGAGTTTAAGTACTTGGGATCAACAGTTCAGAGTAATGGTGAGTGTGGAAGAGAGGTGAAGAAGAGAGTACAGGCAGGGTGGAATGGGTGGAGAAGAGTATCAGGAGTGATTTGTGACAGACAGGTACCAGTAAGAGTGAAAGGGAAGGTCTACAAGAGGGTAGTGAGACCAGCTATGTTATATGGGTTGGAGATGGTAGCATTGACGAAAAGGCAGGAGTCAGAGCTGGATGTGGCAGAGTTAAATATGTTAAGATTTGCACTGGGTGTGACTAGGATGGACAGGATTAGGAATCAGTATATTAGAGGGTCAGCTCAGGTTGGACAGTTTGGAGACAAAGCAAGAGAGGCAAGATTGTGTTGGTTTGGACGTGTACTGAGGAGAGATGCTGGGTATATTGGGAAAAGGATGCTAAGGATGGAGCTGCCAGGTAAGAGGAAAAGAGGAAGGCCTAAGATAAGGTTTATAGATGTGGTGAGAGAGGACATGCAGGCGGTTGGTGTGAAAGAGCATGATGCAGAGGACAGGAAGAAATGGAAACAGATGATCCGCTGTGGTGACCCCTAACGGGAATAGCCGAAAAAAGATGATGATGACAATAGTTATTAGATTGATGGTGGACACTGTTATGCTTAATGGGTTATGGGACATGTTAGTGATTAACTCTGAAATGTTTCATGTATATACATACTGCCAGTTGAATTATTTCCATCAGTATTAACAAAATGTATAAAAGGAGGGAAAATGTACTGTTGCTTGTGTGAAATGAAGCTTTTTTTACATGCTACTAGCCTCGTGAGCTATTTCAGCTTTTTTTAACACTCAGTGATTAGGAACCACTATATTTGAATTGTCAAGGCAACAGAAAACTACTGCAGCAGTTTCTATGGGCTTTGTGAATTTGTGAAGTGCAGTTAGCCTCACAGATAACAATTAACAAAAAAGTAATATTGTTTAGCTATTAAATTGAATTATAACCTAAGGAAGGGTAAATTAGATAACTTAATATGATAACTTATATATACTTTATAAATTACCCACATTGGATTACACACTCCTGGAAACTCAACTGAAATTTCCCCAAATTACCTGTGAACTTAAATGAAACTGCCTGATAAATAAGCATAACTTAGTTTAACAACCTGAATCTATAAGCTATTTGTTCTTTAAATGCTACATTATATATGTCACTTGCAAATGACAGTCTCTAGAGCACACAAAAAAGTACATATTATTTTTTGCACTCTATACTAGTTTATTTGGCAACTGATAATTAATATTTAGACTGATATTTCAAATAATAACTTGTGTCCTTGAAATATTGTCATTTTGACAAAACATAATAGGTTCATAGGTTCATACTAGGCTATCTGCCCTAGGGCATTTATAAGCCTAGCCAGAATGTGTTTGGCTTTCGCCACCCATTTTAAATTTATTTTGCTATGCCCTTTTTCGAGGTTAGTATAATGTGCCTCTGTCTAACAGTGACACAGAAGTGATACCCGGGGTAAACGTACGATCTCCCATCCACTCATCAAGATTCCTCTTGAAGAAAGTCAATGAGGGACTCTGCCTAACCTGGACTGGGATTTTATTCCAGAGTGAAGGGAGCCTCTGGGTTATGAATCTGTCCCTCCAGCATGTCCTATTTATTTCAGTGCTGAGGTTCAAGTCTCTCAAGCTCGTAGCTCGATGGGATTTGGATTTTCTGAGGTGCAGCATGTCCATTAATTCCGGGTTGGACATGGCTTTATACGTCAGGCACAGATCGCCTCTGAACAGGCGGTATGCCACTGAGTAGAGCTGGAGTTTCTTTAACCGGGCAGCATATGGCATCTGTTTGAGCCCTTTGATCCTCTTGGTGAGGTACTTTTGGGGTCTTTCCAGTTGCTGCAGGTGTCTGGTAAGGTACATCCCAAAAGGGCATTGTACTCAATTATGGGCCTGATGAGGGATGAGTAAAGAGGCACGATGACCTCCCTGGTCTAGATGTGAATCCCTTCATGATTAGGTGGGCTATATAAAATGTTTTTCTAACCACTTTGGCCACGTGGTTGTCAAATGAGTGATTGCTATCAACTTGGGTCCCCAGGTCCGTAATTACTTCTTCTGTACTTAATGGATTACCACCTATGTGGTAATTTGTGGGCACTTTGTTTTTGCCAAAGGGGATGACTATACACTTTTTGGCATTTAGCTTGAGGCCATGGCTCTGGCACCAGTTGTCTGTTTCTATGAGGCCCTTTTGGAGGATGCTTGTGTCGGCTGGAGAGTCGATTATAGTGCCCAGTTTGCAGTCATCTGCAGACATGGTCAGCCACAGTCCTTCCGTGCTGGCCTGTACCTCCGAGAAATATATACTGAACAAGAGAGGTCCCAGGACTGAGCCTTGTGGGACACCACTTGTAACTGGTTTGGAGTCTGACATGGCTCCAGCAATTCTAACCATGTGGGTTCTGTCCTTGAGCCAGTTTGCAATCCATCTAGTGACATAGGGGTTTATATTTAAGCTGGTGAGCTTATCTATAATGCCCAAGTGGGTTATTGTATCGAAGGCTTTTGCGAGGTCCAGGTAGGCTGTGTGGACCACCTTCCCCTCGTCAATGGCCTTGTTGACTGTTTCAAAGAAATCAACCAGATTTAAGAGGCAGGATCTGCCCTTAACAAAGCCGAACTGGGTAGGATCCAGTGTCTGTAGGTCCCCAATATCTTTATTTATGAGGTCCATGATGATCCTTTCCATAGCTTTGCAGACCAAGCTAGTCAGGCTTATGGGGCAATAGTTTCCAGGATCCGTTGAGGCACCACCTTTATGGAGGGACCACTGTTGCTGTACGCCACTCTTTGGGCACATATCCTGTAGTAAGGCTGAGATTGAACAGTAGCTTTATGTTTGGGTTTAGCTCTTCTTGGAGTTCATGTAGGACGCAGCCCGGGACACCGTCCGGTCCCATTGATGCTGTTTTTTTTGCTTTGGAGAGGGCGGCTCTTACCTGAGCATCTGAGATGTCAGGGGGGCAGCACTCTGCTGGGATAGATATTTGCCCTTTTGGTGGGGAGGGGGGGAGTTTGTGCTGAACCTGTCAGCTAGGATGTTGGCAATGTCTGTGGGTTCAGTGTATTTTTTGTCATTTTGGACTAATTCTGAGCATATCTGGGAATTACCACCCAGGTTCCTAACATAACTAAAGAAAGCCTTGTGATTATCCTTAGTGTCATGTGCAATTTTTCTCTCGAAGCTCGCCTTAGACAATTTTATGAGTGCCCATAGTTTTTTGCTAATACTGATCAGTGATGCCTTCCCTTTTTGGGATTTTGCTCTATCATTTAGTAGCTTCCTCCTTCTATTGTAGTTTGTTTACGGCTGGGGTCCACCAAACAGGACGTCTGCCTTTGGAGGATTGGGTCTTGGTTTTATTTGGGATCGCATGATCCATGCATTCCTGAAGCTGTTCATAGAATGCGTTTATATAGGATTCTGGGGTCTGGGCCATATTTTCCACAGGCCCGGGGGCTTTGAAGGATTCCACCTCGGTTTTGAGGAGTGTGAAATTTGCTTTAGAGTAGTTTTTCACTGTGGTTTTCTGGGCAGGGGGTGGGGTCGGGATGTGAATATCCAGTGAGATTAGTTTATGGTCTGATCTTACCAGTGAGGGATACACTTCTGGTCTGGAGCATAGAGTCCCCATGTTGGTGAAGATCAGGTCCAGTATGTTTTCCCCTCTTGTGGGAGTGGTAACAAGTTGTTCCATAGCATTTGAGTTTATAAATTCTAGGAACTTTTGGGCTAGGGTGTTGGAGCTAGAGTAATGCTCCCAGTCTATGTTTGGGTAGCTAAAGTCGCCCAATATAATGGTGTTTGGAGAGACCTTCATATTTTCCAGTGTTCTCAGGAAGGCCGAGTGGGGTTCCTGGGATTGGGAGGGAGGTCTGTAGCAGGCTATAAACAGGAAGGCAGTTTTACCCACTGTTAGTTGCACATGGATAGTCTCTGATGCTTCGTGCTTTGCCACCAACCTGGAGGTGTGGGTATCTTTGATGAATATCGATACTCCCCCTCCTTTTGTGGTTCAGTCCAAGTTTTGGGGCTGAAAAGCATGGTATGAGGTATAACCTGGTAGTGCTGGGGTGCTCTCGGGAGCCCTGAACCAGGTTTCTGTTACTGCACAGATATCGATGTTCTCCATGCTAAGGAGAGTTTCGAAAAGTGCATCTTGAGGTTTAGACTTCTGGCATTGAGTAGCATTACTCTTAGTTTCTTATCCCTTGTGATACCTATGAAGGTGGGTTTGTCTTTTGAGCCTTGCCTAAAAAAGACACTATGGGGGTAGCAAGAGCCTTTGCCAATATCTGAAAGCCCAGGGGTGACAGGTGCAAGCCATCCCTAGCGAAGCATCGTGGCTTGTCAAGCATATCATCTCAAGCTGACAGGCATTGGATCCCTTTTGAATGACACCAGTACTTAAGCCAATTGTTGAAATTGATCATCTTGTCTTCATATTGTGGCATCATTCTTGGTGAGGGTAAGATGCTACTCAAGGTCAGGGTCATACCGGCCTGGGCTACATGCTCAGAGAGCTCCTTTATGTCTCTTTTCATGTAGTCCAGGGAGGTACATCTCAGGTCATTCACACCAGCATGGACAATGACTGAGTCATATTTGTACTTGCCTTGGAGTATCCTGAGTGCTTGTGTTATGTGGCGGATCCTAGCGCCCGACAGGCTGCTCACCATGACCCTCTCCTTGTTCAGCCTGGTGAGCGGGACGTCAGTGGGCCTGATGATAGAGTCACCTATTACAAGTGTATCAGGTGTGTTCTTTAGTCTTAAGGGCTGTGACTGTTCGGCACACTGGCTTTGTGAGATATGTGTTGCACGTGTTTTGTTTTGGGGTAGCGGTTGCTTGGGTGTCTGCTTTGGAGGTCTCTGCTGCTTAGGCAGATCTTTATTTAGAGCCTCCGAGTATGTTTTTGTGTGATTATGTGTTTGGTTTGCTGTCATGGTAGGTCTATGTGAGACTGGAATTGTAGTGAGTGTGGTTTCCTTCTCCTCCTGACTGGTTATGCCAGTATTGAGTTGAGAGAGCTTAGCCTCCAGTTTGGCTATATGGTTGCATCTCTCACATGTGTTGGAATTTGTTGGGAGGAGGAGAGGGTTGTCTGTGTACATGAGGCAGTTGTAACATTGCCTCAAGATTCCAAGATTCACCAGCTAGACCGGAGAGGAGATTGACAACTGACCTTTGGACATGCTGGAATAATATTGGGAATTCCTTAATAATTGAAAACAAGGGCCAGTGGGGAGTGAGGGTGTAGTGCTTTTAATTTTTAGTGCTGACTTATATAATTGCTTTAGTGAGCAAGTGCCAGGTAACTTAAGTGCAATGTGTTACAGGTAACTTAAATGCAAAAACAACAAGGAATGATTTGAAGAAATTAAGTATTGTATAGACCTCAAAGACAGCTATTGACACTACAGGATAAGTAGAATTGTATACATGCAAGAAAAATATGAAATGCTACACTATTCTAGTTAAAATAGCTTATGTTTAACATTTTGCTTTATCAGAAAATTTAAAGAGCTAGGAAATTATTTTTAATTTGTCTTTATAATATCTACTAGAGTGATGTTAGTCACTGATTTGTTTAATGGATTACAAGTCATGTCCATGATGGACTACTGAATGTTATTTCTGTTTACCTATGTTTGCTGATTTATTTTCATTAATACTGATTTAAAAAAAAAGGGAAACATCTGTTTGTGGTTAAAGGAGAAGAGGCTTTAGAGTTTTCTAACTGCCTCGAGAAATCTCTAAGATGCTCTAATACTATTTGATTAATACTTAAGGCAAGTCTTGACTACCACTTGGGTACCTATACATTCATCCTAGACATGATGTGATCACCCATTCTGGAAGCAGGTGGTGTCCTATGCAGGGTGGGAATTGTCAGGGTGATCATAGTTCATTGTTAGACTCTGCTTTGTAAATCTATAAATATGTAAAAACACTGGACGCTGAAATATAGGATGCCTCTACACAGAGACAGGATACCACTGATAAGCCGTATCTTTTCATAAGTTTAAGTTGAAGTTAGAGAGTTGAAGAGAGGAAAAGTAAAGGAGGGCAGTACACCTACAGTAAATTTATACTCCATTTCCTCTGATAGTTTGTTATATTCATATATTACTTCTTTCATTTCTTTTACTGTTGTCATGCTGGTGTATATATTGTATATAGTTATTCAATTTATTATTTATAATATGTTATAGAATTATATATTATTTTTTGAAAATAAAAAATTTCTGAGTAAAAAAAAAAATTATACTCCATTGGTAATCACCCATTGGCTCCTACAGAGTCCTTTTAGTCAAACTGTTCTAGTAATAATCTATTTGTTGTTTGCTTATCTAGTGTATGTTCCTCTGTTGTGTATAATTTATCCAAAATGGCATATTTGACATGTTTGAGATCTCTTAAAGGTAACTATATATTGGATATTTTCTAAGTCTACAAAATAATTGCTTACACTACGAACATTCCATCCTGATGGATAAAATAATATAGAATAATATAGAATTTCATATGTCTTTTAAGAAAATTCTCCAAATAATAATTTAACATATGAAGCTCTGTTTATATTGTTGGTTAAAGGTATGAGTGATAATCCAATAAATCTATCTTTATCTATTGGATTAGGAATTACTTTCATTCCATGTTTAATGGGAAATTCATATTTACTTATACTTGATACTTTAGAGTTAATGTTTTATAGAAATACTTTTTTAAAGCCTGACCAGTATTCTACCCTACTTGTATTTAAAGAAGAAAGAACGTTAAATAGCACCCCCAAGTTTACTCACATAAAAATAACATTCAATGTTATCAGAGAATATAGAAAAACTACTATAATCAAAATAAATAAAATACTTCTTCCAACAATAATTTGAAATGGATTTAACATTCTTATCCTTAAATACTAATGGCTTAAATAATCCAAGTAAAAGATCAAACTGATAAAAAATATTTAAACCTAAATAAGGCACAAGTAGTATTTCTCTAGGAAATGCATTTCAAGACTAATGATAGCTTTATTTGGCGCCCTAAGGACTATACAGTCTTAGCTCAGTCCTCCTATAGAACAAAGACAAAAGGAGTATCAATTATCTGGAAGAAAAACATAATCACTCCAAAAGTTATTTATAAATATGAAGACAAAGAAGGTCTACTAGCATTTGTTATAGTAAAATTTAATAAAAGAATATGGACTTTAGCCAATTTATATTTGTTCCCAGGAATTGGTGCAGGAACAGTTAAAAAACACTTAGATTTTATCTCCAACAATTATAAAGGAAATCTTATACTGGGAGGAGCTTTTAATTGTACCTTAGAAGCTTCTGAAACCACCAAGAAGTCTTTTCACATAGCAACTATTTCAAAATCCTTAAAAAGATGGATTGATTAATTTAATAGACACTTTTAAAGTAAAAGATGATAAATCTTTACTATTTTCCCATAAAGACCATAGATTTGGAACACAAATCAGAATAGACAAATTATTCGTATTTCAAGATTTACAAACAAAAATCCTCAACTTCTCAATAGTTTCATGCCCCTTCTCGGATCATAACTCACTGATAATGAAACTCCAAATAGACTTTAAACCATTAATCTTCTCAACTAGAATTCCATCATATATCACGAAAATTAAAGAATTCAGACCTTGGATGTTGTCAGAACTACAGTTATTTCTTGAAATTAATAATACAACAGAAATCAGTAGAGTCATGACATGGGACTCATTAAAAGTGTACTTATTTGGTAAGACCCTTAGCTGGTATAAAAACAAAGTTAGAGAGTGGGAATCTAAATCATTAGACTTGAAAACCGGACTCTTGACAGCAAAATCTAAAAAAAAAAAATCAGAATTGTCCAGAAGTCAAAAAGGAAATAGAGGAATTAAATAAAAAATATAATGAGATTCTAACATAAAACTTGTCTAGCCTTGGAAAAATTAAAAGTAAACTCATTAGCCACCTCCCCCAGATATCTACATAATTTATCTACAAGAATTAAAATGCAATCCAAAGCAAACAACATTAGCAGTATATATCATGAAAAGAAAGGGGAAAAAGTATCCAGTATAGGAGACATCCTTGAAGCATTTTGGTTCCATTATATGGAACATTTCAAAAAAGAAGATTTAGATACCAGCCAAATAAACTTAGATACAAACCTTATCAATATAACATAAATTCCAGAAAACTTAAAACTAGACCTACTAACACATATATCCTACAAAGGAATTGTTGACAAGATAAAAGAAAATAAATCTAACAAAGCTCCAGGGATAGATGATATAATTATGGAAATATACAAACTCTTCCCTTCAGCAGTAATCTCCCTTTTTCATAAAACTTTGCTAAAAGTCCAGTCAGAAGCAAAAGTACCACCCTCATGGAAATACTCTCTCATAACACCAATTCTAAAAGATAATAAACCATTGGACCTTTGCACCTCATACAGACCTATATCATTACTGAATAATGATTACAAAATATTTATGTCAATCCTAGCTAACAGAATGAAAATCCCACTTTCAAAGACAATTAATAATGATCCAACTGGATTTATATATAACAGGCACACATGATAGTATTAAAAGCATACTTACCCTTATAGATTATGTGAATAAAGAAGATAGAGAAACACTTGTTATCAGATTAGAAATAGAAAAAGCCTTTAATTCTCTCAACTGGGACTATCTATTTAAAACTTTAGCATTATTTGAATTTCCTCCTTCCTTCATCATATTACCAAAAAACATATATATTTATAACAGCCTATATTAAATTAGGTTATTTCACCTCAGACTCTATCCATATAATGAAAGTTACTAAACAACGATGTCCCCTATCTCCTATTTTATTTGCTTTGGCTATAGAAATACTTGCAGAAATAATATGTAATAATCCAAGAATAAAAGGAATAGAAGTCTATGACCAGTACATATCTAAAATCATGTTTTTTGCTGATGATATTTTACTAACCCTCTCAAACTCCAGAGAGTCATTAGAAGAGCTAGAAGAAATAGTGGAGAAATTCTATAAGATTTCAGGCCTAAACTTTAACAGGTCAAAATCAAAATTTCTATTTTTAAATAAGAAAAAATAATTACAAGTTATGGATAAATCCATCATAGGAAAAGAAGAACTTATGCTAAATGATTTAGGAATAGTGTTATGCAAAAATCTAAACAAAACAGTATCAATAAATTATAAAAACATTATTGAATCAATAAAAACATATAAAGAAAAATGGAACAAAATAATATTAACTTTTGAAGACAGATTGCAATTAATAAAAATGTTCTTATTGCCAAAAATACTATATGTAGCATTAGCAATACAGTTAATTCCTGAAAGATGCATTCTTAAAGAAATAAACTCATGCTTAATAAAATTTTTACGGTATCCCAAAAAGAACAGAGTAGCTCTTACTCATCACATAAGATCCTGGAACAAGGAGGATTGAACTTCCCAGAAATAGAAACATATATAAAAGCATCTCTGCTTAAAACTACAATAGATTGGATAAACCCAAATTACTTTGCCAACTGGAAAGAATTATCAACTGTTATATTAATAAATTAATTCAATCTATTAAAAAAAATCTTAATACTAGACAAATACAACAAACCCTGGTACATACTATGCATTAGTTTACAATATAATATAACAAAACCTTCTAAAACTTTTCTGATTGATCATTACATCAGTTCCTTTAGGAAACTTATCAATGCAAACATAGATCTAAAACTTTGGTTTGACCTTTTAACCCCATTTACTATCACTAAGAACTTTCATCACAAAATATATAGGGAAACAATAACCTCATGGGAACAAAATATATTTTTATGCTGGTTTCAATGTGTAAAAAATTAAATGTTTTAGATATACACGTGATAAAAACTACCTACAACATTCCAACAAAAGACTGATTAACATTACAAAGCATTCTAATGTATACTCAAGATTTATGCAGATTAATTAATAATTCCTCATTTAAAGAAATTCCAAATCTAATAGGTTTTCTATATGAATTTATATATAATAGTAGTGAAAAGAAACTCTCCATCTCAAATCTATACAAAGAGTTAATAGCATATAAAACAATTCCCAAACCATCATAAGTTCAGTCATTACAGTTAACAGAAGAAATTAAATCTAACATCTTACTATCAGTTAATTACACCTCTAACACACAGTGCTGGAAAATATTTAACTGGAAATACTTACAGAGAGCATTTTTAACACCAGATAGAATTAAGAAGATCAGTTCTACTACAAATGTTTTTTGTTGGAGGTGTGAAAAGCCAAATAAAGCAGACTGGATTCATATTTTTTATGAATGTAATAAAATTAAATCATATTGGAATGGAATTAATCATTTTTTACAAGCATTATTTAATGAATCCTTTACCTTAACTAAAGCATTGATTATACTAAATGTAAATGAAGGTCCCTACCTGAATAAGACAAATATGTATTTGTTATGGACAATACTTGCTATATCTAGGAAATGCATAACCAGAAGGTGGAATTCAAATACACCACCATCCCTGGAAGAATTCTACACTCTACTGAAGTCAACTGCATCGATGGAAATACAAATCAAAGCACTACAAATCTATCCCACGCCATTGGTAAATAATCCTTGGAAGAAAGTTATATCTTTGTTGGACACTGCAGTAATTAATATTGTATCTCTGATACCTGATCTGTCAATTCTATATGTACTAACATACAGTGTATAGAGTTGAAAGTCAGACTATTGTAAATATTGTATATAGTTGCCTAAAATGATATTCAAAAATACTATGTAAACGTTATTTTAATTGAAAATAAAATTATTTGAGTAAAAAAAAAAAGAATCCATAATGGTCATATATAAGATCCTATTTAATTTCCCAAGCTATTATTATATTGTAGGGGTGATTGGAATACTATCCAAGATCCTATATCAGACAAAACAAATGTAAAAAGTAAATTTAATAGTTATGCTATCACAGCCATCAAGTAATTAAAAAATGACTTCAACCTATTTAATCCATATATTTTCCAAACTAAAAATAACTAAAAGACAAATTTATCTTCTATTCTCAGTGTCATAAAACTTGGTCCAGTTTGGATTTCTTTTTAATCTCTGAGATTTTTATGAATTACAATAATGACTACCACATAGAACCCAGATTATTCTCTGATCATTCAAAAATAACACTATCAACTGGATTAATGGCATTAATTCTAGACACAGGGGTTATACATGGATATTAAATTCTAACCTGTTATTAAAATAAGATGTATTTCAAGAAACAGATGTCATCTTGGAATATTTTCTATCCTCATTAGATATGTCTCATCTTCCAGACATAAGTTTGGCCTCTTTAAAATCAGTAATGAGAGTGACCTTCATTAATAAGGCTTCATATTATGAGAAATAATTCATAGCTAAAGAATCCTCTATCAAAAACATATTACTAAATTGGAGACAGAACTACAAGTGAGTTATAACCAACAATCTGAAATACAAACTTGCCTATCTCCAAAAAGAATTATACCTATTATATTCAAACAGTCTTTCCTTTCAGGAAATGAAAACCCTTGCTAATTACTCAGAGTGGTCACAAATGCCTTCCAAATTTTTGGCAAGACTAATAAATCAGAGAAAACTATCTCCCATTATATCTGAGATAATATACCAAGGTGTGAATCCTATTACTCAAGTCATGATATACTTCATTTATTTAAAAAACTATACTCACAACCTTATAATATCCAAAAAACCCACTACATGAACAAGATTTTGATCAACTCCTGAGTCAGTTAAGATTCCCAAAACTTAATTTGGCCCAACAAAAATCCCTTGCATCTCCCTTTACCAAACTAGAAATACTTATGATAATAAATCATCTTAAGTCCAACAAATCTCCAGGACCAAATGGATTCACTGCAGAATTCTACAAAACCTTTGCTCAGAAAGTCTAAAAAATTATTTTGTTTCTTTTCAATTACATTAAAGATAATAACATTACTGATGATATACACTTGAATGCTTCTAAAGCAATTTTCATTCTTAAAGAAAACACTTACACCAAAAATCCCTAGAACTACAGACCTATTTCTTTGGTTAATTTGGATATATTTATTTATTATTTTTCTTGATTGGGAAAGTCTGACTAGGCTTCACAGAGCCTATTTTCAGCAGAGGCCTGGGGAGAAACACTCCATTTGCATGTCTTTTAGAATGTGGGAGGAAACCGGAGTACTTGGAGGAAACCCACGTGAATGCAGGGAGAATATGTCAACTCCACACAGAAGGTACCCCAGCCAAGAATCGAACAGGCGAACCTCTTGCTGTGAGGTGACAATGTTAACCGCTGCACCACTGCACCACTGCACCACTGCGAAAATATTTGCTTCAATCTTGGTCAATAGACTTAAACCTCTTATCTATCACATTGTATCATTCAACCAATGTGGTTTTATACAGCACAGACAAAGTTGTGATAATACACTCACCCTTGAAACCATGATAACTTTGGCCAGTCTAAATCCTACCACAATATTTGCAATTGCAATTGATGCACCAAAACCCATTGATACACTTGACATAGGGCCAAATTCAGCAAGCCTCTGTGTAAGAGTTATAACTCTTACACGGAGGCTGCAGTTAAACAGTGTGATGTCAGCATGTCATGCATATGCATGAGGTGCATGAGGCATGCTGAATCACACTGTAACTCTTACACAGTCCATGTAAGACAGTAGGGGGCGTGTCCGTAGGCTAAGCCCTGCAAGCGGACACGCCCCCGGAAGTCTAGAATGGCAGAAAGTAAACAGCCACAAGAGAGGCCATGGAAATGTGAATAAACACACTACACAACACATGCCCCCACAGACCAGCAATGTAAAAAGTGAACAGATGTTATAAAATGAAAATGAAAACTGTTTTTTTTTTTTAAAACCCCGTAAATGTTTGCTACTGCGTGCGCTCGTGTGCGCGGGTGTGCTACTAGCGCAACTGCAGTTAACAATCAGTGGAAAAGGATATAAGAACTAAATATGCAAAGTAAGCCAAGAAGTAATAGCATAGCGGTAGAGTTGTCGGCTTAAGAGCAGGCAGGCAAGGTTGGAGTCCACACAACAACCTTTTTTTTTTTTGTAAATAAGCACTAAAAAGGCCCCTGACAGTATTGTACAAATGCAAAAGTATTTCCTTTTGTAAAATGGAATGAAATGGAGCATATATTTTCAAGTAATACAATAATAAAAATATTTAGAAATGTACTGATAGCTAAGCTGCTATGAGACTGAGTGCCCGTAGCTGAGTAGTGTTTCAAAGGCTGCAAATTGCTTGCCCGTAGCTAAGCACTAGTTTAACAGGCTCAAACTGTGTGCAACTAGCTGTGCTCAGCTTAATATGCATGTTACTAGCCAATTAAGGTTTAACCCAGCGCACACCATTTGCGCGGAGGTGTGCGCTGCGCCCACAAGCTAACCGCCAGTGCGCATGCGTTAGCTCCGTGAAAACGAGCGCAGACCTGGTTTTAAGTGCTTAAAAGTGCCTTTGGCATGTTTGATTGACAGGTCCTAAACTCATTTCTAGACAGTCATAACAATTAAAAATCAGTGGTCACATTCAAACCCAGGATACCATGCACTAGAGTTAAGGTACTAAACCACTAAGCCATGACAGCAGTACTTAGAAATGCAGAAATAGCATATATATAGGATGTAATCCAAAATGGAGCATGATAAAGCAGTTTCTGTGAAGTAGATACAATTCCAAAATGGCCAATCATAGAAATGTGCAGGAAAATCGGCATATATAAGCCCCATAGGCGGGAATACACAGCATAAACGATTGTAGAATAGACCTGCAGGCAGAATGAGTGGAGTAGGGGAGGGACATTGCTTTCAAGCACAGCGGTGGGGCATTGAGGAGTCCAGATACATGGTCTGGCTCCTAGTTCACCATCATGAGGCCCAACTCATGCAGGGCCAGGTCTCATGGGGAGCATACAGGGCGGAGGCATGGGACCAGTTGGCTCATGATCTCAGTAGTGCTACTGGGATTCCATGTACTGGTGAGCAGGTCCGTCACCACCATGCGGACCTGAAGCGATGTAAAGAAGACCAGTTGACCCAATGGATCCAGGAGGCCCGGGATATGCCCAACGCCCCACTACTGAGTAAGTTACATTTTACTTATGTATGTAAGGAATTCAACTAGCTGATACCATGGAGATGTGTATACCAATATTACTTGTTTTGTATTACAGCTGCAGGTGTCCGCTCTGCGAATCGCAGGGCACATGACCGCAGGCTGGTGCGGCTGCGCCACCATGCAGGTTAGTAACCCCACCTAGTACTTGTAAATAAATATTATAGTGTAGCACGTAGCAGAACACTGCAGTGTATTGATTAAAAGTAATAGAATGTGCAAGCAACAAGTGAAAGTCTGCAGGTATGGCTGCAACAAGTTCATCAGTATGCAAGTGAAACTGGAAATATAATTGATAGAAATAAATAGTTCTGTAATACAGATGTCCCACCATTAATTAAATGTAGTATAACCTGCAGTAGTCTCAAGAGTACAGCTTCAGAAGCTGAGTTAATCACATGTGAGATATATCCCCTGTTGAAATGCTGAATCATGACAGAAGCGAGGCTGCTGGAAAGTGTTTGAATCACCACAGGTCTAATATGTGAACAAAGCCTAGAAGTACCAACCTGAACTGTGAAATAGCAGGAAGTGTGAGAGTGACAGAAAGGGTCATGTATCAATAAATAAAGTAGTAATAACTCCTGAATATATAAGCCTCAGTGTGGTTCTACAGAACTAAATGCATGTGGGAATTAAAAATTAACATCCCAAACTGATTTCAGTGTGTCTGAATCTTGAATGTTTAAGTCAAAATCTGTATATGGTGATGACAGTCAACAATTTTCAGATAGAATGAATGATTGTCTGACATACTAAACATCCATAGTTGTCCCCTGCCCTGTCATCAAAGTGTAGCAGGATGATGTATCTGATCAAATTCAAAATAACTAGGATAGTGATGTATCTGTAACAGGTCTAGCATGACAGTCAATTAAAAATCATTTGGAAACTATCACCCACAAGTTAATTGTGTTTCTATTACAAATGTATATTAATGTATAATTTATGAATGTGTCATCATTTTCTTTCTCCACCCCACCCTATAATTGCAAATTAAAAATCTCACTAAATATTGGTATGTGAACATTTCATTAACCATGGACATTTGTCCTGTCGTTTCAAAAATATATGCATGTCCATTGTTGCATGTGCCCTGTTCATACCTGCAAACCTGATGGCCTGTTGCCATTAATCAACCCTGCATGTTGTTTGAGTGTGTATTTCCGTTCAAATAATGCATGTGATATTGATATGCCTGTTGTTCAATGGTGTTAATATATGGGTGTTTGTTTAATGGGAATACCAATGCATGCTGTTACAACTAATTTGAATGGAATAATATGCTACTAACCCAAACTAACATAACATACTCACAAACCCAGAACGCTTGGGAAGGAGGGTCCCAGTGGACCCACCTCTCCCACCTCATCTGGCGACTGCACCTGGCACTAGTGCCCAGGCCGGACCCTCCTCCGGTGGCCCTGTGCCACCTTCGGGTGGAAGCGCTGCAGGGGATGGGGCCTGTCCCCCCTCTGCAAGCATGACCAGAGGAGCCCGTCCACTCACCCTGCAAGGTGTCCGGTCTGTGGTGCGAAGGGAGATTCAAGACTCTGTTCTTGGGCCCCTACGCCAGCTTGAGGCTCGGGTGGCACAGCTTACGGGCATGCCCGTTGTCCCGCCTGCACAGCCCCCAGCACAGCCCCGTCCTGGGCTGTGAAGGAACAGTGGAAACTGCCTATGGGTGGGGATATCAGTTCCACTGTTGCCATCTGTGGGCTCATGTGCCCTGGATATCCCAACCTCCGTCCCTGTCAATTGTGTAAACCCCCCACATGTGTCATACACCGCCCCTGTATGCATCTTGTCTGTTAACCTACCCAACCTACCTCCCCAGCTATACCGACTACCTTCACCTGACATACCACTCTCACCTGAAAAAAAAAAAAAAAGGCACTCTGTACCCACAAAAAAATTTCGCCCCATACATAGCTGTCCATGTTGCACACATGTCCGCTGGACATTGAAACTGTTAATTACAATTGGCTGTACAACAGGTATTAATATTGTCCTGACATCTCTCTCAGGGGTGGAAGGTTTCAAATGTCACACCAAATTACATACAAATGCACAGCTGTTGCTGAGAAAGACATGGGCATCTATGGGCCTCACCTACATCCTTCCTGCAAATCCCAAGCTTGTTTCCCTACTGTCTTACCCTCTTTCTGACCCCTTTTTCACCACTTTCCTGTCACCCCTTTTTCCTTTCCTTCAAAGAAAATAGCGCGGGTGTGCGCTTGTGTGTGCGGAGCTAAATGCCAGTGCGCATGCGTGAGCTCCGCGCAAATGAGGGCAGACCTGGTTTTAAGTGCTTAAAAGTGCCTTTGGCACTTTTGATTGACAGGTCCTGTACTCATTTCGAAAGAAAAATAAATTCCCACTGCAAGTCTCGAACCCAGGACCTTGGCAACATTAGTCTGTATGACCTACCACTAAGCCATAACTCTTATACAAGAACATAGTGCTAAAATACATAATAATGTAAGGTAATGTACATATATGAAAGTATTACATGTACACACATATATATATATATATATATATATATATATATATATATATATATATATATATATATATATATATACTAATACATATGAAATATAGTGGTAGGTGTCAGTATTCATACACACTCACTACAGGAAACAGTGAAGATAAATGCAGCAACCAGAATCTACAACACAGCCTGACTCCTGTGAGACTTACTAACCCTTTTAACTGCGTAAAGGTGCCTTCAGCACTTTGATTGACAGGTCCTGTACTCACTTCGAAAGAAAAATAAATTCCCACTGTCAGTCTCGAACCAAGGACCTTGATAACACTAGTCTGTATGACCTACCACTAAGCCATGACTCTCATTCAAGGACATAGTGCTAAAATAAATATAACATGTAATAGTAGGAATCAATATAAAGGCAATATAGGATGTGTACTACCCAAAGCATGTCAGGTAGATTTTTAATGCCCGAATTAGTGGATTCCCATACTAGTTTAGTGTTAACAGAAACAGCCCTGCAAATTGTTATCTTGTACTTAATAATGTAAGGTAATGTACATATATGAAAGTATGTATATGTACACATACATATATATATATATATATATATATATATATATATATATATATATATATATTAATACATATGAAAGATAGTGGTAGGTGTCAGTATTCATACACACTCACTACAGGAAACAGTGAAGATAAATGCAGCAACCAGAATCTGCAACACAGCCTGACTCCTGTGAGACTTACTAACCCTTTAACTGCTTAAAGGTGCCTTCGGCACTTTGATTGACAGGCCCTGTACTCAATTTGAAAGCAAAATAAAAGCATACTATTAGGCCCAACCACAAGACCATTGTAACACTAGTCTGTATGACCTACCACTAAGCCATGACTCTCATACAGGAATATAGTGCTAAAATAAGTAGAACATGTAATAGTAGGAATGAAGATAAAGGCAATATAGGATGTGTACTACTCAAAGCATGTCAGGTAGACTTTTACTGTCCTAATTACTGGATTCCCATACTAGTTTAGTGTTAACAGAAACAGCCCTTCTAATTGTTAGCTTGTACTTCATAATGTAAGCTAATGTACATATATGAAAGTATGTATATGTACACACACACACACACACACACACACATATATATATATATATATATATATATATATATATATATATATATATATATATATATATATTAATACATATGGAAATATAGTTGTAGGTGTCAGTATGCATACACACTCACTACAGGGAACAGGTGAGAGAAATGCAGCAACCTGAATTTACAACAGAGCATGAATCATGAGAGACTTACTAACCTTCACACTCACAGAACACTGTCGACAGCATACCAGCATGGTCCATGCCCTTACAATCTGAAAGGGCAACGCCTATCTCACATACCCTTTTATAGCACTGTCCTGAAATCACAGTGAGACATGCAATCAGTACACAACTGGCTGCATGCAATTAGCAAATGCTGCCTTACAAATGGTGCAGAGGCCATCACATGGAACTATGCAGATACCTACATAAGCATCAAGTACTAACACTCCACACATGCAATACATTCATTGCACCAAACTGACGGAGAAAGAGAGAGAGAGAGAGAGAGAGAGAAAGAAAGAAAGAAAGAAATAAATAAAGCAATAAAGGCAGTGATAAAAAAAACTGCATCATCACAGCAACAAAACCAGCAGCAGCAGCAGCAAACAGCAATTAGCACCAGTGACACAGCAATAGCTGACACAAACACAGGTAATGCAAAGTAGCAGGTTAATACTGTGTTTACTGTGAAACCTCCAAATGTATCATAGTTCACTATCTATAGGTATGTCCATGAGATAGGTTGTGTGTACATAGTCCTGATATATATACATATGTAATATTGCTGTACATGTCTTCCATACTTAAAACTTCCACAGCTTAGAACACAAGGCCAGTTATGCATATGATGCAGTAGTTCCCAGGGTCAGTAGAGGTTTCTCCTCATTGGTGTGGGACCACTGTGTATGTATGGCACTGTTCAGGTACATATCCTGTAGTATGGCCAGGGTTTAATATCAGTCCGTAATGTGGTGCTATGTCCTCTAGGGGTGAATGTATCACACATCCAGGGATACCATTTTGTAACAGTGATGCTGTGTGTTCTGCAATATTGAGGGTGGCCCTCACCTGGACATGTGAGATGATAGGGAGGTTACATTCATCTGTGATAACTAATTCCACTTGTGTAGGAGAATGGGGGGGGGGGATACCTGCACCTAAACTGTCTGCAACAATGTTGCCAATATCTGTGCATTTGGTGAATGTGAAGCATCTTACCACTGCTGACCACAGATGCCTTGCCTTCATGTGAATCTGCTCTGTGCTGCAGTAGCCTCCTGCTATTGTTATACAATGTGCCTGTATCTGTAGTCCACTGGACAGGATAAATAAGTGGTGTGCATACGGTCTGGGTTAGATATGTGTGTGCACATTACATGCACTATGTGGGATGTCTGTGGTAAGCTTTTGCAAAGGGGCCAGCAGTGTGTGTTTTGGCTTCCACTGGCCCAGTGGGCTGCATGGATAGCATCACAGTCCTAACTAGTGAATAACTGTGTAATTACATACATACATAGCAAGGTAGTGTACTATGCTTGTGGTGTTGTTGGGATATGTATATCCAGGCTGAGTAATGTGTGTCCACATCACAGTGTTGGATGGTAACACACATACAGTATGTTGGGATGAACACCCAGAGTGTTCCAGAAGTGTTGCCTGTGCAGAAATATCTGGCCATTACCTGCGCATCACCCACAACACACACACATGCAACATATGGCAGAAGCAGTATAGCAGTACACATAGGTTCATAGGTTCATACTAGGCTATTTGCCCTAGGGCATTGATAAGCCTAGCCAGAATGTGTTTGTCTTTTGCCACCCAATTAAAATTTATTTTGCTATGCCCTTTTCCGAGGTTAGTATACTGTGCCTCTGTCTAACAGTGACATAAAAGTGATACCCGGGGTACAACTATGATCTCCCATCCACTCATCCAGATTCCTATGGAAGAGAGTCAATGAGGGACTCTGCCTAACCTGTACTGTGAGTTCATTACAGAGTGAAGGGAGCCTCTGGGTTATGAATCTGTCCCTCCAGCATGTTCTATTTATTTCAGTGCTAAGGTTCAGGTCTCTTGAGCGTGTGGCCGTATGGGATTCTGATTTCCTGAGGTGCAGCATGTCCATTACTTTTGGGTTGGACATGGCTGTATACGTCAGGCAAAGACTGCCTCTGAACAGGCAGTATGCCACTGAGTCCAGCTGGACTTTCTTTAACCAGGCAGCATATGGCATCTGTTTGAGCCCTTTGATCCTCTTGATGAGGTACTGTTGGGGTTTTTCCAGTTGCTGTAGGTGTCTGGTTATGCAGACAGTCACCCATGGGTTCTCGTGGGGGCATCCGTGGCCGTACTGCCTCTGGCCGACGTGCCCAAGGAGGTATGTCAACCTCCACTATGTTTCAGACTGTTATGCAGGCACAGGTGCGTATGGAAAGGTACACCAGACAGGGTCTGAGGGAGCTGACAGCATGTTGCACAGCCATGATAGATGGCATGCGTTACATTGCAAATGCTATTCGTAATTTCACAGATGTCGTTGACAGACGTTGTGGGGACATACAACAGCTGCTCCACAACCAGATGTCCATGGGCCAGGGCGATGGTGTGCGTTTGCGGCGTCGACGTGGCTGTATGCCGACAACAGCACCAGCTGGCAGTCACCGCCGACGACAACAGGCCCACTCACGCACCTCAAGTGCCAGCAGCAGCCCCAGCAATGCTGGGTTAGTGCTGTCATCAGGACGCCCCAGGAGACCACGTGCATGTGGCTCTGGACAGTCCCAACAGGGAACTGTGTCCAGTCAACACACACCCACTTCCGATGACAGTACCCAGTCTGGGTTAGTACCGGATACGGTCCATAGCACCCCTGCCAGGCACAGGTACCATGTCCATGCCCACAGACACTGATCTGGATGATCTGACAGGTGCAGTCTGTGGCTGGCCACAAAACCCTGTACATGGCAGCCATTATGTGGGACTGTGTGCGTGCTTACACACATGCAGAAATTTAACACCTAGGGCAAACACATACACACACACACTGCACCAACACTGGTCCACCCTGTACTGCTGCCCCTCACAAACACACATACACACACATGTCAATTGGCGGTAGCAGTGGCTGGCTTGGGCATACCTAACCCACACCCTGTGTATATGATGACACTGTGCCACCTCCTGCATACTACAACATCAGTGCAGGAAAAGGTAAACACGTTGCTGATGCACAGGGTGACTACATAGATGTGTATAAGTAGTAACATGTTGGTAACTGTTCACTGTTCCACTATGATTGTGTGTATATCCCAGCATTCCTGCTGCAGTAGCTATATGAATGTCCTGAATTGTTATCTGCACCCATACTACTTACCAAAGTGTACCAGCTGCACACCATCACATGCTACCATTGACTATGGGAATGTGCATCATGTGCTGTATTGTAGATTCAGCTATATGTATCTGTTCTGTCACACATGCATTTACACACACCCTGCTACCCCCACACATGCACACGCTCACCTGCCATTTCCATTATTTATTACCCTACATGAGTAGCTGTCGACACATGACAGGTACACATTTGAAAAGTGCACTATTTGGATTACTACCGATTTCCTCCTCTCTACCTGTACTCACAGAGTGCAGGCAACCTCATTAGTTTAAAAGTGTAATGTGTATCAGGTACTGTGGTTCCCTGATTGCCACATGCAACATGTTTTCCATACGGAAATGCACACACAGAAACATCCCACATCCACACACTTGCCACATTCAGGTTTCAAAACACTATCTAGGTATGTTCTGGTACATGTGCGTGTTACAGTAGCATGTAGCACTATACTGAGTACTGGCAGTTGTCTGCTGTCATGTTGTTTGTATAGGGTGCTGTCAACATCACTGTTTGTTAAGGGAAATGTGCACCCTGCAGTGCGTAGCCCTATTTGGCAAAAGCCACATCCCACCCCCAGCATTGTGCACACACACTAACCCCACTCACACTTTCCATTTGCAAGATTCAAACCCCTACCTAACTGTGTTATGACACTAGAGACAGACACATTAGCAGAGTGCGCTATTTGTATTAGTGGGAGAAATCTTTTCTAATGCTGTACTTAGAGGGTGCTGACATCATCTGTGTTTAGGAAGAGGGATGTGCACCCTGTAGTGTGTTCTCCCAGTTGGCAAAAGGCACTTTTCCCTCACAGCATTATGCATACACACAAATCCCACTCACACTAACTCACATACATTCCTTTTGCAGGATTCAAACCCCTATCTATGTTATGACACTAGAGACAGACGCATTAGCAGAGCATGCTATACAAATTACTGAGGAGTTTTAATTCAGGTAATATAGTTATAGAGTGCTGACATCATCAGTGTTTCAAAAGGGGAATCTGCATCCTGTAGTGTACTGTCACAGTTGCTAATAGGGGCATTTCCCACACACACATAGATGTGTTTGAGGTTTGCATATGTGGGGGATCCAGTACTCCAGTGTGATTAGTATATGGTTCGATTGCAACAATGAGGGATATACTTCAAGTGGTGAGCATTTTGTACTCATGTTTGTGATGATCAGGTCTAGTATATTTTCCCCTCTTGTGGGAATGTTGACTACTTGTTCCATAGCTAAAGAGTTTCTGAACTATGGGAACCCTAGAGCTTGGGTATTGTGGCTTGAGTAATGTTCACAGTCTATGTTTGGGTAGCTGAAGTCACCCAGTATGATGGTGTTTGCAGAGAAATCTATACTCTCCTGTGTCGTCATGCAGGCTGCGTGGGATTCCTGAGTTTCAGAGGGTGATGTAAGAGCTCCTCTGTGTCTCTTTCCATGTGGTCCAGAGAGGTACGTCTCAGGTTGTTCACACCAGCATGGACAATGACTGCCTCATACTTGTACTTGCTGTGGAGTGACCTGAGTGCTTGTGTTATGTGGCACATTCTATCACCCGACAGGTAGCTAAATGTGACCCTCACCTTGCTCAGTCTGGAGAGCGGGACGTCAGTGTGTCTGACTATGGCATCACCTATTATAGGTGTGTCACACATTGTGTTTGGCCTTATGGGCTGTGCCTGTTAAGAACACTGACTTTGTGAGGTCTGTGTTGCTTGAGATATGTGTTCATGTGGGATGCAGCATGTCTGGCCATGTCATTTCTGTCCATGGTCTGGTAAGTATCACCTTTGGTGACATAGGTATTCATATGTCAGCTGGTGAGCATTTGCAGTGTTACCTACTGAAAGTGGTACAGCTTGTTTGTTGTACAATGGACTACATGCAGCCCTGCTTACAGTAGCTATGTTTGCATGCATGTTTCCTTGCAGTTACCCTGGAATACTGATCCGACCTGCCATGCAGAGTTACACAGCTTCTGTGGACTCCTAGTGACATCTGCATAGCTTACTATATGTATGTTCATGTCTCACTTGACAGAATGTCACTGTTTCTCCTGTGCACATGTATGTTGCCTGTGACACTTTGCATATGACTTACCTGGCATCTGTCCATGTGAGCAGTCATATATGCCACTGCAGGACTCTAAACCTGATGATGCACACACTCAAAATATTCCTCAGCATGGAGAACATCGCTATCTGTGCAGTAACAGATACCGGATTCAGGGCTACCAACAGCACCCCAGCGCTACCAAGTTATACCTCATACCATGCTTTTCAGGCCCAAAACTTGCAGAAAACCACAAAAGGAGGGGGTGTATTGATATTCATCCAAGATATCCACACCTCCAGGTTGGTGGCAAAGCACCAAACATCAGAGACTATCCATATGCAAGTAACAATAGGTAAAACTGCCTTCCAGGTTATAGCCTGCTACAGACCACCCTCACAAACACAAGAACCACACTTGGCCTTCCTGAAAACAGTTGGAAATATATAGGTCTATCCATACACCATTATATTGGGTGAGTTAAACTACCCAAGCATAGACTGGGAGCATGACTGTAGCTCCAACACCCTAGCCCAAAGATTACTGGAATTTATATACCAAAATGCTATGGAACAACTTGTTACCACTCACACAAGAGGGGAAAACATACTGAACCTGATCATCACCAACATGGGGACTCTATGCTGCAGACCAGAAGTGTATCCCTCAATGGTAAGATAAGACCATAAACTAATCACACTGGATATCCACATCCCAAGGCCACCCCCTGCACAGAAGAATACAGTCAACAACTCATGTAAAGCATGTTCACACTCCTCATAAATGATGTGGAAACCTTCAAAGCCCCCAGGCCTGTTGAAAATATGGACCAGACTGCAGATACCTGTATAAAGGCATTCTATGGACACCTTCAGGAATGCATGGATCATGCAATCCCAAATAAAAGCAAGACCCAATCCTCCAAAGGCAGACGTCCTGTGTGGTGGACACCAGCCATAAACAAACTATACAATAGAAGGATGAAGCTACTAAATGATACAACAAACTCCCAAAATGTGAAGGCATCACTGATGAGTATTAGAAGAAAACTACAGGCACTCTTAAGATTGTCTAAGGCCATCTTTGAGAGAAGATTCCACAAGACACTGAGGATAATCACAAGGCTTTCTTTAGTTATGTTAGGAACCTGGGTGGTAATTCCCAGATATGCTCAGAGGTAGTCCAAGATGTCAAAAGAAACACCAAACACACAGACATTGCCAACATCCTAGTGGACAGGTTCACTGCTAACTTCTCCCCCCTCCACACCAAAAGGGCAAATATTTCTCCCAGCAGAGTGCTGCCCCCCTGACATCTCAGATGCTCAGGTAAGAGCTGCCCTCTCCAAAGCAATAAACACTGCATCAATGGGACCAGACAGTGTCCCAGGCTGTGTCCTACATGAACTCCAAGAAGAGCTACACCCAGACATAACACTACTGTTCAATCCCAGCCTTACTACACGATATGAAGAGGCAAATGGTACAGTGGTTAGTGAGTATACTTTTCAAGCGAGAGGTGCAAGGTTTGATTCTCACCACTGGCAAGAGCTTTACAGATTGAAGTTACATTTTCACTCTGGCTAGGCTTATAAATGCCCTAGGGCAGATAGCCTAGTATGAACCTATGAACCTATAGGCATAGCAAAATTAATTTAAAATGGGTGGCGAAAGCCAAACACACTCTGGCTAGGCTTATAAATGCCCTAGGGCAGATAGCCTAGTATGAACCTATGAACCTATATGTGGCCAAAGAGTGGCGTACAGCAACAGTGGTCCCTCTACATTTAGGTGTTGCCTTAACGGATCCAGGACACTATCGCCCCATAAGTCTGAATAGCTTGGTCTGCAAAGCTATGGCAAGGATCATCATGAACCTCATAAATATAGATATTGAGGACCTACAGACACTGCATCATACACAGTTTGGCTTTGTCAATGGCAGATCCTGCCTCTCAAACCTGTTTGATTTCTTTGAAACAGTCACCAAGGCCACTGTCAAGGGGAAGGTGGTCTACACAGCCTACCTGGACCTAGCATAAGCCCTTGGTACAATACCCCACTTGTGCATTCTAGGGAAGCACACCAGTGTACATATTAACCCCTATGTCACTATGGATATTGCACAGTGGCTCAAGGGCAGAACACACATGGTTAGAATTGCTGGAGCCATGTCAGCCTCAAACCCAGTTACAAGTGGTGTCCCACAAGGCTCAGCCCTGGGATCTGTCTTGTTCAGTATATATTTATCAGAGGTACAGGCCAACATGGAAGGACTGTGGCTGAGCAAGTCGCAGATGACTGCAAACTGGACGCCATAATCAACTCTCCAGACAACACACACATCCTCCAAAAGGGCCTCTTAGAAACAGATGACTTGTGCCACAGCCATGGCCTCAAGCTGAATGCCAAAAAGTGTATAGTCATCCCCTTTAGCAAAAACAAAGTGACCACAAAGTACCACATATGTGTTAATCCATTAAGTACAGAAGAAGGAATTATGGACCTTGGGGCACACAAGTTGATACCATTCTCTCATTTGACAACCACATGGCCAAAGTAGTTAGAAAAACAGTTTATATAGGCCACCTCATCATGGAGGGATTCACATGTAGATCAGGGGGGAACATTGTACCTCTTTACTCATCCCTCATCATGCCCATGATTAACTACAATGCCCCTGTCGGCATGCACCTTACCAGACACCTGCAGTAACTGGAAAGACCACAAAAGTACCTCAACAAGAGGATCAAAGGGCTCAAACATATGCCACATACTGACTGGTTAAAGAAACAGCAGCTCTACTCAGTGGCATACTGCCTCTTCATAGGCAATCTGTGCCTGACATATAAAGCCATGTCAAACCCTGACGTAATGGGCATGCTGCACCTCAGAATATCCAAATCCCATCAAGCTACACGCTGGACAGACTTGAACCTCAGGAGTGATATACATAGGACATGCTGGAGGGACACATTCATAACTCAGAAGCTCCCTTCACTCAGGAATAGTATCCCAATACAGGTTAGGCAGAGACACTCAGTGACTGTCTTCAAAAGGAATATTAATGACTGGATGGGACATTGTAGGTTTACCCTGGGTATCACTTATGTGTCACTGTTAGACAGAGGCACAGTATACTAACCTTGAAAAAGGGCATAGCAAGATAGATTTACAATGCATGGTGAAAGCCACACACATTCTGGCTAGGTTTATAAATGCCCTAGGGCAGATAGCCTAGTATGAACCTATGAACCTATGTATCTTGTTCACCATTGGCCCTATGTGCTGTTAATCACCAATGCAATCTCAATACTATGGTAGCATGTGCAAAGGTCAGCTGTCAGTCACCTCTATGGTACAGTTGTGGAATATGTGAGTCATGTAGTAATGTCACAGCTGCCACATGTACACAGTCAACCCTATCCCCTACCCATAGATGTACAACACATGTATAAGATGGAAACACATAGACAAACTGTGGACTAAGTACTCTGAACCCAGTACCGGCATAACCTGTCAGATGGCATGAAATATTACAGTGACTGCAATACCAGTCTGATGTAGACCTACACTGACAGCAATACAAGCACGGGAACACACCGGGCCATTCGTGGAGCCTAAGAATGGCATCCTGCCTGAGTGGCAGACACCTCTGCAGCTGGCACACAGGCATATGTTAGGCCTGAACACAGCACTCATAACACATAGCACACAAATCCTGTGTGCCAAACAAGCACAATCTGTACAGCTATACAACACTCCTGCTGCAGTTGTGTTAGCTACTTTTATTGTCCGGTACAGTGAGGTCATGCTCACCAGGCTGGACAAGGTGAAGGTCACAGTGATATGCTCATGGGGCACTATGGTCCACCACATAACACAAGCATACAGGTCAGTCAGATGCATGGACACATATGACTCAGTCATTGTCCATGCCACTACAGCTGACGTGTGATGCCCCTCACTGGAATACATGATAGGGAACATGGAAGGGCTCACTAAGCAAGTGGCACAGGCTGGTAGAACCCTGACCTTGGTTGGCATCATACCCTCACCAGGAATGCTGACATATTACTGAATGCTAATGAATTACTGTAGCTACAACACCCTAGCTGAAAGGTTCTTAGCATGCAGTCACTGCATTGCTATGGAACAATTTCTTACCACTCCCACAACAGGTGAAAACATGCAGCACCTGTTCATCAACAACATGTAGACTATATGCCCCAGACCAGGTGTGTATCCCTCACTACTAGGTTGATAGCATCTACATCTCACACTGTATATACACATCCCACATGCAGCACCTGCACAGAGGACCACAGTCATAATGTTACCCAGTGCAAATACCATGTATTCACATGTGGCAGGCATCACACATGGTAACTATTGAAGGTCACAGGTACATCTGTGTATTTGGCACACACATACATCATGTGTGCATTGCCATAACTGGTTTAATCGATATCATGCATTATTGTGAGAAACAAACCGCACACATGGGCATTCTATGTGAGCAAAACACACGTGACATGTCTGGAATCAAAAGCCATATATAATTGTGCTATTGTTTAGAAAGGGGTATGTGCATCCTGTAGTGCGTTTTCCCAGTTGCCAAAAGGGATGTTCCTTTCATACAAACTTGCTGGATTCAAACCCCTACCTAACTATGTTATGACACTAGAGACAGACGCATTAGCTGAGCGCACTATTCGCATTACTGGGAGATTTCCTTTCTCCTGATATACTTATAGGGTGCTGACATCATCAGTGTTTAGAAAGGGGAATGGGCATCCTGTGGTGTGTTTTCACAGTTGCCAAAAGGGATGTTCCTTTCATACAAACACACTAACCCCCCTTCACACACACTTGCCAGATTCAAATCCCTACCTAACTATGTTATGACACTAGAGATGGACGCATTAGTGGAGCGCGCTATTCGCATTACTGGGAGATTTCTTTTCTCCTGATATACTTATAGGGTGCTGACATCATCGGTGTTTAGAAAGGGGAATGGGCATCCTGTGGTGTGTTTTCACAGTTGCCAAAAGGGATGTTCCTTTCATACACACTAACCCCCCTTCATACACACTTGCCACTTGCTGGATTCAAACCCCTACCTAACTAAGTTATGACACTAGAGATGGACACATTAGCAGAGAACACTATTTACATTACTGGGAGACTTTTTTTCTCCTGATATACTTATAGGGTGCTGACATCATCGGTGTTTAGAAAGGGGAATGGGCATCCTGTGGTGTGTTTTCACAGTTGCCAAAAGGGATGTTCCTTTCATACACACTTACCCCCCTTCACACACACTTGCCACTTGCTGGATTCAAACCCCTCCCTAACTATGTTATGACACTGGAGACGGACACATTAGCAGAGCACGCTATTCAGATTACTAGGAGATTTCCTTTCTCCTGATATACTTATAGGGTGCTCACATCATCAGTGTTTAGAAAGGGGAATGGGCATCCTGTGGTGTGTTTTCACAGTTGCCAAAAGGGATGTTCCTTTCATACACACTAACCCCCCTTCATACACACTTGCCACTTGCTGGATTCAAACCCCTACCTAACTAAGTTATGACACTAGAGATGGACACATTAGCAGAGAACACTATTTACATTACTGGGAGACTTTTTTTCTCCTGATATACTTATAGGGTGCTGACATCATCGGTGTTTAGAAAGGGGAATGGGCATCCTGTGGTGTGTTTTCACAGTTGCCAAAAGGGATGTTCCTTTCATACACACTTACCCCCCTTCACACACACTTGCCACTTGCTGGATTCAAACCCCTCCCTAACTATGTTATGACACTGGAGACGGACACATTAGCAGAGCACGCTATTCAGATTACTAGGAGATTTCCTTTCTCCTGATATACTTATAGGGTGCTCACATCATCAGTGTTTAGAAAGGGGAAAGAGCATCCTGTGGTGTGTTTTCCCAGTTGCTAAAAGGAACATTTCCCTCACACAGACTTGCACACAGACCAACCACAATCACCCACACACACACACTCTGGATAAGCTGTCATTCCCTAGGGCAAACAGCCTAGTGTTGGCCTCTACCCCCATATGTTTAACTGTCAGATGCACATTATTTGGTGCTGGTAGCAGTGTTTGCAGGTCTTTATTGCCATAACATTTCCTGTTTGTATGAACAACTTGTGTATCTGTGGAAGATGTTTGCATATGGGGGAAATCCACTATATCATGTATGTCTCTGTAGTCATTTAAGTGTGAGCACTGTTCAGATTGCTATAATGTTGTTGGTTACTGGAATAACACGTACATATACCAGATATATGTGGCAAAATGCTAAACTGATATTTGGACTAAGTGTGTGAGCATGCCCAGTTCAGCCTTCCCATGGCATGTTTTGTAAAAGATGTCTCATTTATCAAAGTGTATGAGCATGCCCAGTGTGAGCTTTCCATATGTTGAACTCTGCAGCCCATCACATTTGTGGATGAGTATGAACTTCAACAAATATCTCCTGTTTATGGTTGTGTGTTCTGTGTCATGTTGTGTAGTTACTGTACAAATGCTTTTTGTGTGAACACAACAGGGATTATACTGTGCCTGCAGGGTTTGCATGGGATACTTTGCATACAATTGTCAACATCCGTTCATACTGACCTAACACGGTAGTACTGTATAGTGTAGTGGTTCAGTACTTTCACTGTGGTGGACAGTATCCTGGGCTTTAGTCCTATCACTGCTTTACATTTCCATAGTGAGCACAACAGCCTGGTTAGGGTCCAGTTGTGCACATCTGACCATGTTGTATTATGTTCAAATATTAACTACTTACAACAGCCTCGTCCAACATCAGTAGTGTATTCCACAACATAGGTGTACATTGGCAAACACTACCGATGTGCCCTAGGCCATTTCTAATGCTAGTCAGAGAGTGTGTTTGTCCTTCAACACATTGTAAGTATAGTTTGCCATGACATATGTCATGTTTAGTATACTGTGCCTCTGTCTACCCGTGACATAACAGTGATACCCAGGGTAGACCTACCATCTCCCATCCACTCATTAAGATTCCTGTTGAGGAGAATCAACGAGTGACTCTATGGATAACCTGTACTGGTAGTTTACTCATGCGTGGGGGTGGCTTCTGTGTTATGGATAATGCAGTACAGCTTGTTCTATGTATGTCAGTGCTGGGGTTCAGGTCCCTCATGTGCATAGCTCACTGCCATTCAGATTGTACAAGGTGCAGCATGTTCCTTGATTCCAGCTTGGACATGGCTTTCTACATCAGTCACAGCTTGCGTCTGGGTGGCCAGCATGGCAGTGTGTGGAGTTGCACTCTTGTTTAATCAGGCAACACATTACATCTGTTCAAGCTCTGTGATACTCCTGGTGGGGTACTGTTGTGGACTTTACAGTTGATGGAGGTGTCTGCTGAGATACACCCCACAGGGGCTGTTGTAGTCAATTGTAACGCTGATGAAGGATAACTGCAGAACCACAATGACCTCCCCTTATCTAGATGTCATAACCTTCATGATTAGGTTGGTATATGGATTGTTTCTGTTAACACTACAGCCACATGTTTGTCCAATGCAGGATATCTATCACCTTGTGTACCCAGGTCTGTCATTACATGTTAAGTATGTAATGGGTTAACATTTATGTGGTAACTGGTGGTCACTTACTGTATATCCACAGAGGTTGACTATACAGTTTTCTCCATTTAACTTGCTGACATGGCTATGGCACCAGTTGTCTGTTTCTATGTGGCCCTTATGTGGGATGCTTGTGTCAGCTGGAGTGTCAGATATGTTGGGCAGTTTGTAGTCCTCTGCAAACATGTTCAGGCACAGTCCTTACATGTTGGCCTGTACCTATGGGGCATATATACCAGACGGGGAAGGTCCCAGGACCAAGCTTTGTGGGATACCTGTTGTTGGTGTTGTGTGTTTGTAATTAGGGCCTCTGGGAATGTTTTTGTGTTTATGTGTTTGGTTTACAGTCGTTGTAGGTCTATGTGGGACTGGGTTTGTGGTGTATGTGGTTACCTTGTCCTCCTGACTAGTTTTGACAGTACCGATTTGGGGGTGCTCAGGCTCCGGTTTGGCTACCTGGTTGCGTCTATCACATATATTTGTGTTTATTGGGGTGAGTTGTTGTTGTTGTGTGTGTACTTGGGACAGGTGTCACATTGCCTCTGGATTCACAGATTCTACTTGTTTTGCCTGGCCTTAGTAGATTGTATGTGTGGACACATTTTATTGCCATACTAGTGATCACTGATTACTTCAATTTTTATGTTTGATCTATCATGTGGTAGCTTCCTCATTCTCTTCAATGTTTTAGTAATTGCTGGAGTCCAGCATGCCAGATGCCTGGGTGTATGGCATTGTGTCTTGTTGTTATTTGTGATTGCAGACTCCAAGCACTCTTGGCTGTATTCATGGTATGCCTGTATAACATGTTCTGCAGTGTGTCCCATATTCTGGACTTGCACAGGGCCTTTCATGGATTCCACATTGGTTTGTAGGGGTGCAAGCTATGCTTTATACATGTGTTTCACTGTGGTATTCTGGCCAGGGACTGGGGTCGGGATGTGTAACTACAGTGTGATTACTCTATGGTCTGGTCTTACCAGTGAGGGATACACTTCTCATCTTGACATCCAGTACACATATTTCTGATTATCACATCCAGTATGCTTACCCCTCTTGTGAAAGTGTTACATTTTGCATGTCCATTTTGTTTGATGGATTCTGGAAAATTGTCTACAAATGTGTCGGTGCTAGTATAATACAAAGAGTATAGTGACAAACGTCTCAAAAGCTGACTTCACACTTCTTCAGACTGAGATGGTATCCTTTAAGCCCACTGGGCCAGTGGAAACCACAACACACAATGGTGACTCCTTCACAGACGCTTTCTACGGACATCTCCAAGAAAGCATGGACCATGCAATCACAAATAAAACCAAGACCCTCTCCACCAAGGGAAAGTGGTCTGTCTGGTGGACCCCAGCCATAAACAAACTGTATAACAAATGAAGGATACTAATGCAAGACAGAAGCTAAATCTCCTAAAGGGAAGGCAGCTGTGAGCAGCACTAGTAAAAAGCTACAACCTCTCATAAAGACATCCAAGGTCAACTTTGAGACAAAAATCACCAAAGACAATAAAGATAACCACAATGCCTTCTTCAGTTATGTCAGAAACCTGGGTGGGAACCCTCAGATATGCTCAGAGTTGGTACACAACAACATAAATTTCAGTGACCTGACAGATATTGGCAACATTCTGGCAGACAGGTTCAGTGCAATTTTCCCCCTCCATCACCCCCAAAAGAAGATAGTTATCACAGCTGAATGTAACCTCACTGTCATCTCAGATGTCCATGTGAGAGCCGCACTCAGCAAAGACATAAACACAGCATCAATGGGACCTGATGGTATCCCCAGTTGCGTGCTACGTGAACTCTAGAAGGAGCTAAACCCGTATATACAAATGCTATTTAACCTTAGCCTTGCTACAGGATATGTACCTGAACACTGGCGTACAGCAACAGTGGTCCCACTCCACAAAGGAGATGCCTCCACAGACCCTGGGAACTACCACCACACCAGCTTAACCAGCCTTGTCTGCAAAGCTATGGAAAGAGTCATTATGGAGCTCTTAAACAGAGACATTGGTGATCTACAGACCCTTGATCCCACCCAGTTCAGCTTTGTACAGGGCAGATCCTGCCTTTTGCACCTAGTTGACTATTTTGAAACTGTCAGTAGGGCCATTGATGAGGGCTAAGCAGTCCACACAGCCTACCTGCACTTGGCTAAGGCCTTTGACACAATACCCCACTCAGGCATCATAGACAAGCTCAACAGCTGAAATATAAAACCATATGTCACAGGATAGGTTGCAAAATGGCTAAGAAACAGAACCCATAAAGTCGACATTGCAGGTGCCTTGTCAGATTCAAAGCCAGTCACAAGTGGTGTCCCACAAGGATCTGTCCTGGGACCCCTCTTATTTGGCATTTACTTTTCAGATGTGAAAGCAAACATAGGAGGGTTGTGGCTGACAAAGTTTGCAGATGACTGCAACCTAGGCACCATAGTGAATACATCAGCCGGCACACACATCCTACAGAATGCCCTCACAAAAACAGATAGCTGGTGCCGGAATCATGGCCTGAAACTGAATGCAACTGATGTGTAGTCATCCCCTTTGGGAGGAACAAAGTACCCACAAATTAACACATAGACAGAAACCCACTGAGCACAGAAAACAAATCAGACACCTGGGGACCCATGTAGATAGTGACCTCTCGTTTGACACCCATGTTGCCAAAGTGGTTAGAAAGACTTTCTATCTTGCCCACCTAATCATGAAGGGTTTTCCATCCAGATCAAAGGAGGTCATTGTACCCCTATACTTCTCCCTTATCAGGCCCATGATTGAATACAAAGCCCCATTTGGTATGTACCTCACCCAGCACTTGCAACAGCTGGAGAGACCCCAAATGTACCTTACCAAGAGGATCAAGGGTCTACAACACATGTCATATGCTTCCAGACTAAAGAAAATCCAGCTTTATTCAGTAGCATACCGCCTACTTACAGGTGACCTATGCCTGACATACTAGACCATGTCCAATCAGGATTTGGTGGACATACTCCACTGCAAGCAATCCAAATCCACCAGAACCATGAGAGCTAAAGATTTGAACCTCAGCACATACATGTATAAGACATGCTGGAGGGACAGTCATAACTCAGAGGCTTCTCACACTCTAGCACAGAATCCCAGTTCATGTTAGACAGAGTCCCTCACTGACTCTCTTCAAGAGAAATCTGGACAAGTGGATGTGAGATCGTAGGTTTATCCCAGGGGTCCTCCCTGTGTCACTACTAGACAGAGGGACAGTCAACTTATTCGATTAAGTAAGGGGGTCATAATGTGTCACTACTAAGTCAGAGGCACAATATTCGGAATCTATTCTGTACACTTATTACCACTATAAGGGGTGGCAATAGCCACATCACTATGGCTAGGCTTATAAATGGACTAGGGCAGATAGCCTAGTAGTAAACTATGAAACTATGAAACTATGGTGTATGTGTAGGTATTTTCAGTAAAGCAATATAATGTGGTTTGGGGGGCTTGATATCTTCATGTATTCCAACATAGGCTTGGTGCAGTTCCTGCTATTAGGACAGTGGTCTGCAGCAAGCTATATAGTAGTAGGCAGTTTTAGCCATTGGTATTTGACCATGGCTAATCCATGCTGCTTCTTGTTGTGGTACCAACATGGGGCTGTGGTTATCCATGACATTTATTGCTAGTCACCCTCGTTTTGTAGCTTGTTCCATGTTTTGCAGCTGTACATCACTGTATGAGGTGTGACCTGGTAGTGTTAGGGTGCTGATGTGGGCTTTGACCCAGTTTTCTATTACAGCACTGATATCTACATTCTCTATACTGTGTGCGTTTACACTGCATGCATCTTGCTGTTTATACTTCTGGCATTTGGTAGCATTACATCCTATCCCTTGTGGTACCTATGAAGGTGGGTTCGTGTTTTTGTGGTTCATGATTGGTGAGGGTGGATGTTAGTCAGGGTCCTCAGGTGTGCATATGGTACATGGTGTTACATTACTTAACACATGGCATTCATGCCTCAGGTGGTGCTGCAGGGCTGCCTCTGTCGGATGCACATACTACACTCCCTGTACATGTTTGGAAGCAGGTTGTGTCATGTTAGGCGTCCCTGTTACTATATGAGTGAGTCAGAGGGGGTATCAGTCCCAGTGTTCCTACTGAGCCAGTGTATGTGCTATGCATTGCCTCTTTGCCAAGGCCAGGGCATACTGGGCATGCCTCCTTCTGTCTACTGGGGCAAGGTCAGGTTGTTCCTCCTCCGAGTCACCCTCTGCCTGTGGTGGCCTTGGCAATGGTGGGGGTATGTTTGGCCCAGCCCTATGCTGGTCCTGCTGCAGCTGTTTCCACAGGATCATATTATGTAGCATAGCGCATATCATGATCATTTGGGTACATGTAGTTGGTGTGTACTGCAAGGCTCCACCAGATGTGTCCAGACACCGGGACTGTGACTTGAGCAGCCCAAACACACGCTCTATGACATTACGTGTTTGTGCGTGTGCCTCATTTTGGTGTTCCTGTTCACGTGTGTGTGCATTTCTGATGGGTGTCATCAGCCACGGCTCAAGTGCATAACCTGCATCCCCCACTAGGTGTCCGTGTTTGAAGTCCCCACTGGCAAATGATTGGTACAGCTGCGTCAGATGCCAGACGTGGGAATCGTGGTAGCTCCCAGGACAGCCAGCACACACATTCATTATTATGCCCTGGGCATCACACATGACCTGGCAGTTGATGGAGGGGAATCCCTTGCGGTTAATATAGGCTCTACCCCGCTCACCGGCTGGTGCTTTGATGCGTATGTACGTGCAGTCTATTGCACCCAGTACCTCAGGGTATCCCGCTATTTGCTGGAAGAGACGCATATTGCTGGCCAATACCTCACGGGCATTGGGGAAATATACATGATCACCGACATGTGCTGACATGGCATCCAGGAACTGGTGCAGTACCCTGGAGGCTGATGCCTGTGATATCCCCATCATATCACCAGTTGGTCTCTGGAAAGTACCTGTTGCTAGTATTCTTAGGCCAACACATACCTTGGTTTCCACTGGGATGGGTTCCCCTCTGTTGGTTCTGTGTGTGAGACGTGGCCTGCACAGTTCAACAATTTGCTGCAGAAGGTCTCTGTCCACTCTGTAGTGCTCTACTATCTCCAGCTCATGTAACCCATGGTAGGTGACCCTGGGCCTGTATACTCTTCTCCTTCTCCTCACTCTGGGTTGTCTGTCAGCATCTGCATTGTCACCACCCTCAGCAATTCGCCTATGCCTGATTATAACAGCTATGGCAGCCCCTAGCATTTCTGCTCTGAGTTCAGCTTTTTCAGTTTTCAATTCTGATAGCTTACTCCTTTTTTGCAGTATCTCTTGAGAGAAACACCCTGCACTGCTGTTTGCAGTGTTTTAAGTGCTGGGTTGGGATTCTAGTCTGCCTGTGTAATTGCCTGCTTCTAATTGTTATCACCAATTAACTCCAGCAGTATCCTCTGGCAGCTTCCTTGTAATCTGGTTGTTTCCTTTTTCCTCTCTGTTTCCTCAAGGGGAGCAATGTGCACACCAGCATAAGCACGCTCACAGTGACTTAAACGTGCACACACATCCTTACACGGTTTGAACTGGGCTGTTTCATGGTAAAACGCGCGCACATTGCCTTACACACGTGCACGCCCGTGCAAACCGTTGTAAATGGTTTGCAACATGCTCCCACATGTTGAACCTGCCTTACACGCACGCACACGCGCGCATGCACATATATCAAGAAAGTTTGAGTGTAGGGATAGTGTGCACCCTCTATTTCTTGACTTTCCTAGTGTTCTGTTGGGACACACCTCTCTCCCTGATGTCTGTCTGTCATCTGTCACGTTACACTGCCCTCCAATGTGATACATTTATTTCTATCATTCCCCCCCGTGATGTCACCTACCTCTTACTCTATTCCTCCCCCTTCTGTAACTCTTACACTACCCGGAAAGTGCTCATTACCTATGTGGCAGTGTGATTCAGTATAGTAACCCTCATTTACATAGGATTGACTAGTAATGTTTAGTTACATCTCTTACACTGAGCTTCCCCCCCTTGGCAACCACTACACGGTGGCCATATTGTTTTTGGTCTGCTAGTCCCTGCATTGTCATTCCATGTAATACATAAAACCCACAATTGTGAGCTTATAAGCTTCGGTTTTTACTTTTGAGCAGCGCACCCCGTTTGCGTGGGTGTGCACTGCAGTTAAACATCAAAATCCCCCGAAAAAAAAAAAGTTATTTTAAATAATTTTGCATCACTTTTTAATGCCAATGGCCACATATTTGGCCATTGGCATGCTAGATGACACATATGCACCCTTTATTTGGAGCTGACATAGCTCCGTTGTCAATTTTGCAGAAATGTACTCAGTTGTCAGCTGAGTACATTTCTGCAGCTAAAACGTCCGTTACACAGACTGGTTTGGGCTTCCTGGATCGCTCAAATACCTCATTTGCATATCTTTGAGCTGCAAATGAGGTATTGAGCATTTCCACGCCCAGTCCGTGTAAGAGACATTTTAGCTGTCTCTTACACAGAGGTTTGGGCTGTTCCTGGATCGGGAGGCTTACACGGAGGCTTACACTACTCTTAAACTCCGTGTAAGCCTTCGTGAATCTGGCCCATTAACTTTTTATTTTCAGTTCAACCTTGATTTGGTATACCTTCAGACTTTATCCATTGCACAAGAACACTTTACTGTAAAGCTCACACTTATTTACAGATTAACAAGACTATATCTTCTCATATTGACATTAAGAATTGAAGTAGACAATACTGTTCAATGTCCCCATTCCTGTTTAATCTTTACATTGAACCCCTATTTTTACTTATTAGCCAGGAAACTTTTCACCATATACCAATTCTTTACAATACCAAAATTGCCTTTTCTGCATTTGTAGGTGGTATCAACTTATATTTTACTCTACCTAACTCTAATTTACTAAAAATTCTCAACTCTATAGATACAGTTTCAAAACTCTCAAATTATAAGTTAAACTTAAAGAAATATTCAGTTGTTCCAATTAACCCATCTTGCCAATTATTTATTTATCCATGTCCTATGTAAATCAAAGTAAATTGCTCTTTAAAATACTTGGGAATATTCTTCCAACAAGTTTCAAATCTATTTTATCAAAGTAATATCACAAAATTATGGGTAACTATTCAACAGGATATTATTAGATGGGGCAAACTTCAAGTCTGATTTTTGGCCTCAAAATGAACAACCTGCCAAGAATTTTACATGTTCTTAATGCCTCCAATGTGGTAGTGTATAATGAATTCTTTAAAAAGGCTACATTCCTCTCTCTCAAAATTGATATAGTCACCAAAATTAATCAGAATAGCCTATAAAAATATAGTATACCCTAAGGACAAAGGAGGTCTCATCCTCCATGATTTCAAACTATATTATGACATAATAAACACTAACTGAATATTAACAATCACTAATTATAGGTCAGATAAAAAAGATGGGCTCCAGCCTAGATTTAACTATTTTACAACTATGTAAAAACTTAGAAATTTAATCCCAAAACTTTCCCTTTTCTAAATAAAGAGAATTTGAAGAAGCTCAAACTAAATATATCTTTAAAAAATAAAATAACTAACTTGCAAAAGCTTTTTGAAACATTAAACTTATCTAGCATGTTCTCTACTTTACAGCCACATCTGAATCTTAATCTTAAACTTAACAGTAAAATGCTTAATCTAAATACATACCATCTCCTCAAAGAGAAACGTGTGCTAGACAGTTATCTTTTTAAGAACCAAACTATTACTCAGATGAGACACCCTCTCTGAATCTCCACAAAATCTACATCATTATCTTGAGACAAATTAGAGATATGTGTATAAACATTTTCGAAGCTCCTAAATATGACTGACATAAACACATGTAAAACAATATGGGACCTGCTGTTAATGAAGAAAAAGATAATCTCAAATGTATATACACTTATAATGTCTATCGGATTCCAAAAAGATGTCCTCTTCTCTAAGTACTGGACTGATTTAGATCCAACAATTTCAGCTGAACACATACGTTCTATTAAAATAACATCAAAATCCATTCCATTTAAAAACTTAGCGACACACAACTCATGATACTAAATAACACATATCTTTCTCCAGTTCTGTTAAACAAATTCTGTCCCTCAACTTCCCCATTTTGTACAAACTGTGACAATCAGAAGGCTGATTTACTTCACATTTGTTGGAACTGCCAATGTATTTACAAACTCTGGTGCTCATTAAAGTTCAAACTGCAAAAAATAGGATATGAAAAATCTACCCTTTTCTGGAAATTTGCTATTTTACATATCCCTCTCCAGGTTTATCAAGACTACAAACATGTATCTTAGTCACCTTATTTACCTTAATCAAATGTTACATTACTCTAAATTGAAAAGACAAATCCCTTATTACATGGATTGGTTTAAAAAAATGGTTGTCAAATATTTAATGGCCCATAAATATCTAATACATAGTCAAAAAGTACACCCTCTTTTCCTTGGTTATTAGAATATTCTGCTTAATCATATTCTACAATAAAGCACAACATTTATGTACTGGATCATTGAAATAGGCTTTGAAGCTACTTATATCCACTACAACATTTTCTGTCATTTTATTTTATACAACATTGGGGCAATAAAATAAGAAAAAATGCTTTCTTTATTTGCTATGTAATGGACTAAATATATTTGTTATTGTTAAGCAACAAGAAAACTCAAAAGCAGTGATTGTGTTCCAACTCCAAACCAAATCAAAGTTCCAAGCAAAACCTCAGCTGGTAACAGGCAGAAAGGCAAGCTCAACAGTTGTAAAGTCCACAAGTTTTATTAAAAGTGAGTGCTTTTGCAGTGTTCACCACCGCTTCATCAGACAAAAAAGTAAAGCAAATGAACTTCTTTTATACTAGAGTTCAGTATCAATTAATATAACAATGCAGAATCCTACTTGATCCTGCTTTTAAAGCAACAGTGTCTAAAAACTACACATAAAAAATAGTAAAAATACCAAGATGCAGAATAATACATTTATCTACTTTTATTTGCTTTCAGTACCAGTTTTAAGGGTACATAGTCATTCAGTCCCATTCCCCCTGTGCACTCCTAACCTTAAAATCCACAGTAGTTCTGCATTTTCAGTCATATTTACCAACCCCCCCCCCCCATACTCACATTCACAACTTGTAAAACTTGGAATACAAATGTATGCGTGTTGCCATTTGTTAGTGTGTGTTTTGCTAAAGCACTACAATCATTCCCTCTTCTCATGCAATACAAATGATCCCTCACTCTCTCTTTCAGTTTTCGGTTGGTTTTGCCTATATAAAATTTGAAACATGAAACACAGTGTGCTGTACAAATAACATTCTGTGTGTTGCAGTCTGCTAAAACCCTATGTTTCCATAAATGGCCTGTCTCTGGATGCTGAAAAAATATAGACTGGTCAATATAATCGCAGTATGCACACGCCTGACATTTACGTGTACCCCATTGCCTTTCCCCTAGATTATGATATACTCTAGGATAACATAAACGCTGTTTAAGATTCTTCTTATTTTTATACATGAAAGTAGGGTGCTGGCCTACCAGCTCTTTTACCTTCTTGTCAGTGTGTAGAATGTGCCAGTTACTTCTGACCACCTCCCTAATCCTATTCACCTCTATTGTATAGGTAATAACTATGGGCATTTTCACAGATCTACTTTCAGCATACTTAGCTGTATCATTTCGTTGTGAGAAATAGTGCTTGGCCCTCCCTCGTCTTTCCTTATTTACTACACTATATGCCTTATCAAGTTCTACAGGCCCATACCCTCTATCCTTAAAATCATCCCATAAATGGCATAGTCCATCCTGGAAGTCCTTGTCATTACAGGATAGACGTGAGGTCCTCATAGTCTGTCCCTTAATAATATTACTAAAAATGTGTTGTGGATACATACTATCTCTATGCAAATATGTGGGGCGATTACATTCTTTCCTATGAATACTGGTGGTTACACCAGTTCCTTGCTTGACTACAATTACATCCAAAAAGTCAATTTTACTCATGGATTTACTTAAGGTAAATTTAAGAAAGTTACTACCGGTGTTCAAATGTTGGGTATAAAGTTCTAAACTCTCTTCAACTCCCTGCCAACCTATAAAAAGATCATCCACATAACGTCAATATAGTATTATATGTGGATTCAAATTATTTAGAATGTGTTGGTGTTCCCATTCCATCATGACCAAGTTGGCATAGGAGGTCACATCGCTAATGCCCATGGCAACTCCTGTTTCTTGCCAGTGGCACTTGACTTTGAAGAAAAATATGTTATTCACTAGAACTAATTCCAAGAGTAAACAAAATAAATCCGCCTGTTTTGATTCAAATTTTCCTTATCTATCAGTTTAACAGAAGAATATGGAGATGTGAAGGGAATGAAAATGTTTTCATTTGGTGTCAAGGATGCACTTGTGCATACATGGGCACACTACTGAAGGGGTTGTTGGGGGAAGTGTTTCATTCTGATGTCAAGGATGTGCTTGAGCATATGTGAGTATAATACTAAAGGAGCATTTGGGGTAAATGGATCATTTTGGTGGTTGTGCATACTTGGACATGTTGTTGAAGGGATCGGCGAGGGAAGTGTTTCACTTTGATGCTTGTCCATGCTTGGACTTATTGCTGAAGAGATTGGTGGGGCAAGTGTTTCATTTCAGTGCTTGTGCATACTTGAACATAATACTGAAGGGATCAGCAGGGGCATTGTTTCATGCTGGTGCTTGTATATCTTGGGCAAACTATTGAAGTGATGGCTGGGGGCAAGTTCCTGGATCGTAACTCCGATTTGAATGGTGAAGCATCACATTTAACTAGATATGTGCGTACTGTGTGGATACTGGACTATGACTTGCAAGAACACCTCATTAGCATTTCTCATTTGCATTTCAATACACTTAAGGCCTTTTGCATAAGTATAAATGGCTGTTTTGAATCTCCCCTTTGTTATGCTCATTTGTAAACATCAGGGATGCCCCCATCGCATTTGTGCAAATGACTATGAATACCTGGCAGAATTTGTCTTACTTATCAATACATTATTGTATGTGAATTCTCAGAGATCTGGAAAGAGGCCACTGTTGTGCTAGAAATATCAGATTGATAACGATTAGTCACGTGATTTATCAACTATCACTTACAAGTTAAGAAAACATTGAATACTAAGTCGTACTAAATCTGATTTACATAATAAGAATGTATAGGATATCCATCAGCTGGAGTTTTTAAATCAAAGATTAACATTTACCTTCATTCATTATTTCATAGAGTGTTCATAGTGCCATGGAGCAGAGTGCCCTGCAAAATGTAATTTAAATAGATTTGAGTCAAGCCATTGAATGTATAACCCATTATATATTGTACAATAACAAAAGATAATTAGAATGAGTCTAAGCAAAAATATATTACTAAACAGAATAGCCAGCTGGTTGCAGGAACATGCAGAGAGACTAAGAGTAAGTTATATGTGTGGAATGGATGTTTAACTCATCTGGTTCAGCATTGCAGTCTGTGCCCTTTAATTTGGGTTGGAATTGTTTATATTATTATGAAAACATTGCATAATGGTTTGTAGATAATATATTTTATATCTACATTCTGATCACATTCTCCTGATCATTCCTCTGTGGCCTTCATTGGCCCATTCCTTCTTTTCCACTCTATCACTGGAACATGTCAGGAAGAGGAAGCAGAGAGGCTGGATATATAGACAACCTCTATCATTTTCTTGTTCCACTACAGCCCCCCACACACACACACACACACACACACACTGGCTGGCAGAAGTGGTGCAATGAATGGTTATGGGTGTGCTCATTCATAAATTGAAAATGCTTGACTGCGTGTATATAGTCCTCAGCCTAGCTTACACCTCAGAGTCCCTGTACAGGGACCTACCCCTGGTAGTGCTTGTGCAGTAGGACTGTATCAGACTCCCTCCCACTAGAAGGGGTGAGCCATTTTCAGCTGGTCACTCCCACCCTTCCCCAGCTGGCCCCCCCATGACCCAAGCTGCTAATGGAGTCTGGATCTTTAAGGGGTACAGTGAGTGCTCAGTCTATCTACACCACAGGATTGTTTGCGGACAATATTTCCATAATTACAATGGCATTTAAATAAAAGGATAAATAATGAATCCCAGCTGTTCTGAGGGAGCTTTATTACTAGCTGAAATTGAGTGGAATACAATTTAAACAAGGAAATCTGGATACATAAATTATGACTATAAGACCTGATCTGCCACCATAAAATAAGTAGTGACAGAAACCTGTGCAGTAAAAAAATGGCATGAGCTGGGAAGTCACTGTTAATGGCAGACTTCATAATAAGGGCATGTTAAACTTTTGAAATTTTATTAATAGACTGACTGACTGAATTTTCAGATCCCTTTATTCCAGAAATGCATACCAATTAAAGTATTACTATTCACCAACTCAGTAGGCAAAACTTGGAATATGCTACCTGCTGAACTTACTCTTCAATCCTCCTTAACCCAGTTAAAAAAAAAAGCCTCAAACTACACTTCCAACAGCATCGGCAGTGTTCCTGCTTAAACCTTGACTAATCACCACCTGCTGTTCCTGCAAATACTCCCTAAGCATTTCATTTTTATGCTCTAATTAGCCCATAACTCCATGCATTATTGTCTGAAATTGAAGCCACATGATTTTGATTTTGTCTACTATGTTTTATCCATGTTTGCCACCCTACTGAAAACTGCATATTATACTTTTCTCTAAATGTTTCTATTGTTCCTAATGTATTTATACTCTGCTTTCTGGAGCGTTTCTCCCTGGGCATCTGCTGAAAATGGACATATATCCAGTCGGACTTTCCTGGTAAACAAATGTAAAATAAATAAATATAGCAATTTTAAAATATAAGACTTAAATATTGTCACTACATGCCATGTTCCTAGGACACATAAACAAAAGATACAGAGAAGAATTGCTAAACAGCCTGTAGTAGAATACTTAAGACAATTGTCAAGATTCACAAACAGAGTCCATACCTTTGAAGTGCAGGGTACTATACCTCTCAAATGTCCAGATTTTTGTCTTATATTTTTGGTCTTTTTTCTCATAAAATTGCAGTTTTCTGGCTAATCATTGGCAAATCATTGAGGATTGAAGTCAGCAAATATTGAAAGACATTTGAATTTCAGATGTCATACCTTTCAAAAAAATCATGCTAATGCAAAACCTGTTATTCTATTAACTTTCTAAGTTTGTAAGAGCAATATTTAAAAAGTGTCCCTATTTTGGGTCTTTGTCCCCCATTATTTATGGGTTGTCCAAATTTCCTACTCTAAGAAGTTGAGAGATGTGCTACTATGCAAGTATAAAAGCATGATAAAGCACAATCCAATTATTAAACACTGCAGATGCCAAAGAGCTGTTATGAGAACATGGAAGCGCACATGGCTGAGGTATGCAAATTGGCATTATTTGCTATTGATTCATCATTTGCTGTAGATTTATGCATAAATATTGGAGCACAATTTCAAGAAAATATATCACATATGCAAGCTATAGAGCATGCAATAAAGAAACTTGCAATGACTTACTGTTACTTGTTCAAATCATCTAATTTCAAGAAAGACAGTTCAGTGGCATAGATGGATAATGTCCTCAGTCCTCACTATGATGCAAATTATACAATATAATCTAAAACCTCAGGTGTCCAATGGTGTTGGTCAGGAAAGATGAGTATGACCAGACACCACAGGCTTACCTATCCTGAGGAGAGTGAGGTAACGCTGACTCATCACATGGGTGACAAATGGCAGGAATATTTGAGTTCATAGTTTGTTTAGTTCGCACTACCATGGTGCACTTACACTAAGGAACCAAAGGGAAGCTAGCATGCAAAGGTACACCTCCAAGGAGAGGAGATGCTCCCATGGGAAGTAGGTAGACTGTGTAGACCAGATTATCCCTACCAACTGACATTCATTGGGAAATAGAAGGCTTATGGGAATTCACACACAGGTATGAATGGACCATAAGGCTGTAACCTAGGCTGGGAATAACTGGCTCCTGTACTCTCAGAACAAATGGTGTGAATGGGGTGAAGGTAGAGGAGTGATCAAACAAAGTCCCGGTGAAGGGAATTAAAAAAAAAAATCCAATGTCTTCAAGTCATGTTTGCTTGAACATGGCTTGAATATGCTTGTGTGTTTGTTTATTTATTCCTATTTCATTGTTCACTTTTCACTAGAGTAAGATCACTAGTGCTCGCATTGTAGTGAGCTGTGAATATTGTGAAGTTGCACACATTAGAGAAAAAGTGTGAGAGGTATTTCTTTCCCTGTTAGTGGTCACTATTTCTTCAAGCTGCAGGGACCTCAGTGTAAGAATAATACGATGAGTTTTGGGAGGTATAGGATGGCTTGTCCCCTGCAAAAATGCTTTATTTTAGTGGCCCCAGTAGCTTTTAAAATACCAAGACTTGAGTCCACACATTGCATGTACATACGTACAATGCTTTTAGTTATAAGCTAAGGTGATTGAACTGACATGTTGAGAGGTTTTGAGTAAGAAAACGTTATTGGATCCAGCATTTCAGTTGGCAAATTAATATACTGGACTGCAACCCAGAGATCATTGTGAATATACTCACCATAGCACTAGATTGCAACCCACCGATCATTGTGAATATACTCACCACAGTACTACACCACAACCCACCGATCATTGTGAATATACTAACCACAGCACTAAACTACAATCCATCGATCATAGTGAATATGCTCACCACAGCACTAGACCACAACCCACCAATCATTGTGAATATGCTCACCACAGCAGCTGTGCAACAGTTACAGGGTTAAGCAAGCAGCAGCAGCAACACAGTTCCTACAGAATGGATGGAACCATGAACCACAATGAACTTGCTGCATGATATGTGGAGGACCTCTGGGTAGAAGGAGGCAGGGATGGGGCCAATGCCTGTGCAAATAAGGGTGTGCACTGCAGTAGAGGGAAGCAGGGAAGGGGACATTGTCTGTGCAAATAAGGGTGTAAACTTCAGTTACTTTCAATAACTAGCACACTTCAAAGGCCTGCAGGAGGCATGCCTGGAACCTCCCAAGCCTTTGTCACTAGAAGGTGGAACATCAACAACATCATGTACAATTACAAACATCTAGGTCAGAATGTCACCAAAAGCATCCATACCAAGACAGGAATAAGTACAGTAATCAGGGTGACAGACTACAGTTGCACTGCCATCTGTGTACCAAAATGTGATTATATTTGTACACATGTGAGACTGCATGGCTACCACTCTGTGAGTATAAAGTTTGTCAGTGACCATGCAGGAAAGATTCATGATGTGTGGACAATGTACACTGGTGCATGTTACAATGCACACATATGATACATTAGGATCCTGTATTAATAACAGTGTCTGGACAAATAGCTACTGCAGAGGATTTTTAATTACTATATGTCTTTATTGGGAATATCCAGTGCAAAACAGTCAAACTAGTATTGTTTTAACAACTCAAGTGAAAAGGAAAGCACTAACACTGGTCAGGGGATTGAACCCAGCACCTTACCACCAGAAAAAAAAAAAAAACATAATGCTGTTTCTGTGAAACCCATGAAAGTAAATGCTGAATGATATTAGTTTGCTAGAAGAATGTGGGTCATAAAAGCCTCTCTTTTTCTGGTAAGGTGAGGTATTTCATATTTATTTACAAACAATATTCAGAATGCTAGTATAATCAGAAACTAGAGAATGCGAGCATTAAAATAACAATGTAATTACTCTGTTAGGAAAGCTCTCAATGTATTTATGTACAGATGATGTAAAAGGAATGTTGAGAAGTAACTTAATTTTTAAATTGGATCATAATTGCTGATGTCACATGGCTCATTTTAGAGGTCACCCAGAAGCTACTCTCCACTTGATTGACTAGATTAGGGTTGTGCTGTAGGAAGCAGGGATTGGGAAAACAAATGCAGATCTTCAGTATGAATATCTTAACTTTTATAATTGTATTTAAACAGAATATGTCTTGTCTTAGTTTTGCAGTTACTACGTAATAGCTGGAAAGTTGGAGACAAAACATTTGTTACTGCAGGAACGACCACTAACATTTTAACTGCCAAGTCAGAATGCTCTCTTGCTGGCTATCGACTTGCTGCTCCAAAGACAGAAGCTGAAAATGCGCTTATGGAAAAAATTGTGAAGAAGTATGAGACGGAGGCATGGCTTGCACTTTCAGATGAAAAAATAGAAGGCAAATTTGTATATTTAGATGGCAAACCAATAAGTTATTCAAACTGGCGTCAAGGTGAACCAAACGATAAACATCGTGCTGAAGATTGTGTGCAAATGCTAACTACAGGAAAGTGGAATGACTGTATATGTGCACAGCAAGGTCTTGTTATCTGTGAGACTTAAACCTATACATATCACTGGAACAATATCATTCTTGTTAATTCTTCATTAAAATGGAAATTAGGTCTTGACTATTACACTGGAAAGTATAGCATTCTGTAGTTTAATGTGTTTTACATGAGTCTAATGATAGTAGTATATATGCCTATTTGTAAGGGTTACTGCCATAACTTTATATGATTTAAGAAACTTTATTTCCATTCTTTCCCCCTTCTGCAGTCTTTTAGCGTGTACATCTAGCTTATTTCTGATGTAAATTATTGCATGTTATATATAATGCTGAAATATTTGTTAAAATTATGAACA